>NW_012137636.1:746937-772897 GCF_000956105.1 Propithecus coquereli | reverse complement strand
AAAATGGTGTTAATAATATGTAGACTTAGAGTGTTGTGGTGAGGAATTAATGCTCTCTCTATATTATGCAAATATCTTAGAAGTAGTAAGTAAAAGGAACATTCACACATGCTTCTTTCCTACAAATTTCTACAAATTCCCCATTCTCCTCCTCAAATACTAAGCTGAGATTACACTATTATGGATCATAATATACATCCAGGAAGCAGAAGAATCAAGATAATAAACTAATATTTGTTAAACATGTAGCTCACATCGTTGTAGAAATCAGTATAAAAACGAGAAAAGAGATGGGAAAGCAAAGGAGCAGACCATAAGGATGTCCTTGAGAAAAAAACCCATGAAATCATCACCCATCCATCTGGACTCTAAATCAGAGATTATCAGCTGGAGAAATGGATAAATTAAGATATTATACAGACCTTGTATTTACCATGGAAATAATTCATTTTCTTTAAAGAAGAATGATGTGTCCTATTTCTCATTATGTTGATGGCCCTGCTATGACCTGGACACAGGACCTTTCATTCTCCACCTGGGATCTTCTCTATGAGCCTTTCCAGCCATCACAAGATGAACTCTGGATTTTTCATCATTTTCTCCCTCAAAGGATGATACAAAAAGAACACTGAGTGAGTGAATTTGAACTTAGACTCTGTCACTTACGAAGCCAGGTGACCTTGGGCAAGTTCTGACTTGTATTTTTTTGTAATTCTGTCAGATGATAGTTATCCCAAGTGAAGTCATCAAGCATCTAACATGAACTCACTAAACCTTGAAACCAATCAACCATTTCCAACTGTGACACTGGCCTTGACCATGTGTGTTTGCCAAATGGCCAGTTTTGCCTTTTACTCAATGAGTTCATTTTCTGGCTTTAAGTTTTCCCAGATGGACTCAAATACGTTGCTTTTATCACTTGTTTGCTAATATATCCAGTTGTGTACACATTTCATGTAAAGGCTGTGAGTGTTTGTGTCTGTGTGTGTATGTGAGTATGGGGGTGCGAAGGGAGTTTACTTGTGAGCAATGACGAAACAGGACAGCCTTGTCTAGGGAGCACCTGTTCATTGCTGCGGAACCTCCTGGGCACTACCACGCCGCCCGGCCTTTCACCCACACCCTGCCCCGCATGGATATCCCGACACTTTGGACTACACATTCTAAATGTGTGGAAGGTAGGTGGGCAACTGCCTCCAAGATGAAATTTCATGTTTCAAATTTGAAAATATGCTGTGCCGTGATGTCCGCAGTAGAAGTAGAAGACTTCCTAACTGAACAAGCTACTAAATTTTAAAATTCAGGCCAGGTCAGATTTAGCAAGTTTTTCAGCTCACGTGTGTAGTAGGAAAAATGTCTCCTATGAGCCCAGGCAGGGCAGGAATCTCACAGATTTGCCAGATACTGTGGTTTAAGGGCTTAAGGGATAGTGTGCCTGGTTGTAGGGCAGAGCCTCTGGGTGGAGGGGCAGGAGGGCAAGCCTGTTGCCTCTGTCTCATCCTTGGGTCTCAGCTGGCTGGCTTGGCCCAGAGAAGCACCTGGGACTGTGCTCCTTTTCCTAAGGGCACTTATCTTGGTTTGTGATTATCCACTCATTAATGTGATTTTGTCTGTCTGCCTCCATGCAGTAGGGACTGTGTCTAGCACGGTTCCTGGCACACAGGAGTCTTTCCATTGTAGAAAGGAAGAAAATAGACGTGCACTTATGAATATGTATTTACACATTAGTGCCAACTGAATGCTAAATGGAAAACAAATCATTACCAAATGTAACCGGGGAAGAACATTAATAATGTGTAATTTGGATTCATAAATTTTGTGTCAAATCCTAATTAACATTCCTTATCTAATTGGTATTCTAAATAAAATCCCTTTATTTGGATTTTGAGTTTGTTTGTACTGGTATTCCAATAACATCCTTGCATACAATTCGAATTTGCATGTGTAATAAGAAAATGGGGCTGTGAATTTTCATATTTTAAAGACATTAAATACAGGCTGCTCTTTAAAAAACAAAATATTTAATTATTTGCAAACATGTCTATTTTCTCAAGTGTAGCACAAGTAAGCAATATTATTTTTTTACAGAAAAAGATGAAATAAATGACATAGAGGTAAGCATTAATGAACACAAAATCACTTGGAAATCAAAGAAAACTAAAGGTAGAGGAACGAAGGGTATGATTGGGGAAAGAAAAATGTCTTGAGTCCATTGAATCCATGCTGAATCGAATAATGACATAAATAAAGCCTCATTGGCAAAACATGAGAGCTCTTGCAAGAGATGGAAAAGGCAGGGCATGAAATCAAATACAATTCACTTGTCCTGAAAAACATCTTTAGTGGCAATGTTTCATGGCACGGTAATATAAAATAAGTCATTATTTGAAAAGAAAAATGAAAGCTTGCCTTATTACATCACATCAATAATGCATTTTCTAAGAGCTCATCATGGCTCATTCCATAAAGGCCAAGCAACACGGAGAAATCTTCTTTTCAGTCTGCTTCTGCCTTTCTGCCTAGAAGGGTTCATTTCATTATTCTGTTTTGGTTCAACCAATAAAAATTCTCAAGGGGTAGCAATGCAGATGAATCCGGTCACTGTATGTAGGCACCCGAAAGAATTCAGGACAGAAAGGAAAAAGGAAAATAAATAACCTGTTCCTGTTTCCATTTCTAACTTTATCCTCCTAGCAAGGTGCTTTTTGTTTTAATTGTCTAGATAATTAGCTCAGTTACTCACTTAGTTTTGCCTTGATAGAAATGGCCATAGTCTATGCATGCTCTTTTATTCCATAATTATTAGCACTGACTATGTGTTGGGGGCTGCTGAGGGTGACCCAAATT
The DNA here is from genome assembly GCF_000956105.1 of Propithecus coquereli. Taxonomy (NCBI): domain Eukaryota; kingdom Metazoa; phylum Chordata; class Mammalia; order Primates; family Indriidae; genus Propithecus; species Propithecus coquereli. The sequence continues at coordinate 770,050 of NW_012137636.1, read as the reverse complement.
CCTAAACTCTTTATATCTGGATCTCTTTATCTTGGAAAGAGGAGTAATGATACCTACTTTATGAAATTTTGATTAGGATTCAAGGAGACAAAGTAAATGAGATGTCCAAGGCATATGGGAGACTGGTTCCATTCATTCTCCTATTTATTACCTCTGTTGCAGCAGTAATTGTGGATCACTCACTAGGTACTGCTCTGGGAATGAGAAAGACATGCAAACAGAAAACAGAATGGTCTGCAATTAGTGCAATGATGTAGGTATGCATGGGGTACCCGAGCCACCAGGCTGTGTGGTGAAGGGTGAGGGGGTTTTTCAGCAGAATGGGCTGTGAGAAGTCAGGGAGGGGCACATGGGCAGGAGCCAGTGCCAGAAGGCAGAGTGAGCTTTGCCGTTTTCAGAGACCTGAGAGTAGTTCAGTCCGGCCTTGGGCTACAGTAGAGGAGGTGCAGGGAGCAAGGCCCTGATAAGGAAGGAATTTAAATACCTTCAAGTAAACACTGGACTCTTATTATATGAGCAACAAAGAGCATCTCTGTGTTGTTTTTAAAAAATAGCATTTTTAACCCAAATTACCCAAGTTTTACCTGTTCAGTAAAGGGAATACAGAAAAACTAAAAACGTAACTGAAAACCCCATAGTCCTTTCAGCCGGAGGTAACCACTGTTATTTTGGTGTAATTTTATTCACAATTAGGATCATACATTTTATTGCCTTTTGTAGTTATTAAAAACATTGCATACTCATTGTATAAAAATAATAAATACAGATAATTAAAAACAAAATAAAAGCACACCAAAATTCCCCTCACATAGCCGTAACTACATTTATAACAGCTTACACAACCTTCTCTGTGTGGCTCTATCTTATTCTTAGGCTCTGTTTGTCAATCTCCCTTTTTAATATTTTTTTAACCCCTAGGTTCCATTTAACATATAAGGAGAGTATTTCCATAACCACAAATTTTCATGCATACCCTAATTAATAATGACTGAATAAAGTTTTATTGTATAACAAAATTTATTTAACCAATCTCCTATTGTAAATATTTATGTTTCTCCAAATTTTCACACTAAATACACTATAGTGATAAAATTTCATAGCTACACCTTTCACAGATCTCTACAAATTTCCATAGAATAAAACATTAGCAGTGGCATTTAGGTATTTAGAGATTTTGATGTATATACTGTTACATCGTTCACTGAAAAGCAGTTGGAACTTTCCTCTGGTCTCTGTCCTCACCGCCTCAACCACTGAGTATCATCAGAATTTATAGGTGAAACTTGGTAATCCCTTGTTGCCAATTTGCATTCCTTTGCTAAATAATAGACTTAAACATATTTTCATGTATCCATTTGTTAATTTTTTTCTGTTACAAACTGTGTTGGTGACCTTCGCCATTTATTACCTTAATTCTTTTCTTACCGAATCTTATATTAAGAATATTTGCCCTTTTTATATATATTGAAAACATTTTTGTTAGTAAGTAGTTTTTTGTTGAATTATGCTATTCCTAGCATTTTGTTGTAAATAAAAAATAAAATTAATAAAAGGGAATAGTTATCGTAAAAAGGTTTTCAGCATTTCAATAATGGAATCTATTAATCTTTCCCCTATGGATTCGGCTCATGGCATTCACCTTAGAAAAAGGCATCACCCTTGCATGATTACATGGATATTCACCTAGGATTTATCCTAGTAATGTCATCATTTCTATTTTTTTAGTCATTACATTTTTTAAATCTACATGGATCTTATATTCATGTAATACATGAAGCAGAGCTCTAATTTAGCCTCTTCTCCCCCAAATGGATAGTCAAGTGTCTCAACCCTCTGTGTTGAAGAATCCAAACTTTCATCTTTGATTTGAAATATCATTCATGGCTGACACTGTATACTAACTAGTAACCACTTCTCATTCTCTCTCTTTTTTTTTTTAACTAATGGAACCCAACTGTTGGGAACAATTTGCCCATATTTCCTTGCAGCTGGCTGCATGACTCAAAAAGCAGAACTGCTGAAGCTAATATTTTCTGAAATGGTGGGCTCTCTATTAAGTGTCATTTCCTCTGTTGCCTTCCTTGTTCCTGGAATATGAGGTGGATCCTGTAGGTCAGGTAACTACCCTTCTTCCCCTACAAAGGCAAACTCACCTGCTAAGGATGGTGTGGCAGGAAGTCAGAGGAGTCTGACCCCAGGTGACATTCTGGAGTAGCTGCTCCAGCTTGTTTGTGAGAAACATGAACTCCTATGTGGCAAACTCCCTGTCATTGGGTTTCTATTTCATGCTGCCAAATTTACCTTAACAGATAAATCACTTGTATAATGAATTAATTTTTTTAGATGTCAGAGGATGTTTCAAGGCCTTCCAATATGTGTCATTGATCTATGTGTCCTGTGCTATTCAAATACCACACCGTAGCTTCTAATCTAACAGAACTTTACATTAGGATTCCAAGGCTCTCCCACTCCATGCCCCGATTGTTCTTTTTAAACAAATTACTTGCTTTTCTTGTATTCCATGTCTTCAGGTAACCTGGTATTCATTTCGTCACATTCGTGTTATTTCCTAACTATCTAAGTCTTCATTTATGTCCTTCATTGGAGTTGAATCATTTTGTTCATATAGATCCACGGGTACTTCTTCTACTTACTATATTTCCTATTTAATGCCTATATTTTGTGGTTATTAAAAATGGCATAATTTCTCCCAACTATTTCCTAGTAGTTTGTTTGTTTACTTATTTACCTATTAGAGATGGAGTCTCACTATGGCTCCCAGGCTGGAGTGCAGTGACTATCCATAGGTGCGATCATAGCTCACAGCAGCCTTGAACTCCTGGGCTCAAGCCATTCTCCTGCCTCAGCCTCCCTAGTGGCTGGGACCACAGGGGCGCACCACCAGCTTCTTAGTAATTTTAATTTTTAAATATACTTTTGATCCTTTGCTGATTACCTTATTGAACTTTCTTATTATTCTAACATTTACTGGTTGGCTTTTATGAGTTATTTCCCTGACAAGCTGTCATTTAAGACTCATACTATCTTTTTTTCTTTCCATATTTGTGTCTGTTATTTCTTTCCCTGCATCAGTGCCCCAGTGAGAACTGAAAATTCTTAAATAAGCGTGCTGATTTCCCTTTTTCTTTTTCTGACTTTAGCAAGAACACCTAAGTCCATCACTGTGATATTTTATATTGGCTCTTAGTTTGCTTATTTCTGGCTTTCCAAGATGTTTTAGCAAAATGAAGAAACAAAATATAAGCACTGAGATGTCTTAGAGACAAGACATTTCTTTGACAGTTTAACTCATCTCTTTCCCCTTTACTGATCCCATCCCCTTCAATTCCATCACACATTCGGGAAATGCTCAACTAACTAATGATCTTACTAGAAATTCTCATATTAGTGATAGAATTTCTATAGTGCTGAATTAGATTTTCTATTTTATTTAGCATTTGTGCATTACTATTTATAAATGAGCATGCAATATATTTTTTGTTTCGGTCATCTGTGCATTATTCTAATAGAGATTGGTACCAGGATTATTCTAGCTTTCTAATACTAGTAAGGAAGCTTTATACCTGTTTATAAGCTCAAGAAGAATTTAAATAGCAAAGCAATAACCTTTTCTTGAAGTTGTGAACAAACGTGCCTGAGTAACGGCTCACCTGGGGCCAGTAGCTCTTGTGCTTTGACAAATGCATCTTTTTCTCTCATAATTATTGCTAAATTCAGACTTTTTCTCTCTTCTTGTTTTAATTTGATTACTTATTTTTCCTAAAAGGTCATCACTATAAATTTTCACACTTTCAACATATAATCATATACAACATTTCTTAGAGCTTAAAACAAAAAAACAATCTTTTGTATTTGTAGCCATATTTTCTTTCTCATCCCAGATGTTTCAATTCATATTTTCTTTATTTCAATATTGATCTGATTTACAGAGATTAACTTTGATGAATGGCATTTTCAAAGAACCACTGTGTATTTATTGCTTGTATAATTTTTCTTTTCTAATTATTTTCTACTTTTATTCTTCTCACCTGCTTTTCTTGTTTGTTTTTTGTTGCTTTCCTAAATTCTTTAGAGTATTAGGCTGTATATTTTCATCCCTATTTAATAACAAATGCATTTAAAGCTATTAATCTTTCTCCCGATGCAGGTTTAGCTACGCATTGCTGGATGGCAGAGCATAAGCCTCTTTGGAAGTTTGGTCCTGCTTGGAGGCCCTTAAAGCTCAGGTGGGAAACAATAGCATTAGTAGTTTGAAGATGGCTCATTACACTTGGGAAACAGCAGTAATTTTCTCCAACCTGCCTTCTATCCGTGCACAGCTTGGTTGTTAAGTGTTCAATCTTGAAAGTAAGGAAGTCACTGAATATCGGTGGGGTCATATGGAAAGAACTCAAGAGCCAACTTGAATTGGCTCCCACTTGTCTCAAAGAAATGGGATAATTGACCACCAATAAGATAATAACTGCCATGAATAGAAACATACCAAACATCTTTAAATCCATGAATTCTTAGCGATATATTTAAAAAAAAAAAACCCCAAACTCGCTGTTCATCACTGGAAGATGCTGGGGAACCAATCATTCTGACAACCAGTAAACGAGGGGAAAATATTTATTTTGCAATTTGTATACAAGCTGTTACGGAATCACCAAGTATATTCTATACACACACACACACACACACACACACACACACACACACACACATATACACATACATACACATATTTATATTCTGTTGATGAGAGATGAAAGAATGTTCTTTATGAAAGAATTCTAGATTGTACATGCAGAAAGGATGATAGAATTAGAATATCAACATTTCACAACCCCTAATGAAAACTGGATCTAGGTATTGAGCATCAGTGACTATTAAAATCACTGGTGAAAAGCCAATGAAAAACTTTATAATGGATAGCCCAGGTTGACAAGAAATGATTAATCTTAACATAACAAAAAAGAGAATCAGATATTATGTGCCTCCTGATGTGATGCAAAAGGAAATACAAAATACTAGCCATGAAGTATTCCTGCCAAATATTGAACCTGAACCCTATCAAGCCTCTAGCTACAAACTGTCCTAGAAACACAGGGACAGGAGAGCATACTAAACAATCCCCTGGTGACATATCAATGAAATCCAGTTGGTGGTTGTAGAACAGTCTACAGAGCAAATAAACCACTTTCTTGAAAAGATAAATTGCAAATAAAAATACAAAGAAAGGGAGATCATAGATTAAAAGAGATATGAAGGATACATCAACCAATGCAAAATGTGGACCTTCTCTGGATTTTGATTCAAATGAGGCAACTACAAAAATAAACAAAACAAAACAAAAATCAACCAAATAACCAACCAACCAACCAACCAAATGACAATCAAAACATTTATGTGACATGTTGGGAAATCTGAGCACTGATTGGATATTTGAATATACTAAGGAATTATGATAATTTTCAGGTACAATAATTATATCATGGTTATGCTATAAAAAGAGTCCTTATCTTTTAGGATAGACACATTTATGGACAAAGTGCTGTAGTACCCATGATTTGCTTTAAAAAATCTAATTATATAGGGAGAAATGGTGGGGGTATAGATGAAGTAAGATTTGCCACATGTTTAAAATTAGTGGAGATTAAGTGACAGGCAGATGGGGTTCGTTTTACTATTCTTTTAATTTTTGTACTTATTTGGGATTTTATATTGTAAATGACGACACAAAAATCTAGAGGGCTTGCCTATGTTGTGGTCGAAGAGTTTCCTTATGGGATATTTTGAGGGTGTCAGATAACAAGTGCCCCCATTAATGTTGAGTTATCTTTTCACAGCTAGCAAAGAACTTATTGCAGTGATTAACACACACTCTTAATTGCCTTTGACTTCAACACTTTCTAGTGTAGCACTAAGAAAACATTTTTTTTTTCACTTTGTAGAATTTTATCTGTTACCATTCTGTCTTCTAAATCACATAAATATAAAACCCATCCTAAGTCAACATTGGCTTTGCTTGTCTGTCTATGGTTGATTGTATGTTGCAGGCCCCTCTTTTCATACATGAAATATATTTGACACGAATTAATAAATGTCTAATAAAAGCTTTGCTGTGTGTCCTAGACTGACCGAGGTGCTTCAGGGAATGTGGAATAAGCAGAAATGGCAGTCCTCCCCTTCAAGGAAATGGCACAGGTGAAGTGTCTAGCACATCGTAGAAGAGCTACAGAGGCTGATGCCCCTCCCTTTCCGTGTGCCTGGTGCCGTTCAGAAGAGCAGGCTGCACCGGCAGGGAGCAGAGAGAATGGCTCATGTTCTCCTGGGTGTTATTTCTGGCACTGTACATAGCATGTGCAATAGGTTAAAAAAAAACAAAAGGCTTGACCACAATTGTATCTAGCATCCTTGATTTTTCCCAAGACCCTAGCTATTCTACTTGCTGTTCTAGTGAATATCTCTACTATGGGGACATATCCAGAATTGTCCTAAATGGAGTTGAGGCTTAGGAATATTTACGGGAATAATTCTTTCTGATGGGTCATTATTGAAACTTTATTCACTTAACAAATACACATGTGCCTACCATGTGCCAGACACAACAGTCAGTACAGTGACACAATAGTGAAGAAAATAGACATAGTCTTTACCATCCTGTAGTTTATGGTACTTTAGAGAAAACAAATATATATAAAATACACACACACACACACACACACACACACACAATGGCAACCTGAGACAAGTGCCTTGAGGAATAAGGCCTGTTCTTTTTTGACAATGTATAACAAAAGAACCCAACTTTCCCAAGCAGCTGGCTGGGATCTCAAGGCTGACAGGTTTAGCTGAGAGATTGTGCAGCGGGTGGGGAGTGGCTGGGGTGCGGCTGGGGCAGTGTTGTGGGGCACGTGTACAAGAGCACTCAGGACGGAGAAAACAGCCTGTGTGATACAGTAAGGTGTGGAACAAGGGCAGTGTCCATGGGTGCCATATCAGGCATTGTCAGAGGCAAATCACAGACAAACTCCAATCTTCTGGGAAACACAGTGTGGCCCTAACACAAAGATACCAACTCAGCTGGGTTCCTAAATACCCACAGAGATGAGGGGCCATTGGGGGCTGGTGAGCAGATGGGGTCGCAGGGGAAGACGGAGTTCTCAGAGAGCAGCAGCCAGTCAGGGTGTGCTTTTTACTCACCTCTCGTTTTTCCCCTTTGGGTCTGTGACTCTCACAGCGAGGTAACTAACCTCTGAAACCCTCCGACTGATTCCGCCGTTCACCGTGTTGAGGAGAGGCGGGATGCTCAGAGTTGACAGAAACATCCAAGCTACCGTTCTCATACAGAAGACGGGAGACGATGATTTCTTTAAACCAACAAAATGTATTTTAAATCCAAACCAAAATGGAAAAAGGGATTTCAGAGCTATCCTGAGCATTGGGACAAAAATCAGGTGGAGATAAGGAAGGAGGGCCGAGCACAAAACCCCTGGGAAATCAGCATGTCTATCATGTGTTTGAATCGTGAATGAATGCATAAATACTGTGCTAAGTGCTTTTTAAAATCTTTCCAACATCCCTGTAGGGTCGTCATTATCATTGCTATCATGTTTTTTATCATCATTTTGCTGATCAGGAAAGTTAAGTAGTTCAGGCTACCTGCTTGTGTCTGTGCTAATTTTACTAAACCACGTAGGGACGGGGATTATGTGAAGGTCCCCAGCTGTTTCAATGTCCTGGGCCACATTGGCCATCACAGGGCTCCGTAAAGGGAAGGCCTTGCTGTGCCTCCTGTAACAGCCCACGCTACCCAATGTCATGGTAGTAAGAAGGAATTATCGTTATCCTTTGCCAGGGACAGTCAGCAGCAGGTCTTTGTGTTCTCACAGTATATGTAAGTGTTCAGAAGGAAGCTGGATTCTCTATAGATCCTTCTTTGTAAAGCACTTCTGTTTTCTTCTTGGGGCCTCACATGCATGTGCAGGGCAAATTCTGCCTATAAGTCCTTTGTCACAGATTTTTGTCAAGTTTCAGCATCTTTGGAGAGTGCTTTAAGTTATAAGCTGACAACCTGGCTTATTTTTAAATGGAAATTAAGCAGCATATTATCCCTCCGAAACCATCTTTTATTAAAAATAAAATGCACACATGCACCCCTCAGAGAAAAAACACAAACTGCCAACAGACCCATCATGGCCTTATCGTATATTAGAAGGGAGGCACTGTTTCTGCCAGGCAGCAAGCTCCGGTTCTCCCTGAAGACCTCCCCAGGAGAGAAGCCACAGTAAAATCAGAGAAGCTCGAAGGCGGTGGAATGATGGGGGCGAGGGCTGCAGCCTCTTCCGGTCAGGAGCGTTCCAGAGAAACAAGACTGAGACCCAGGGGCTATAATTTCGCATTTACCGCTGACTGCCTCCGGAGACCTTGGAAGTCACTGAATTCTTCACGATTCAGTTGCCGCATTTAAAAGTTAAAAGAGAAAACAGAAAATGCTCTGAGCATTGATTATTACAATGCTTAATAGTAAAGGCATTATTTTCCACAAGATTAAATTTGGAAAGTCAATAAAAGACCTCAAGGATTTGGCAGTCATAAAACTATTTCATATTTGACCTTTCTGAGCCCCAAATATAAAACAATACCCAGCTCAAATGAGATCATGTATTTGAAACACATAACATGTAATCAAAGAGTAAACCACATTGGCACTCAATAAACATTTCCTTCATAATTGTTAATATTATATGACAGAGCATGATGTAATGATTTTTTAAAAGCACCTGATTTAGAGACAGACAAGCCGATGTTGCCCACACTTGGAACAATAATAAACAACACCATTTGAACATTTTTAAAATGGAGAAAATGGTTCTATTGTGCATAGCGCCAGGTGCAGTGATGCATAGGAAGTACTCAAGAAATAGTGACTTCTATCTACTCAAATATCCATCCACCCATCCCTCATGTGTTTATGTCTTATAGTGTAGCTTATCATATTTTGTAATACCTGCTTCTCTGAGACCAAATAACTGGAAATATTGACCCACTGAGTTCATAGCTGTATCCAAAGTTTAATCCTTTTCCAAAGAAAAATATTAGGATGAGAGCATGCAACAAAAATGTCCTCTTTCCTGCTTGAAAAACTCCCAGATTGTACCCTGTGCATACATTGTGCTATGGAATGCTTGCTAATGCATATTTGCGGGTAATTATTAACATTTTCATCTCTGCTTCTTTGCACAACTATCTCAGCTCTTTGCTGTATATCTGGATGTTTTGTTTGTGGTAACAATTTGGCTTGGCATCTTTGGAGTTAACTGTGTTGCTATTACTATTACTATTACTGACACTACCACTGATAAAAAACACTTTGGACTTTTCTGTGTCCTAAATGTCTGAAATCAATTTAAGAAGCTGTGGCCAAGCCCTGTCATAAGCACGAAGTAACTATTACTGTTCTCTTTCCCCTCTAACTTAATTTGGTTGTCAAGGAAAGATATGTGGTGTGATTTAAGCCAAAGGGTTATTATCGGAATAGGTGGAGTCTCACTCCAGCCAGCGTAACAGCCTGTCACACTTGCTTGGTTACATGTGGAGTCTACTTAAATGGATATATATTGCTATAATGCATAATGTACTTGATTTAGAAAATTTCTACAGAGGGTTTTCTGTAAGGACCTACTCTTTTCTTAACTTTATTAATAAACTCTTTCTCTGATTTTTCTTAGCTGAAGTTTAATTTACTCTGCTATGTTATATTTTTGTTAGCTGTATTAAATTCTTCTTGGAAAAATAAAAGCTGTCATAAAGATATCTGATTTTTGGATCCTGAAATTTCTATAAACATTTTACAGAGCTTATCATATAAAAAGAACCTCTTACATTCTAATACTGCTACAGCATAATTGTTAAATATAAAAATACACTAGTTTCGATATTTGTATTGAATTCAGCATCTATTTAGCAGAGTGGTGAGTATGAAACAAAGCACTACCCAACAGTAACAAGATAATTAGACCATGAGATTTGACTGCGATGAACATAAAATCCAGGGGAAACCATGGTCAACTAAAATTTTTAATAATACATATCAATTGCATTTGCTAGTGTAGGACTTTTTTTAAAATAGTGTTTATGTTGTTGGCTCAGCCAAGCCTTTTCCTTCTAGGCTATCTAATTCTAAAAACACACACTAAATCAGATGTTAAAATGATATTGAATAAAATGAGTTTTAAATTAGATAATCTCAGGTATAGAAATGGGATTAAGTACCTTGTGTAGAGAAATCAATAATTAAAAGGAAAGTCATAAATTTAAAAAGATAAATTTTGCTGATAGAACTAAATCTGACACCTGAAATAAAAGATGTGAGACTAAAAGTAAAATATACCATTACTTTGTTAAATGATTAAAGGGACATCAGCAGATTTAATCCCTTTGATTTAGCAACCTGAGAATGAACTCATATTTATAAGAAAAGGATGACTTATACTATCTGTTTCTGTTGTAGACTCTGAAGATGAAAGATAAAAAAAATTGCTTAAAAGTTCAGACCTCCATTTATCGAATCCTTTAAGTTAATAATGTAATGGCTTTAAACATCTATTCTGAAATAAATGGCTTTCTATTTTCTAATCAGGAATCCTGACTACTTGTGCCTTTTTTTTCCCTCCTATATCCTGCCAAGGACTTTACTTTGGGGAAGGAGGTATTAGAAGATAGAGCAAGCCTTCTGGCTTCACCATAAAACAATTAAATGTGAATTTCTGGGGAGTTGCCAAGAGAAATCAAGAATGGTGATTTTTATCATGCAGAACACTTTTGCTGAAGAATAGATTTGCATCTTCATCAAGGTGCAGATTCTCATTATTTATTTAGATTTATCTGGCAGTTATTCTCTGAAGAGCTCATTAGAGTAAATTATTCTAATGTCGTGTTCATTTACAGGCTCATGTTCTTTATGTCCATGCTTATTTTCATATTTTTGCAGCTTTTCCCCACCACCTATCTCTTGACTCTAGTCACATCCGTCCACCCCTCCACCATGAGATTGGTCCAAGCACTCAGCGTCTTTCACTGATCTGAGTGGAGATGCCTGGGAACTGGACTTCCCATCTGCTGGCTTCCTGGGTCTGTTCCCCACAGCACAGTCCCCGGCATGCTTTTGGTTTTATCATCTTTGCTCAGATATAAATCACATACCACGTAATTCAATAGTTTTTAGTATACATGTGGAATTATGTAGCCATCACCACAATCTCACTTTAGAACATTTTTATTAACCCCCAAAAGAAATTTTTGGTGAACCCTATTTTTTCCATTTTTTTTTTTTTTTGGTCACTTGTGCTTTGGTATTATATCTAAAAAGCCTTTCCCTCACCTCACCCAGGTTCTGAAGAATTGAAAAAAAATTATTTTTAAATTCACATAATGTAATATTCACCATTTAAAATTTTTACAAGCAGTTTGCAACATATTCAGAAATTTGTGCAGCTATCATCTCTATCTAATTCCAGAATATTTTCATCACTCTGCAAAGAAGACCCGTATCTGTTCACAGTTAATCCCAATTACCCCTCCCTTCAACCACTGCCAACCACTAATATACTAGGGTTTTGCTTATTTTGGACATTTCATATAAATGGGCTCATACAATATATGTAACATTCTGTGTCTAGCTCTTTTCATTTACCATAATGTTATGAAGATGCATTCATGTTGTATCAGTACTTCACTCCTATGTATGGCTCTTGTGTGGCTGGACCACATTTTGTTTAATGCATTTATCAATTCATGAGTTATTTCCAATTTCTGGCTATTATGAATAATACAGCTATGTACATTCATGTATATATTTTTGTGTGAACATATGTTTTTAGTTCTCTTGGATATACACTGAATAGAAATGCCGGATTGTGTGGAAACTTGCTCTTTCACTTTTGAGGAACTGCTAAACAGTTTTCCACAGTGGCTGCACCATTTTGTATTCCCACTAGCAATGTATGAAGGTTCCAATCAGTTCCAATTTCTTCACATCCTTGACAGTATTTATTTTCTTACTCTCTCCCTTCTTCCCTTCCTCCCTCATGCCTTCCCTCTCCTTCCTTCCATCTTTCTATCTTCTTTCTTTCTTTGACCAATCTAATATGTGTGGAGTGAAATCTCATTGTGGTTTTGATTTGTATTTTCCCGAAGGAGCTTAGGAAATTTTACCCCAAACTCTGACTCTTTGGTATAAGGAATATTTTGAATTAAAAGCCATTTGAGATCAAAAAGCACTGGAAGGGGCTTTCCCCCTATCTGCATAAACCAGACTGACCCCATCAAAATATCAAAGGGGGATTGACTTCCTTTCCTCTCCCTGAAGATCGAGAATGCAACCAGACCTGGCCCAAATCATTGAAAATATAATACATGTGTCTCAGGTTAATTTAATTTGCAAAGAGAGTCACTTACAAGTCAATCTGTTTCCCCTATCCATTCGTCCTCCCTGGCACCATTTGTCACCCACTCCTCAACAGAATTACCTGTACTCCTCATTTTCCCCCTTCCCCTCTAAAAGGTGTGTATAAAAATATCTGGGATATCAGGTAATCATTCTGTGATTCTCCTCATGCACACGGTAAATAAACCTTTCTCTTATTAATCTGCCTTAATTGTGAGTTGATCTCTCAGCAAACTTCTGGGGAAAGGGCAAGTTTCCCCTCACCCCCGCACTCCTGATATTGAGCATCTTTTTTTGTGCTTATTGGCCATTTGTACTTCTTTTGTGGAGAAATTCTATTCAAATTCTTTGCCTGTTTTTAATTGAGTCGTCTATTTATTATTGAGTTATAATAATTCTTTATATATTTTGCATACCAGGCCCTTATCAGAGATATGATTTTGTCCCATTCTGTGGGTTGTCCTTCTTTCACTTTCATGATACTGTCCTTAGCGCACAAAAGTTTTTGACCTTGATAAAGTCCAATTCATCAATTTTTAATTTTTGTGTGTGTGTGTGTTTTCGTGTCATATTTAAGAAACTATCACTTTGTCCAAGGAGACAAAGATTTATAATGTAAGGAGCAAAGGCTCTTGCTGCCATTGTTGTCACCCAATCAGGTTCATTTGCCCGCTGTCCAAGAAGAAGCCACTACACAGAGTCAGCATGGTTTACTAGGCAGAGAAAGAGTCTTTATTCTGCATAGTGCTAAGTGGTGAGATGGGAGAAATTTCTCAAATCCATCTCCCCAAGAATTTAGGAGAGAGTTTTTTTAAGGATAGTTTAGTGGCAAGGGATTGGGCAATTAGATTTGTTAATTGGAGCAAAATTATAGGGATGTACAAATCATCTTGTGTTGTTCCAGTCCCTGGGGTCACAATTCCAGTTGAGTCAGTTTCTTGGTATGAGCTGTGATCTGAGTGGGCCAATTGATCCACTGGAATGCGGGTCAAGAAGCTATCTTAAAAACTACCTTTAGGTTTCAAAAAGGTGATGTTATCTATGGAAAAAGTTAAGAATCTTTATGGATACCAGCTGCATGGCTCTGGAGTGGCAATTACAGGGCGACAGTTACTAATTATTATCATTATTTTTAGCTAGACCTGTGCATTATTTTTAGCTAGGCCCTTACCACAGTTCTCGCCTTGCATCCTATTATTGAAGGGCAGTTTCACCATTAAGGTTCACTGAAAAATCATTGACATCAGGCAGATTGATTAGTAGGAGGAAAAAGATGCAAATTTATTTTATTTAATATGTATACAGGGAACCCTCAGAATGAAGATTCAACTCTCTAATGAGGTACAGAAGTTTTTAAAGAATGAGGGCTTGAAAGCAGAAAGACAGGTTTTGGGAGGGAGAGGTTTCACTCGCTAGCAAAGGTGGTCTTATTATGTAAATGAAACCTTAGAGGTACCAGCCCTCAGAGAGAATAGATGGAAAATGTTTCTTTTTATACCTTTAAAGGTATAAGACTCTCAGTTAATCTTTCCTAGATCAGGAAAGGATAAACCTGGCTATTAAAACAGATTCTCTACTGATGTAAATGTCCCCCCACAAAAGACAACTTTGTAGTGTTACTTCTATCTGTGAGACTCATGGTGGCCATTTCAAAATATGTCGAAGAAATATATTTGGGGGTAAAATATTTCTAATTTACTTTAATAACTATGTTACCTTCTATAAGTTTTATAGTTTTAGGCCTTACATTTTTGTCTTTGCTTCATTTTGAGTTAATTTTTTGCATATGGTGTGAGGTAGGGGTCCAAACTCCTGTTGCATGTGGATATCCAATTGTCCTAACACCATATTTTGAAAAGACTATTCTTTTCCCGCTGAATGATCTTCACACCTTTTCAAAAATTGATTGAGCATAGTGTAGGAGTTTAATTCTGGATTCTCAGTTTGATTCCATTGATCTACATGTCTACCCTTACGCCTGTACTATACTGTCTTGACTACTCTAGCTTTGTAGGAAGCTTTGAAATTGGAAAACACGAGTCTGCCAACCTTTTCTTTTTCAAGGCTTTTTTGAGTATTCTGGGTCTCTTGTATTTCCATGTTAATTTAGGATAAGCTTGTCGATTTCTGCAAAAAAAGCCACTTGGGATCTTGATAAAGATTTTATTGAATTGGTAGATAGATTTGGGGAGTATTGGCATCTTAACAATATTAAGTTTCTGATTCATGAGTACTAGATGCTTTTCCATTTATTTCGGCCTTTTCTAATTTCTTTCAATGATATTTTATAGTCACATAGTTTTGTAGTTGTCAATGATGTTTCATACTGCAAAAAAACCTTGCAATACAGGTTTTGGATTTTTTGATTAAATTTATTCTCAAGTATTTTATTTTTTTGATACTACTATAAGTGAAATTATTTTCTTAATTTCCTTCTCACCTTGCTCCTGTTGCTGTATAGATATACAATTGATTTTTGTAGGTTAGTCTTGTATCCTGCAACCTGGCTTAACTCATTTATTAGTAGATTTCTTAGGATTTTCTATGTAAAAAAATCATATCATTTGGAATTAGAGATAATTTTACTTCTTTCTTTGTAGACTGGAGATCCTTTAATTATTTTTCTTATCTAATTACATGGTGAGAACTTCCAGTACAATGTTAAACAGAAGTGGTAAGAGTGGTCATTCTTGCTGTGTTCCTGATTTTAGGGGGAAAACTTTCAGCTTTTACCATTAAGTAAGTTATTAGATGTGGGAGTTTTGTAGATGCCCTTTATCAGATAGAGGAAATTCTCTTTTATTTCTAGTTTGTTGAGTGTTTATTTTTCATAAAAGGGAGGGTGTGAATATTGTCAAACACTTTTTTCTGTGTCTATTTAGATGATCATGCAGTTTTTCTTCTTTTTCCTTTCTGCTCTTCAGATTACATAATCGCTATTGATCTAGTGTCATGATTCTTTCTTCTCCTAGCTCAACTCCACTGTTGAACCTCTTTAGTGAATTTTAGTTTTAGTTATTCTACTTTTCAACTCTAAAATTTTCATTTGGTTATTTTAATTACTTTCTGTCTGTTGATATTCTCTGTTGGGTGAGGCATTGTCATCGCATCTTTCTTTACTTCTTTAGGCATGCTTCTTTTAGTTCTTTAATGTTTATCATAGCTTCTTTGAAGTCTTCTTCTGTTAAGTTTAACATCTGGGTGCCCCAAGAGGCAGTTTTTGTTGCCTGCTCTTTTTTCTGTTTATGGGCAACACCTTCCTATTTATTTTAATGTCTCATCATTTTTTTGTTGTTGAAAACTGGACATTTTCAATAATATATTGTGACAAGTATGAATACTGAGCTGCATCCCTCTCCCCAGCAAGGATTCTTATTGTTTGCATGCTTGCTTGTTTATTTATTTGGGGACATGGTTGTACTGGTTTGGTGAAGCCTGTTTTCTCCTGCAGTGTGCGTGCTCTGATGTCACTCCTCAGAGGACACGGCCTCGGGCACATGCATAGTTTCCCTGACCTCCCTTTCCAGGGATGACTGTAGATGGCTGTAGCCAGTGCTCTTTGACTGTCTTTTTCCCTGAACACTCAGTTAAGCTTCAGGCTTGTAGCACACACAGTTGTTAGCCTCCACCAATTGCTCGTTGATTACTCTACTGTTTTTGATAATATCTTTGGCCATAAATTGCTACAGTTTGATCCAATGAAAGCTGGGCCTCTTTGCAGGAGTAGTCTTTTCATCTTGCTCTACCCTAGGAGGGCTCTTTTTAGCTTTCTTGTTCCCTGGTTCTCTCTGTTAACCTTCTAGCTGCTCTACCATTTTTCTTATTGTTATTGGGGAGCCTCCTCTTAATTGCTTAGTGCCAAGAATTCTATTGTTTTCATCAGTGCCCTTGGCTTGAACTTTCCTATGCTCTGTTACAAATAAAGAGGTATGTTTCCTGATTTCTCTATTTAAATTAACACCACCTGTAACTCTTTCTTCATTTTTTTACCTGCTTTATTTTCCTTCATAGCACTTACATTTACCTGGCATTACCTTACGTATTTGTTTTATTGTCTGTCTTCACCACTAGAATGTAAGCTCTCTGAGGGCAGTTTGTTTAATGCTGTATAACTGGTTCCCAGAAGAATGCTTAGCATATAGTAGGAAGATAATTAATTATTGTCGAATAAGTGATTTTGTGAAAGTGTTAAGGAATACATAAGTCAGTGAACACCACTGCCTATTAAGAGGAAGAGTAAAATTCACAGTGAGAGTAGACTCTCTTGACATACAGATGACTATTTCAGAAACCCTTTAAAATCTATGATTAAATAACAGAATCGAGAAAATAAAAAGTACAGTGGGATAGTAGATATAATATCCCAAATGAAGATGAACTCAATAATGACGGTGATGATGATATCAATAACACTAAATCACGGCTGACACTAAATTGATGGCTATGGTGAGGTGAGCCCTATGCTGTATTTGGACCCTTTATTTCATTTAATACTCACAATGATGCTTGGAGGTAGGTACTATTTTGCAGATGCATATAGTGAGTACAGAAAGGTTAAATGAGCAAACTCAGGGCAGCAACAAACTTAGCAAATGGCACAATTGGGCATCCAGACTTCAGGGCCTATTTTATCAAGTAAGCTATGATACTATGCCTAAATAGGCGTGATATTAGGGAAAAGGAAATGGTTAATGAGAAAGGAGGTATGTCTTCATAAACCCTAATGGCTGTGGGTAAAGGAGGCCATGTTAACATTAATTCTCAAGTTGTTTTGACTCATTGCCTTATCTCTTGGAATATGACCTCGGGTCCCATGTGAAGTCCACTTTCTGCAGCCCCTTATAAAAATTCTGAGGGAACCCCACGTGATATCTCATTTATGTTCACAATAACTACAAGTGTGGGCTATGTACTGCTGCTTTTCTGCACAGGTATCCGCAGGCCCCCATCTCTTTCTGGGCATCACAGTTTCCATGGGTGTCCTGTGGCTACTCCATGGCCCCCACATCAATACACCAATTCACCGGGGTAGAGCCACAGTGATGGTTAATGGGGTCTGAGCAGAAATGAGGGCCATGCTCATGGAACATACTCTGTGTTACACTTTCCCTACCACCTGGGAAGCCAAGCAAGTCTACTCCTACTCAAGATTGAGAGTGTTCCTTGCTAATAGATTTTCCACCCTCTATAGGATTTGGAACTAGGCCCATGAACTCAGTCTTGGAAAGATACTTGAAGCTGCATTCCATCAGCCCATTTTAGACCTTTATGTATTATAATATTTATAAACTTGCATAGACAGCCTCCTTTCTCCTCTCAAACCAAAGCAAAAGCCTAGTACCAGTTGATTTATGCAAACTGATGCCTTTTAAACACCGTGTGCTAATCATGACCAGACATTGCTGAATTCTAGCATTGGTGCAGCCCCAGAGTAAACTGATTGTCCCTGTCTGTTTCCATGCTGCTCCTAACATTACATTCTGTTTTCATATCTAGTCAATATATCTAACTTATATATTACCTTAAGTTTGTGAGGCATAAGAAAAACAATTAGAAAAAGTAAAAAGCAAATCAAGACATGTTGCTTGTCATCTCTAGGGGTCTAGTCTCTAGAACTCTCTGCTTAAGACAACTGCCCAGAACGACTGTGGAATGTGCAAGGGATGTATGATCACTCGGAGGGTGACTCAGGCTACATTGCATGAGAATGCAGCTCCTTACTTTACACTGGGAGAGAGTGGGGTCTTAACTCCTAAGAATAAAGGGAATCCTTAGCTCTGACTGTGATGTGTGGTGAAAACAATGTAAGCTCTGAAGTCAGACACACTTGGTTTAGAATTCTGGTTCTTTCTCCTCAAATGAATTCAGCAAACATGTATTAAGTGCCTACTGTATATGCCAGCCACTGGTAGGCACCAGTGACAGAGATTTAAAAGACCATTATCCTGAAACAATGGAGCTCAAAGTCTGGTTGAGACTGATCACTTAAAAATAGACAAAAATAGATAAAATGTCTATTTCTATGACACTGTATCGAGTGCAGTACAAAGTTTTCTCCTTATTTGAAATTAGATCAAGTTAATTACATTCTAAGCTTCAATTAAAGTTCTTCATCTATAAAATTGATGATCATAATACTTTAAAAGATAATTTTAAGGTGTGAAAAAATATAAAAATACGTGTAAATATTTGTATATACACACACATATTTTTATATGTATGTGGAGAGAGAGAATTGAGAGAGGCAAAGACAGATAAGAGAGAGAGAGTGCACACACCAATGATAAAGCAAACCTATTTATTTTTACCAAGAGTTGCCTTTTGCTAACAAAATTAAATAACCTCTTGAAACTTCTGCTTTAAGTTGAAGGATGCAGCACTTGCATCTATCTATTCTTTTGTCCCCGATTGCATTGACAGATCTGAAAAAAACTTATTTTTAAAAGAAATAAATCCTAACGGTGATGGAAAAATGTGAAAAGGCTCTGCCAGTGGTGCGGAAATTTCGAGGCATTGCAATTGAGGGAATCAGAGCTAAAAGAATGCAGCATGAAAGATAGGGTGGAGAAAAATTATCTCACACGGGAGCCTTTCTCCCTTAAAGAGCTCCAGAGAAATTTTACAGTCAAAGTCAACACATGAAAACAAAGCAACCATCTAGGTAATTATTAAATATTTAATAATTAAAGACTCTCCTTCAAAACAGCTGGGCAGCCAGGGCCCTCCGCTTGCCCACTCACGTTGTACACCAGGGGGCGCTCTGGGGAGGCTGTGGCCAGGGCCAAGAAGCCAAGCAGAGGCGAAGACAAGGTCACTTCTTTGGTGACAGCTGGAAATTAGAACTAGAAAAAGAGCATCAGAGCCAGACTTTGCCGGCAGATTAAAGCCAAGGCATCAGTCCCTGCAGAGAAGTTCTGAGGCAGAGACTCCCACAGAAGTGTTTGCGTGACAGGCAGAATGGAGAGCCCTTCTCTGCGCACGCAGCCATCTGCCCGCTCTGCCCGGCCTCATCCTCTCAACCGACGCCCCCAGTCCACTGTAAGGACTTCCAGCCACAGCAGGTGAATAGGAATTCAGTTTTGGGTAATGAAAATGCACTGGTGACCAACAGTGTTTTAGTCTAAACCATCAGTTTAAAATAGCAACATAGAGTTCAAAATCTTCAAAAATTTTAAGAAGACTGCTAGTGTGAAACAGAGGCCCCCATGTTACAAAAACGCAAAAAAATATGAGAAGAAGCAGCGTTAATGGGGGAAAGACAAAAAAGATGAACGAAAGAGGATTCACAGCTCATAAAAAGTGAGACAGAGTTCTAGCAAATTAAAAAGAAAATAGACGAATTAGGTTGGGAAGTTGACATGAGCAAAGATGGATTAGTGGTTTAAGAGATAGAAAGAAGAGAGTCTCCCAGGACTCACTGCAGAAGGAAAGGTAGGCTGACATGGTTTCTAGAGGTTGGCCCCTGACCCTACACAAAGCATTATTATCTGGGGCATTGATACCATCAGCAAAGCCAGTGTGTGCTGTGTGTTCAGGAGACGGTGGACCAAGGGCTGATGGGAAACTCCGGTCAAGGTGGATTTGATGTATTAATCGGGTTGGCTTAACTTTGTATTTCATAGGAATTCATTTTATTTCATGTGACTCCCTTCTCTATGCTCAGGTTTTATGACTGACCAAGTAAACGAGAGCCTAGTTATGTTTGCCATTGGCTTCTACTGTCCCGTGCTCACCGTTCTTTTCCAAGATCAGGTAGGCATTTAGGACATAGATGTGAAAGCCCTCCTGGGATGAGTTATTTCTAAATGTCTTCTGGTGGATGGTTACATAATTCATATAATCGGGGGCTCGGAATTGCTTTACCTGGCACCTAGTGCGGAGGAGACGGCAAACTCAAAATACTTGCTCTGCTGGGGCTGATATGGGATATAAAATGCAGATGTGTTTTACTAGAGAAGCTGTTAATTTTATGATAGCAGCTCTTGACTGTTTATAAGATGAAAAACGTGTACAGGAGTCTGCAACAATTTCACACCCCAGTTTGATGCTTTGGCAGATGTTATGGGAATGTTCTGCAAGATCATTAAAGCAGAGCTGGTTTAGAGTGTGCGTCCCCAGGGAGCCACCTGCCAAAAGCATCTGTATTAGAGGCTTGTCTGGCCCTGTCCCCAAGATGGGTCTTGTATGAAAGAATTTTCTCTGATGTGATAAATATGTGCTTTCCCCCTAGACTTAGCTTATGCTAATGAACATGCTTATTCTTATGACAGAAATTCTTTAAAATGATGGTGGCACAAACATTTCTAAAAAGAGATTTACCATTTTGGGGGAGCCATTGGCAGCCAAAATGGAGATCCCTTCTACTTCGGGACATTTTGAGGAACAGGATGGGAAATTGATCAGGGAATAGATTTCAAAATTTCTAAAAGCGTGAGTTTTTAAAAATCTTTATTTAATGAGACCATTGCTGAATGGTCTATCAGGACTCTGAAATTTAAAATGCGTGAGTTTAAGTGTCCTTCAAGATTTTATGACTGGCTACAAACACTCACACTCCCAGGCAACCCACAGAAGGCCTCTATATGTCATTGAGGTAAATTCCTGAGATGCGTGTGAGATTTTATGCATCACACCAGACAAGAGAACAATCAGTGAGGCTCACTATGTACCGGTGGAACAGATGAGAGTCTTTAAGTTAAAGGAGAAATTTGGAAAGAGGAGCAACATTCAGATGAGATTTTATTCTGGCAAAAGCTTTTAATAGGGACTCTGCCCAGTTTATATGTTCAAAGAGTACAAAGAGTTCCTTTTTGTTTTTTGACCCAAATGAACTTCAGAAGAACCGCACCCACTCTCCCGCAAGTCCCCAGGCAAGAAGTGGCAGTGTGTGAGTGAAATATATGGAGTGGTCCCAAAAGTTTAAAATTAGATCAAGATTCCAAAGATTTGAAACCTTGAGCAGTCCGAAGACAGATGAAACTGGTTTTTATATTACACTCCCCAAAAATGCTTCAACACTTGTTTGCTCCAAAACTCTGCATCTGACTACAATTGTTTCCCTAGAGTAAAAGTTGGCAAACTGCAGCCCACAGGCTAAATGTGGCCTGCTGCTCGTTTTTATAAATAAAGTTTTATTGGAACACAGTCATTGTGTATTGTCTGTGGCTGCTTTTGCTTTATAACAGAAGACTTGAACAGTTGTGACAGAGCCTGTATGGCCCAGAAAGCCTAAAATATGTGGCTGCTCACAGAAAAAGTTCGCAGACACCTGCCTAGAGCATCCAAGAACATGATACATGCTCCCTGAAGATGTTAGTTCAAACTAGGGCGCAAGAATGGTGAATAACAATCTGGTACAAAATGTGAATGAGTGCACAAATGTGGAGAAAACGAAATTAAGCTAAACTAAACTAATTCAAATTAACTTTGTTATGATCCTATCCAGTGGAGACCCTACAGCCTGCTGGGGTAATTATTATGTAACCACCAGGGACACTCTGGGCCTGTTACAGGGTGTACCTACAGGTACGGAGTCCATTGGCACCGTGGCTGTACGAGGTTTAATCCTCAGTGTATCGACATGATTACGATGCAGCATCAGCTGGTTGGAGACCATCCTGTGCTGCTGATGAGACGTATTCTGGCTGCAGGAGCATGACATGGCGAGAGCTTCGCTTTTCACGCGTCTCACCACAGCTGCTAAGCAACTGTCCTTTCAGCATCATCACCATCAGGGTAAAGGCTGAGCAGGGCCAAGATAAATCATTGAGATTTGTATATTCAAAAAGCTAAACTATTTAATAGAAAGAAAAAAATGAGGAAAATTTTGATTAACAAATTTTCATGGAACGCTAAGTATGTGTAGGGCTGGTATCAGATCCTTTGGAGACTGTTTTGAAGGGTGTGTAGGGCGCCCAACTTTCTCTGCTGACTGGGGACTAAGGCGTTTCTTGGCATGAAGGACTTTCTGTGCTAAAACTAGACAAGTTTTGGGAAAATCAAGACAAATTTGTCACCTTAAGCTCATGCCTTTTTAAAGGAAAGTTTCTGAGATTACTAAAAAACATTAAAAATAATCCTGGGAAGATAAAAAGCCACAGTCATAAAAAGTAGAAAAGAAAGAAATAGAAAAGAAATAGGCGGGTTTTAAGACTCTTGATGAAACTTAGGGTATTTATGCCTCAGAAGAGTAAAAATCTCAAAGTGAACAAGTTAGCCTTCTTAGACCTCATAGAGCAGGGATCCCCAACCTATGATGAGTTATATAATTATTTCATTATATATTACAATGTTATAATAATAGAAACAATTGCACAATAAATGTTATGGGCTTGAATCATCCTGAACCATTCCCTGCCACCTGCCCTGCTCCCCAGTCCGTGGAAAAATTGTCTTCCATGAAAACAGTCCCCACTGCCAAAAAGGCTGGGGACTGCAGTCATAGAAGACACCAAAAGACGAAGAGAAGAGACCTCAGGATGAACAAAGTGCTCCTATATAGATGTCTTATTCAGCTCAGGCTGCTGTAGCAAAATACCATAGACTGAGCTCTCTGGAGTCTCTTCTTATAAGGGCACTAAACTCATCATGAGGGCCCCATCCTTCTGACCTCAACTAAACCTAATTATACCCCCAAAGCTCCAATTACCATTTAATTAT
>NW_012137636.1:716446-739587 GCF_000956105.1 Propithecus coquereli | reverse complement strand
TTTTTTGTGGTTTCTTTGTGTTGGTGATCCATTTTTTCTTGCATATTATTCAGTTTTCTTACAATCCATGTTTGAAATTCTTCTTCTGTCATTTTAGTGTTCTGAGTTTGGCTAAGGTCCATTGCTGGGGGGCTGTTGCTCCTCTTTGGGGGTGTGCTTTCCATTTGAGTCTTCATACTTCCAGAGTTCTTTCACTGGTTCCTTCCCATCTGGATCAGTTGTTCCTTCTTGGCTTTAGATTTTTGTTTGGAAAATGACACGCGCTGTTTAGTCTCTGAGCCAGTAGGTGGTGTTTGTGGGTGAGATTCCACCACACCCTTTATGATGAATCAGTAGATGCAGTAAAAGGGTGTGCAGGATGACCTCCCTGTCAGTAGGTGGGACTTGCAGGGAGAAGCGAGCTGCAGTGCTGTTTTGGGGTCCTGTAGCTAGCTCTTATTCCTCTAGAGAGGCCCTCTTGTGCCTTGGTTGGTGGATGGGGCCCTGGGATTTCCAGGTGTGTCCTTATTCTGCACCTCAGTGGAGGAAGTGAGTCTGGGTCGGGCTGGGTTGGGTAAGCCTGCCCTCAGGCTCCACAACTGCTGTTAGTAGGGTCAAAAGTCTACTCTTTGTTTCTGTGCACAGCTGCCGAGAGGGGCTGAAATGGGTCCACTCAGCTGAAAGTCTGGGCTTGGGGGCTGGGACTGTCCAAGATCAGTACTCTGGAGCAGGTATCACTCCCCTCCAATCTCCCCCTCTCGGTGTCCTCTCCCAGGCCTCTGCCAGCAAGCAGGACCTCAGGCTGATGGATCTCTCCTGGCTGTGACGTGGGCCGGGAGGTTCCCTACCCAGGATCATAGCCTCAGCTGGGTTCACAGCCCTCTTTTGGGAGGAGCGTTGCCGCTCCGGCACTCTGATCTGCCCCTGAAGGTGCACACTCCTCGGTAGGCTCTTTCACAGATCTCTCCTCCGTGCCCCAGGGCAGTGCGATCGTGACCTGCAGGCCTGATCCCTGGACCCTGGAGATCAATCCCTGACCCTGCCAAGGTGAGGGGTGCTGGTCTTGAATCACCTACAGGGTGCCCAATCTGGATCGATTTCACTCCACCTCGGGATTTGCCCCACTCTCCTGGAGTCCCCAGGCAAGTAGCACCTGGGAGGGCTGGCGGGTAGGGAACTCACAGTCTGAGTGCCCCTCAGTCTGCTGTGGGGCCCCAAAAGGAAACGTCCCATTCTTTGGAGATGCCTCCGTGTGATAGCTAAATTGTCTCTCTAGGCACCCACGGGTAGGGAGGGGGAAGGAGAGAATGGAGCAATATGGTGTCTGCCGATAGGCTCGGGTCCGCAGGCCGGGAGGAGTGGATGGCCAGGAGCCCGGCGCCATGTCTGCAAGAGGCCACTGCTCACTGGCGGCAGTCGTCTCTGGGCTGGTGTCAGCAGGTCTCTCCAGCCGCTCAGGAGCCACCAGCAGTCCTAGATGCAAGGGAGGGGGAAGTTAACCGCTCCACCTACTCTTGTCACTGGTCTCTAAGTCTCTCCAGACCTTTCTCCTTCCAGTTCTCCTCTGCAATGTCTTCCCATGGAGTCTCCTGTAGTTTCAGGCACCCTTCCTTCCGACCCTCACCCGATCTATGTTTCTCTGCTAGCTTATTTTTTTTCTCTTTCTTCTAAAATTCATCTGTTTTGCACAGACCTTCTGACTGGCAGCTTTTGTCATCCGCCATCTTGGCTCCTCCAGATTTGGACCTTTTAAAGGAACAACTCATATGGTTACTATTGAAAAAAATTTTAATTTTATGTTGACCAACATGGTGAATATGATCTGAAGCTAGAAAACACTCTGGTTTCCCACTCATAGAAAAGTGTGACCAGCAGACAGGTACAGGAGAGTCAGGTAGTCCTGATGTACACTCATGTTACTATTATCAATTACACCAGCCAAATAGTGAGAGGCTTTGCTGAGCCTGCACTCAAGTCAGCTCCAGTGAGCATTCCCCATCATGCATTTCCAGAGTGAGTAAGTTGTTGCAATCATGGCTCCCAGTTTGGAAAGGTCTCCAGTACCCTCACCCTCACTGACTCTGACCTTTGCTGTGGGACTTGTTTTGGCTGACAGGACATTAGCAGTGGAAATCAAGTATAGTCTTGAAAAAATGCTTGGACATTAGATTTGCCATCTCTGTCACCATGTGAACGAGCCAAGCCTGGCTCCCTAGAGGATGAAAGATGACATGGAGAAAGACTCCAATTGTCTTCACCCTTAGTCCAGCCAAACCCCCTGGTCCAGCCAGCCTGCCAACCATCGCATGTGAGTGAGGCCAGCTGAGCCACAGGCTGACCACAGCAATGAGCCAAACTAGCCCAAATCAGCTGAACCATCCAAAGCACCAACTTAATCATGATAAATAATAAACGTTGTTTAAAGCTGCTAAGTTCTAGGAAGTTTGTTATGCAGTAAAGGCTAACTGATACACAGAAGGCTAATTTTACAGGGACACCACAAGTAACCATAAGTAAATAGCAAAGCACAAGAAAAGTAGGACTTTAAAAACATTCACGTTTGACTTCTAGAAGTAAATATTTCAACCTTTTTGAACTCTTGTACTGACTATATATATATTTTTTTTTTCAAGAAAAAAATAATGCTAAGTAGTATAGATGTCTTCAGCAAACTCTGTAAACTGCTCACCTGTTTAGCATCTCTGTGTAGAGGCGCTGGTGGTGCTTTCTGTATATTGGGGTCTTGCTGGAGTTCTGTCCCTAGCCAATGCTACAGAACTGGTAGACTGGGAAGTATGAAGGTGTTTAGCTTACCTCAGGGAAGCCAAGAACATAAACAGGAAAATTCGTTCCAGAGGCAGTTGCTAACAGAATTCGTGCTGGGTCCTGTGGGTAATGATGCCTTTGGAGGGGGTTATTCTAAAAATCCTCTTAACTAGAAAGATTATGGTTCTGACTTCAGGCCCCTGGATGTGGACGGGGAATCTAGGAACTGAATCAGGAGATGACTCCTTGCAGGCTGCAAGACGACCCAAAAAGGAACAAGTGCTCTCTGCAAACCATGAAGAGCAAAGCCAAGGCCACACTGTTCGCCTGTGGACCATCTACTGAACAATCCTGTCTGCTTTCCCTGGAATACCACTCTCTGCTTGAAATGGGCCACTGAGGGCAGAGAGTGGTTTACCAGAGCTTTTGCCAACAGCATTAAAAGGGTCATCCATATAGCGTTCTGGATACTGTCATAGATGTCACCCAGAGATGAAAATATAGTATTTCATCACATGTGAACATGGATAGTTACATTTTCCTGCCCTGTAATTAAAACAACCAGATATGGGGCAACATGTCAAGTGTTTTCTCCGCTCATTGCCTACCAAGAGATGGACCAGCGAGGTGTCTGGTCACGTGTGAATATGTACATTAAAAAAATTGCCATAATCAATAATGTAGAATCTGTTTTATGTTTTTTTTTTCACTCTATGAATGATTTTTATCACCCCTTTTCTAAATGCATGTGGATGGGCCATATCCTGTTTTCATTAACTCAAATTTTACTGGGACGCAGCCACACCCACGTGTTTATGTATTGTTGATGACTGTTTTCATCCTTCAGTGCTAGAGCTGAGTAGTGCAACAGAGACTGTCCGGCCCTGCAAAGCCAAAACGACTTACTTTGTGGTTCTTAACAAAGTTTATGACCCCTGCCCTCTGCCCTCCATGAGCCACCTCCCCTGCCCCTTGCAGTCACCAGCCCAATGTCACCCTCTGCTGCCCCTTCCTCAGGCCGGGGCTCTCCTCTTTTCTTCCCTTCCCTCTTTCCATGTATTTTTCTTCTTGAAAGAGAGCAAGCAGAGTGTTTATAAAACTCCATTTAAAAAACAAAACAAAACGAACCACAAACTCTATTTTTTACAAAGCAAGCCACATTTTTTTTCTTCAAAATATTCAGTCCTGATATATCTATACCCAGATAATCTTTTACTTCCCCAAAGCCACTGTACTGGGCTTTTTGGTTAAGAAGAAAGTTTTATCTGCTCCAGCTCATATCTCTGCGTATGTTTCCTCAAGATATAAGACAGAAAGTTTAGTTCTGATAAGATTCTCATGAATACCTCCCACCCTGAGGATGTTGTTTAGCTGTGCTCAACTGTTTGGCTAACGCAGACCAAATCGCTGTTGTTAGGGTTACAAGCTTTGTGTTTCCCCATGTATTTTACCGTCACTCTTCTGACCACACAGGAACCGCTATACCTGCTTCATCTCGTTCAAAAGAAGTTCTACATTTTTTTTTTTTTTTTTTTTTTTTATGGCTGATTGATGCTGGGTTAGGTAAAAGTTGAGAGACAGTGTCTTAAAGCCATCAAACCGTATTTATTGTAGACAACTCACTGACTCTTTTTTTCACAGGGTTCATTTCAATTTATCACAGCTTTTTATCACAAGCAATGGCCTACTCTTTTTCAAAATGTCTTCAGATTTACCTGCCCTTTCAGGGAAGTAAGCAAACATAAGTTTTTTAAGCCATCAACATTGACGTTAGTGCTGTTCTCAGCTTTCTGTGTAATGCTTCTGAGAAAAATGCTATCCCAGATGTATGGGACCCCCCGGAATGAGTCCCTGCAATGTACTCCTGGGTACCAATTCCCTAGTCCTGTGGTCCCCGACCCTTGGGCCACGGACCAGTACTAGTTCATGACCTATTAGGAACTGGGGGTGCACAGCAGGAGAAGAGCAGTGGGCGAGTGAGCAAAGCAAAGCTTCTTCATCTGTATTTACACGGTCTCCCCATCGCTTACATCAATGCCTGAGCTCCACCTCCTGTCAGATCAGCAGCCATATTAGATTCGGCATTATGGGGAATCATATAATTATTTCGTTATATATCACAATGTAATAATAATAGAAATAAAGTGCAAAATAAATGTAATGCCCTTGAATCATCCCGAAACCATCTCCTCCACTCCTGGTCCATGGAAAAATTGTCTTCCATAAACCGGTCCCTTGTACCAAAAAGGTTGGGGACTGCTGTCCTAGTCAGTTTACCCAGGTAATCAGCTCCAGGATGGTTCCAGTCTCTCTTCTCTCCTGCTAAAATAATGGAATTCTTTACTACTGATTAAGCAGATTCATTTGCGCAATCAGACAGATTATACTTCCTTGTGGATGAATGCTGAATTAAAGTAGGCAATGCCAGTTTTAGCACTCTTCTGTATTAGGTAGGTAATTTTTTTTTTAAGTCATCCTTTCAGCAAATCATAGAGGTACAGTCATTTATGAAATGGCATGAGGACACAGCATAAGAGAAAACAGGGAGTGGTCAAGTTGCACAGATATCCTTGCTAAAGCAATGTTGGAAAGATTTAACTATTGGGCAAGTTTACAACCCGTGAAATGAAAAATAGCTTGGCAATCTGCCTCTTATGGAGTTTGTATACATCTGTTGGGGATTCAAAGCAAATCCCCTACAGGGTGATAATCCGCAGGACATTTGTGCTTTCTGGCTCACAGTCTCATACATCTGGGAATACCGGAAGCCTCTTGTTTATGGCTTAGGTGTGGTCACCAAGATCACGAAGAGTTCTGTGGAAGTTTCTTCTAAATGCCAAACTCTATAAATCTCAGTGCTACATTCAATCCCACTGTGCGCCAGGCTCCTGATGAGCAGTGTTCCTTACGCGTGTGGTTACACTCCATCTGCTGGGAACCTCAGCACAGGTGAGGCAAAGTAGAGGAATGTTTTCCACTTATCCTGGAGTGCAGTATGGAGAAAATAATAGCCAGGGCAAAATTTTACCTTCAATAGTCAAAATGGGGTTTCTGAAAATCTTCAAAATTATCAGAATTCGTGTGTGCCACACAAGTGTTTCTTGGACTTATTTACAACAAGATACAGGTTTGTAAAGTCAAAATAGTGTATCTACTGCCCAGATTTTAAAACATAATATAGACAGATATTATTTGTGTGATCCCCAAAAAGGCCCCCAAAGTAAGCTCTAAAATGAAGAGTGAGTCTTTCCAGATAGAACTGACCTTAAACCTGAGGCTTTGGGAAAAATGTTGTTAAGGTGGGTGGGAAAACAACCTTAAACATTACATCTACAAAATACAGCCAGATGGACTGTCCCAACCCCAGAAGTATGGCAAGTGGATATCCCATTGCTTCATATACACACCATGGTTCAATATCACTCTTGGCATTGACAGCAACTTTCAGGAGGTGGAAGTGCCAGGGCTGATGGTTGTCTGCCTAGTACATAGCTGTGCAGAATGATGCCAGCCTCACTTTACTGAAGTGTCTGTGTCTGCCATGGACCAGGTAACATTGCCCTCGTGTATATTTGATCCATTGGGATCATATCTTTAAGGACTTCCTCCAAATCTGAATGCCCACTCTGGAGTAATGCCACACTGTTTCCAAAGACCAAGCTCATGCTGCTTATTTTTTCTACCATTTCACATACTCTTCTCTCTTCATAGTATAATATGCTGAGAGTCATATTATGTTAGAACCGATACGCGGGAGTCATATAATTTTGATTTCAAGCCATATTTTAAAAATGGGGAAAGTGTCTTTACTTCCTGGAAATTGCATGGCTTATGAACGCATACTTAGTCTCAAAGGTAGAAATATAAATAGTTGGATAAAATATTAATATAAAGAGTGACATTTAATTTTTTGACCTCTCTGAACATAAACTTCCCATCTGGGTCATAAGATTTGAGAGCATTTTGTTAAATTATCCAGCACCTGTCACTAGATAATGGATGAGAAATGGATGTCGCCGAGAATCAGCGTCATATATTTCCTCTACAAACCACCAAGCAGAACCTATAGCCCCCAATTCCCACTCTCACTTTCTCTTAAGCAGGTGTACCGTACACGTATAGTTTGGGTATTTACCCCAGTTTCTTACACACAGTCAGAATCACATACACTGTAATTCTTGGGGGATTTAGAGTTTCCAAACCCACAGGCCCAGAAAATAGGTGTTTATGAAATTTTAAAGCAGACTCTCTAGAGACACTGTAATAAAAGCCTTCACTTTCATTTTTCTAGGGAGAGAAATCCTTGAAGCACTCTCTAGACAACATATTTTCTTTATGTCTCAGTTCTTCACCAGCAGCTTTCACTTTCTGCCATTTTAAGCAAAGTTTGGAGCAGCAGATGGCCTCAGATTGGAAGCAGCCAGTTATGGGTTCTGTACCCTTCTCCCACAGCATGGATTGAGCTCGATCCTTCAGTGTGTGTCCATGAGCACCATGACCCTGGTCACAGATGGAATCATCGCTTAAGGACCTTATATGCACCTACATAAAATCATCCCTGTATAACAGCACAAAAGCTGTTTGCATCATAACAAGCTGGGAACTACAGGTAAAGACATGGCTGCTCTCACCTGTGTTTGTTGTATAATATGATAACATATTGCAGGTCTCGGTATCCCTTAAACACAGACAGCACTCAGTGGGATAATTTTGTGAACTCAAAAGGGCTTTTGAAGTCCTAGTGTTGGGGCGTCAACTTTGACTGCAGTCTACCCTTGAAAAGGGCTGCCGTGAAACTACTAAATTCCAGATAATTAATATTGGATGTTAATTATCTAGATAAAATAAACTACTAAATTCCAGGTGTCAAAATGGCACTGGATGAAACTCTCTGCTCTCACTCCTCTCAAAGCTCTTACTGTTGTCGCCGTTAACATAAACAACTGGTACAAATAAACTCCGTAGTATTCGGTATCACATTAGCAAAATTAGTTAGAAATTCCAAAGCATTTAGCTCACCAGTCCTTGCCCTCTGTAGAAGAGAATTGTTTAAAACCTTCTTAATGACATAGCTCTCCAAAATCTTCCCCTGAAACTCATAAATGAATCTCTGCAAGTTCCAGTTAATCACTTCCAAGGCTTATAGAAATGATGTTATCCTGGATAAGTTTATAAAGCAAACTTTAATATTTATCATCATATTCAAAATTTTGGAAATATCTAACATAACCTGGTATTCTTTCAAGGCCCACCTCTCTGTAGACATTTTAATCATCCCCTTCCTTCTCTCAGTGAATTCAGAACCTCCTTCTCTGTTTCCTGAGGATCCTGAGGGACTGTTTCTTGGGGAGGTTGTGTAGGACAGGACTCTTAGAAGGATGTGCTTGGGCTGCACTGTGGCTCTGTGACGCACCTGCAGCTACAGGCTGTCCAGCCCCTGTTCCTAGATGTTAGGGATTGGAGGTGATGAGAAGGTCCCACAAGCTTTTCCAACCCTACAGTTGCTGCACATTCGATATTGCAGGAGGCTGACCACAGCCTGAAGAGGGCTTGATGTTTTGTCATATACTACCATAAAATATATACACAAATCTGTTATAAAAAGTTAAAATTAATCAAAACTTACGCACACAAACACAGATCATACATGGTGTCATTTGTAGTTGAAAGAAATGTGAACAAATGTAAAACTCAGTATTAAATCATAACTGCATAAAATTGACTATAGTACGTACTATATGACTGTAATAATTTTGTAGCCACCTCTTGTTGCTATTGCAGTGAGCTCAAGTGTTGCGAGTATCTGCTTAAAATGCCATTTGGTGTTTACCATCTCCGTGTGAACAGTTCATCTCTCCAGTGAATTGCATATCACAGTAAAATGTAATCTCTTGCAGTTCTCACATGTTTTTCAACGTGTTTAGTGCAATATCGTCAACCTTGAGTAACACCATGGGACCTATAAGAAGTGCCACTAGTGATGCTGGAAGTGCTCCCAAGAAGCAGAGAAAAGTCATGACATTATAAGAAAAAGTTGAATGGCTTGATATGTTCTGTAGATTGCGGTCTGCAGCTGTGGTTGCTACCATTTCAGACAGACACCCTGTAAACAGACAGATGTAAACTTAGGTTATTGATAAATACAGTATAGGACTGTAAATTTATCTAATCTTCCCTATGGTTTTCTTAAATAGCATTTCCTTTTCTCTAGCTTACTTTATTGGAAGAACACAGTGTATGATGCATATAACATACAAAATACGTGTTTATTGACTGTTTATGCTATTAATAAGGCTTCCAGTCAACACTAGGCTATCAGCAATTAAGTTTTGGGGCAGTCAAAAGTTTTATGTGGATTTTTGACTGCATGAGGGGTTGGTACCCCTAGCAATATATAGCTGTCCAAGGGTTGACTGTATATTTATGGACATTTGCCAATATAATAATGAAAAGAAATTTGGATCAAAAAAGTAAATAGAGAAAATCTAAGAAGTATCCTTTTAATTCCTATGTCTTCATTCTCCCTCCTCCAGCCCCCAAGATTGTGCTCTACATGACTCCAGACACTTTTCTGCAGGTATACATACAATTTGTATATAAACATACGCAAAGGTTTAACATTTGACACACATAGGATTCTAGTGTTTTATAAGTATTGTTCTGTGATTTACTCCTTTTCCTTTTAATGATGTCTTTGTTATCTTTACAAATCAACATATCTTTTTTTCAAATAGAGTTCTATAGTTTGGATTTCCCTAATTTATGTAACCCTTCTTCAGCTGGTGGCCTTCACACGTTTCCAACAGCAGTCAAGGATGTAGTCTCAGCGTATGGTTGGGATGAGCCTGAACCTTAGCTGATAACGCAAGCAAGTAATCTTGGGCAAAGCATTTTGCCTCTCTGGGCTTCAATTTCCTCAACTGTAAAATGGGGAGAATAATAGTGCCTAACTGAATGAGTTAATATAAGTAAAGTGTTCAGAATAGCACCTGCATGTTGAAAATGATATCTTTTTGTATTTTTTTTGTGTACCTCTGTAGAATAGATTCCTAGAATTAGAACTGCTGTATCAAAGGGTATACACATTTCAATTTTAAAGGATACTGCTGAATTGCCCCTCTGGAATTGTCCCAACTGTACACATATTAGCACTATAAGGAAGGACCAACCTACCTAGGGTTAAATATTGGATATTACCAGTCATTTAAACATTTTCCATTAAGGGGAAATACCCTTGATACTTAAATTTCAATTTCCCTTAGTAAGCACCTTTTTTTTCCTTTTGGTGGTCATTTAAATTTATTCTGTTAATTTCCTGTGAATATTTTTTAACTATTATTAATAATTATTAGATGATCTTTAAAAATGTACTTTTAACATCTT
Organism: Propithecus coquereli; assembly: GCF_000956105.1. Classification (NCBI taxonomy): domain Eukaryota; kingdom Metazoa; phylum Chordata; class Mammalia; order Primates; family Indriidae; genus Propithecus; species Propithecus coquereli. The sequence goes on along the minus strand of NW_012137636.1, from coordinate 729,459 downwards.
TACTAATCTGTTATTTATAGATGTGGTAGTCTTTAATTTTCCAGTCTTTACTCTTAACTATGATTTTTCTTTCTTCTTACAGGTAGATTTAAACAATTGTGAAGTTTAGTCTTTTAAAAATGAATTCCAGGCTTGGAGTTCTCTTTAGGAAAATTTTCTCTATCCCAAGATTAGAAAAATATCCTTCTTCATTTTCTTCTGAAGTATTATTTCATCTGAAACTTATTTGGACATGATGTGAGTTAGGAGTCTACCTATGTTATTTGCCTCATAGATATCCAATTTTTTCAATATTCTTTACTGGTTTGAAAAAAATCTAATTATTTATTCAAGAAATATATATGGGGAACCTGCTGAACATCAGGCCCTCTTCCTAGGTGCTTGGCATTCGGTGGTGAGCTAGACAACCGTGGCCTCCTGCACTCTCACGGAGTTTAGCTTCTAGTGGGCAGAGGAAGAAAATGAACAAACAGTCAGGTAAATGAGAAAACTTCAGATACTAGGAAGTGCATGACAGAAACAGCACAGGTCATGTGATAAAGAAATATTAGGCGGTGGGAACTAATTTGAATGGTGCAGTCAGAGAAGGGCTCTCTGAAGTGCTTGTTACTGAGACTAAGGACAAGAAATAGCCAGATCTGCAGAAAAAAGATTCCACAGAAAAGGACCAGGAAGTGCAAGTCCCCTAAGGCAGGTCTGAACTTGGAAAGTTCACACAGAAGGTAGAAGGCCAAAGTGGCTGGAGTCCAGTGACCCAGGAAGCAGTGCCAGAACAGCAGGGCAGGGCAGGGCCAGGCCAGGTTATGTTTTAGTGGAGTCCTGTGATTCTAAATTTAGTGTGGCTCCTTGGGAGTGTTCCGGGCATGCCTGAGTGTGACACAATTATTCATAGGCTGCCACCAAGACATTGACCCATCTGCCTACGTCTAAGCCTACACTCTCCACCCTATTATTAGACATAAACTATCCCTGGTCCTGTTTAAACCAGTTCCTCCACATGTGTCCCAGATGCCGTCCCCTTATGACCACTAATGACAGCGTTCCAGCTGTATTCCCTCTACTCTTCCAGCTAATTAAATTTCCTTATCTCTACTGAGTCATTCCAATTGTTATGAAGACAAACTTTTATTTTAAAATTTAAACTAAAACAAAACCAAAACAACTTGCATACGGGCATACCTCATTTTGCTGTGCTTTGCATATATTGTAGATTTTCTTTTTTTTACAAATTGAAGGTTTGTGGTAACCCTGTATTGAGCAAGTCTATTGGTGCCATTTTTCTAACAGCATATGCTCACTGCATATCACTATGTCACATTTGGTAATTCTTGCAATATTTCAAACTTTTAAATTATCATTACATCTGTTGTGGTAATCAGTGATTAGTGATCTTTGATGTTACTATTGTAATTGTTTTGGGGTGCCACAAACTGTGCCCATATAAGACAGTGAACTTAATTAATTGTTGTGTGTGTTCAGACTGCTTTCACTGATGGGCTGTTCCCCCATCTTTCTCCCTCTCCTTGGGCCTCCACATTTTCTGAGACACAAAAACATTGAAATTAGGACAATTAATAACCCTACAATGGATTCTGAGTGTTCAAGTGAAAGGAAGAGCTGCTGCATGTCTCTCATTTTAAGTCAAAAGCTAGAAATGATTAGGCTTAGGGAAGAAGACATGTCAAAAGTCAAAGTAGGCTGAAGGCTAGACCTCTTGCATGAAGCAGTTAACCAAGTTCTGAAAGCAGAGGAAAAGTTCTCAAAGGAAGTAAAATTGCTGCTCTAGTGAACAAACGAATGATAAGAAAATGAAACAACCTTATTGGTGATATGGAGAAAATTTTAGTCATCTGGACAGACGGTCAAACCAGCCACAACATTCCCCTAAGCCAAAGCCTAATCCAGAGCAAGACCTTCTATGGAGGTTGAGAGAGGTCAGGGAGCTGCAAAAGAAAAGTTTGAAGCTAGAAGTGGTTGGTTCATGAGGTTTAAGCAAAGAAGCCATCTCCATAAAAGTTCAAGGTGAAGTAATAAGTGCTGATGGAGAAGCTGCAGCAAGTTATCCAAAAGATCTAGCTAAGATCGTTGATGAAGGTGACTACTCTGAACAACAGATTTTCAGTGTAGATGAAATAGTCTTGTCTTGGAAGAAGATGCTATCTAGGACATGCCTAGCTAGAGAGGAGAGGTCAATGCTTGGCTTCATAGCTTCAAAGGACAGGCTGACTCTCACGTTAGGGGCTAACGCAGCTGGTGACTTTAAGTGAAAGTCAGTGCTCATATACCATTCTGAAAATCCTAGGGCTAAGAGTGATGCTAATCTCCTCTGCCTGTGCTCTATAAATGAAACAACAAAGCCTGAGTGACAGCTAACCTGTTTACAGCACATTACGGAATATTTTTGGCTCACTATTGAGATCTACTACTCAGAAAAAGATTCCTTCCAAAATATTAGTACTCATCGACAATGCACATAGTCACCCAAGAATTCTCATGGAGATGTGCAAGGAGATGAATGTTGTTTTCATGCCTTCTAACACAAAATTCATTATGCAGCCCATGGATCAAGGAGCGATTTGACTTTCATATCTTATTCAAGAAATATGCTTTGTAAGGCTATAGCTGCCATAGATAGTAATTCCTCTGATGGATTTGGACAAAGTCAATTGAAAACCTTCTGGAAAGGATTCACAATTCTAGATGCCATTAAGAACATTCATGATTCATGGGAGGAGGTCAAAATATCAACATTAACAGGAATTTGGAAGAACTCCAACCCTTATAAATGACTTTGAAGAGTTCAAGACTTTAGTGGAAGAAGTCACTGCAGGTGTGGTAGAAATTGCAAGAGAACTACAGTTAGAAGCGGAGCTTAAAAATGTGACTGTATTGTTACAATGTCATGATAAAACTTGAATGAATGAGGAGTTGCTGATTATGGATGAGCAAAGAAATTGGTTTCTTGATATGGAAACTACTCTTGGTGAAGGTGCTGTGAACATTGTTGAAATGACAACAAAAGATTTAGAATATTCCATAAACTTGGTTGATAAAACAGTGGCACAGTTTGACTCCAACGTTGAAAGAAGTTCTACTGTGGGTAAAATGCAATCAGATAGCATCACATGCTACAAGTAAATCTTTTGTGCAAGAAAGAGTCAATTGCTGTGACAAACTTCATTGCTGTCTTATTTTAAGAAATTGCCACCCTTCTTCATTGCATTGCTTTTTTAACTTTGTTGAAATTCAGCAGTTTATATATGTGTGGATCTAGTTAAGACTCTGTTCTGTTCTGCTGATAGATTTATTTGTCTAGACGCCAATATTGCAATCTCTCGGTAGCTAGAGTTAGCCTCCTATTCTGTTATTTTTACAGATTGTTTTGGTTATTCTAGGTTATTTGCATTTTCACATGAATTTTAGAATCACCTTGTCAATTCCTACAAATACGCCTGCAGGGATTTTGACTGAAATTGCATTGAAACAATACGGTGGTCCCCCTTACCTTATCCATCCTTTCACTTTCCTTGGCTCCAGTTACCTCAGGTCATACGCGGTCTGGAAATAAGCAAGTACAGTACTATACAATATTTTGAGAGACAGAGAGTGAGGGGAAGAGAGAGAGAGAGAGCGAGCATATTCACATAACTTTTATTACGATACATTTTATAATTGTTCTATTTTATTATTTGTTACTGTTGCCAATCTCTTATTGTGCCAATTTATAAATTAAACCTTATTATTGGTATGTATGTATAGGAAAAAACGTAGCATATATATGGTTCAGCGCTGTCTGAGTTTTCGGGCTTCCACTGGTGGTCTTAGAACATATCCTTCATGGATAACGGAGGACTAGTGCAGTTAAATTTGGAGATAATTGACATCTTAACAAGGTTGAATCTCTGGACACATGAACTAAGTATATCTTTTCTTTTTTTATATCTTTTGAATTTTTCTCAGCAATATTTTGTAGTATTCAGTGTACAGTTCTTATACATCTTTTGTGAGATTATCCCCACAGTAAATGATTTTTTTAAAAAAATTAATGTCTGATTGTTCGTTGCTAGTGTATGAAAATACTATAGATTTTCTATATTTATCTTGAATGCTGCAATCTTGCTAAACTCACTTAGATCTAGTAGTTTTTTTGGTGGTCTTTCCAGTATGGATGCCTTTTATTCCTTTATCTTGTCTGACTGCGGTGGTTAGAACCTCTGGTATAATGTCGAATAAAAGAGTGGACATCTTGTCTTATTCCTGATCTTATAGTGATTTTTCTTAAAGTAGATACCCTTTATCAACTTGGAAGCACTTTCTTCTACTCCAAATTGGCCAGTAGTTTACACACACACACACACACACACACACACACACACACACACAAACTACGAGATCTAATATTTGATAGCACAACAGGGTGACTGTAATCAACAATAAGTTATGGTCTACTTTAAAATAATTAAAAGAGTGGAATTGGAATGTGTATGTGTGTATATATATGTGTGTGTATTAGTAACGGATGTTGGATTTGTGAAATGCCTTTTCTGTGTCTATTCAGATAATCATATAGTTTTTCTTATTCAGTTTTTCAACATAGCCATTGAATTTTTGCGTGCTAAACCAATGTTCATTTTTGAGATAAGTCCCACTTGGTCATGATGTTATCTTTGTTATGCATTGTTATATTAAATAATATTATAATAAAATATGATATATATCATACTATATATTATTTTATATATGATATATTGTATATATGATATATATTGTCCTTGTTATATATTGTCAGATTTGATTTTCTGATTATTTTTCAGCGTTTTTGCATCTATGGTCATATGTATACACACACACACACACACACACACACACATACATATATATGTAGTTTTTCTTTCTTGCAATGTCTTATAATGTATTTGTCTTTTGATATTTTTGATATTTTAAAGCAGATAATGTTTGGTTTAAATGCCTTAATCCTGCAAGAATGAAAAGGAAGTATTGCCTCCTCTTTCATTTTCTGGAATAGTTTGTATAGAATTGGTATTATTTTTCTCATAATATTTAGTAGAACTCAGTTAAGAAACTGCAGTTTTAAAAGACATTTCTGTGGCTTTCTACCGCAAATTTTGTTTTTATATTTTCAGATTTTTAAAAATTTTCTATCTTTATTATGGGTACATAATAATTGGATACATTTGTGGGGTACATGTGACACTTTGATATAGGCACACAATGTGTAATAATCAAATCAGGGTAATCGGGGTACCCATCATCTCAAGAATTTATCATTTCTTTGTGTTAGGAACATTCCAATTCCACTCTTTTAGTTATTTTAAAGTAGATCCTAACTTATTGTTGATTTTAGTCACCCTGTTGTGCTATCAAATATTAGATCTTGTTCATTCTACCTAACTATATTTCTGTAGCCATTAGCCACCCCCACTTTATTCCCCCTTCCCGCTACCGTCCCAGCCTCTGGTAACCATCATTCTATTCTCTGTCTCCATGAGATTAATTGTTAAACTGCAATTTCTTCAAAGGAAGAAATTTAACTTTTTAAATTCCAAGTTAAATTTAACTTTTCTAAACTAAAAATTAAACTTTTAAAACTACAAATTAAGTTTCCTCAATAAATATTAATATATGGCTACTCAGCCTATCAATTTCACCTTGAATGAGCTTGGTAGTTTGTGTCTTTCAAAGAGTGTGTCCATGCCTTCCAAGTCACCAAATTTACTGTGACAAACTTATAATATTTGATCATTATCCTTTTACTATCTGTAAAATCTGTAGTGCTATCACCTCTCATTGCTAATATTGGTAAATTTCTATCTTCTCTCTTTTTTTCCAGGTTTACCAATTGTATTGATCTTTTCTGAGAATTTGCTTTTGGTTTCACTTACTTTCTCTGTTGTTTTTCTCTTTTCTATTTCATTGATTTCCACTCTGATCTTTATTATTTCCTTTCATCTGCTTACTTGTTTAATTTGCTCTTCTTTTTGTAGTTTCTTAATGCGGATGCTGACCTCGTTGATTTGGGACCTTTCTTCTTTTCTAATGTAGGCATTTAGTGCTATTTCATGAGTTTATTTATTTTTCCCCCAGTACTGAGGCAAGATACTTCTGAGTACTCTATGCAGTGTCCATTTTCCTGTCGGGCTGGTAGGAACAGGCATGTTTCTGACCCTGCGTTATTTATTACTGGGGACTGTTTCCTCTAGTCCCTTCTGGTAATCTTCTCCCAAAGCTCAGATAGTTTCCTCACATCCATGAACTGATCAGTACTTAGAGGAAAACTCAGTGAGGGCCCTTTACAGATCTCTGTGGTTTTCTTTCTGCAGCTCTCTCTTCTCTAGTACTGCATTCTGTGAATTTAGCCACCCTGTTGTCATTGGATTCTCATCCCCCTCTCCCCGACTCAAGGAGACTGCTGGGCTCCCCTCCCATTGCTATGGCTTAGAAACTCTCTCAAGGCAAGAATCTGGGGCAATCATAGTGTTCACCTAATTTGTTTCCTATCTCAGAGATTAGTGTCCGTCATTGTCTAACATCAAGTGTGTTGAACATCACTGTTTCATTATTTTATCTGTTTTCCTATGGTTATTTCCAGTGTGTGTGTGTGTGTGTGTGTGTGTGTGTGTGTGTGTGTGTGTGTGTGTGATTAGTGGTGGGGGGAGTTTAGTTCCTCTTGCTTCGTTTTGGTCTTCATTTCCTCTTGAGCTCATTGAAAGAAGGATTTTTTCTCTATTATTTTACTCAGAATTATTCTTGTCAAGGTCAATGATGACGTCTCCTTTGTTAAATCTAATGTTCATTTACTAATCCCATAAAACTAGAGCTATGAGTAGAATTTGGCCTATTTGATCACACTGTCTTGAAACATTCCCTTCATTTGGCTTGCGGGACACTACACTTTATTTTGTTTCCCTCCATCTTTCTGGCTGTACCTTCTCAATCTATTCCTGGATCATCCTCATCTCTTTCTGAACTTTAAATGTTGTAGGTCCTTGGAGTTCAGTTCTTAGATATCTTTTTTTTTTTTTCATTAACTTCCTCTCATCTGCTGCCATGATTTTAAATATCATCTCTGTGCTCATGTTCTCCAAATTTATATCTCTAGCCTAAACTGCAGAATTACATATCCAGTTGTCTCACCAACTTCTCCACTTGGATATCTAGTTGGCATGTTATACTTAACATGTCTGGAATAACACTCCTAATATTCCTCCTCAAACCTGATCCTCCTTCACAGTCTCTCAGCTCAGTTAAGGACAATTCCATCCTTCCAATTGCTTAAGCCAAAAACCATGGCACTGTCCTTATCTCCTCCCTTCTCACACATTCTGCTTCCAATCTGATAGCAAATCCTTCAGCTCTACTTTTAAATATCTTTCCTGAGTCTGTCACTTCACGCCATCTCCACTGCTACCACCTGGGTTCAGCCATTATCACTTCCTGCCAGGATTGTTTCAATTACCCCCTTAACTATTCTCTACTCTTGCCCATCTTCAGTCGGCAGAGCAGCCACAGCGATCCTGTCATCACAGTCCCCGTGGATCAGATGATGTCTTTTTTCTGCTCAAAACCCTGTGTGGCTTCCTATCTTACTCAAAGTAAAAGAAGAAGTTATGACTCATGAGGCCCTATATGATGCAGTCTCTGCCTTAGTCTTCTCAGGCTACTACACCAAAATACCACAGACTGGGTGGCTTAAACAACAGACATTTATTTCTCATAGTTCTGGAGTCTGGAAGTCCAATATCAAGATCAAGTTGTCAGCAGATTTGATTCCTGGTGAGGACCCTCTTCCTGGCTTCTTGCTGTGTCCTTACATGGAAGAGAGAGAGTTCTGGTCTCGTTTCCTCTTCTTATAAGGACACTAATCCCGTCGCTGGGGCTCCACCTCCAAACACCATCATATCTGGATTTAAGGCTTCAACATATAAATTTTGGGTGGGGGCACAAACATCCAGTCAGTACCACTGCCCAACACCGTGCCTTCCCTGTTACCCCCTGATATCATCTCTACACTTGTCATCTCATTCATTCTGTTTCAGCTTCTCTGGTATCCTTACTGTCCTTGAATATATCAGGGCCTTTGCACTTACTTTTTTGTTGTTGTTGCTTGGACTGCCTCCTGTCTGCTCCCAAGAAACCCACATGGCTCACTCCTCCTTCTCCTCTTCCTCTTCCTCCTTTTCCTCCTCCTGTCCTTCATCTTCTTCTCAAAAGTCATCTTGGCAAAGACTTCTCTGGTTACCCCATTTAAACCTCTACCCCACCTCCACCCAACCAAAGACCTTGTCTCTGTTCGCTGATTTCTTTAGTTTCTTTTTGTCACTTACCCCTCTCTAACATATTGTGTATTTCGCTTTTTGATTTTGTTTTGTCTGCACCAACCATTAGACTGTGGTTGGTTGGGCCAGGCACTGTTTTAGGCAGAAAGACTATAGCAAAGAACAAAACAGAAAAACCCTTGCCTAGAGGAGTGACTGACCCATGGTAGGAGCTCAATGGATATTGACACTGAATGAATGGATTCTGATTTTTCCTCAGAGAAGATCACTTTGATTGATATGGGAGGATAGACTGTAGAGGGCTGGAGTGGAGGCAGGAAAAAAATTATTGAGCATCTATCACAGCCGTCTAGGTCAGAGGAACAGTGGCTCAGACTAGGCTGATGGCAATGGAGATGGCTGGAGTCGGGGTTTAATTTTGAGGGAGAGTCAACTAGACTTGCTTAAGGACTGTGGTCGAGAGGAAAGTGGGAATCAAGATGACACCTACATGTTTGTCTTGAGCAGTTGGGCAGATAGTATTGACATTTCTTAAGGTGAGGAAGATGGAGTCAAGGACTGGTTTTCTGAGGCTGCTCATCAAATTTGGCCTTTTAAATTTGAGTTGCCTATCTAACATCATGTGAGGCAATTGGAGAAAACAGAATGAATTAAAGATATAAATTTAGGAATCATTGATGTCCAGATGGAAACAAAGAAGAGGTTGTAGGTAGATGTGACTCGAGGACCACCTATAAAATCCACTAAATTGCCATATATATATATGGGTACCCTATTTGAGTCTCTATTCAAATTCAATGATCTGTTTATGCACCGATACCATCTACAGGGGTTGCTGTAACTCTATAGGATGTTTGATACCTGGTAAGGCAAGTTCCTGTGTATTTAAAGAAGTTGTCTTAAATATTTGTGCAGTTTTCTTCTAGATGAAATTTTTAATCTACTTGTCAAGTTCCAGGGGAAAAAATTTTGGGGATTTGATTTGAATTGCTTTGAATTTATAGAATTATTTGATGAAAATTGACATTTTTACAACATTCGGTCTTTTCATGCAAGATCCTGGTATGTCATGTTTTCTTTAATCTGAAAGTTGCTTTTCAGTGACTTTGTACAATTCTTTTCAAATCTTTATGTTTCTGGGTATTTTTTTTCTGGGTATCTTAAAGTTTTACCTCCATTTTGAAGAGGCACAATTTTGAGTCTACTTTAAAATTGAGCTATTGCTTATATATAAAGAAGCTATAATTTTGGAGTAACTGCCTTGGTAGAATTATCGATTCTAACAGTTTCCCAGGTAATTTTCTTGATACATATTCATATCATGTAAAAATAATAACTTTTAAAAGTTCCTTTTCATCCTTATACATCTAATTTCTTTTTTTAATCCATTTTCCCATTTCACTGGGTAGTAACAATAATAATAATAATAATAGGCTTCCTTGTATTTCCCCTGACTTTGATGTGAATGCTTCCAACATTTCATTTTGGTGACTTCCTAGTAGCTAATTCTTTTTAAAATTAAAGTTGTTTCCTTTTATTCCTAATTTACTGAGAGTTGTTATCAGGAACATGTTGAATTTCTTTTTTAGAGTCTATCAAGACAATTATATTTTTCTTAATTTAGTAATTTATGAATGTAGTGACTACAGAAATAGAAGTCTAAACATTGAGCCATCCTTGTATTTCTTATATAAAACCTTACTGATCAGAATGTATTATTCTCTTAATAAACTACTACATTTAATCTAAAAACATTAGATTTAAACTCATTAATGAGATTGGTCTCTAGGTGTGTGTGTATGCTGGACAGGGATGGGTGATAACTGTGCTATTTTGTCTGATTCTGGTGTCAGGATTATATTAATAATAGCTTGGCTGTCCTGTAAATGAGGTGTTAACTGTCTATGTTTTTCCCCTTGCTTTGGAAGAGGTTAGGTAACAAGATGTATACACGTCTTCCTGGAGATTTAATAAAACAAGCTGTAAACATCCCTAGGCATAATGTCCTTTTGGAAGTGTATTTTGCCTATCTTTGACATTTCTTTTATGATAATTGGTGTATTCATGTTATTCATGTTTTCTTCTCAATCTTCAGTAGATTTTGTTAAAAAGCACCCATTGATTTCAAATATATATTGTAGTTTTGTTGGTATAAGTTATACATATAACACACTTTGTATTTTAAAAATTTTATTCTGACTTGTCATAATGCAATATTATGTATTATTAATATTTGAATTTCATTATTACTTCCATATTTTAAAAGAAAAGGTTAAAAAACTTTAAAATAAATCATATGCAAATCCTTGGCATATTTACTTATAGGTTAGCTTACTATAACAATTATTATTAAAATAGTATTGGACTAATGAAATAAAACACATATTAAAAAGCCATGCATTTTAAGTGGTACATTCAGGAGCTCCAGTTGTGCAATAGGTTAGCATGTGGTACTTATAAATGTTATATTCGTTTTATGCCATAAATTCATCAATAAACATTAAATTTAAAAGTCCATTAGGGAGAGGTCATGTCTCATTTGCCTTTGTAAATCTAGCTTGTAGCCCAGGCTCTTAGATAGTGTGGCTTAATGAAAGATTAAATGAAAAGTTTATTTCACAGTTATTCATGATATCTTTTTATTCGAAAGAAAAGAAAAGCAAGGAAATACTTCGTCCTGTTTATTATAAAATTTTAGGGTTTAAGCCTAACTATATTTCTTGTATAAACCACAAAAAAATTCTACAGCATTAACAAAATGTGCACTATCAAAACTACTTCAGTAAAATATAAACATTCATACAGTGTAATTTTCAAGAGTATAAGAGCAGCTACAGCATTTGGGAGCAGTGATAATGAAATTTCAACTGAGGAAGTAACAGGTATTCTAATAGACCATTAAATGGAATAGTGACCTTTGAAGATTTGACCTATAAAATATTTGAAAAATTGCAGAAAATACCTGATTGTTGTTAACTTATTTCTGACATATAATAATTTAAAATATATTTAGAATAATTTTGTTGATCACAATCATTTAGCAGTCAATTTTTCAGCAAGTAGATGGCATTACTTTTAACACTATTATTACACTATTCTTAGCATAATGGTAATGTTCTAGAAACAAATTCTGCCAAGTATTTTTTTCTTTTGAATTAGCCAGAAAATGAACGGATTTATTTTAATTAAATACAGCTTAACATCCTTGTGTTTCAAGGAGATAATATGGCCTGCAATTTCCTCAAAATAATTATTGTGTCTCAAAATAATGGCTAAAAATAAAGTATTTATTAAGAAAAATAAAACAATATGGAAATAAAATTTCCTGAATTGTTTTCATTTAATAGCATGGTAAAACCTTAAGTTGTTCAGGAGTCTTGAGAAGAGATAATAATGAATTCTAATATTACTTCAATAAGTAATATTGAAGTCAATGTCAAAATAGTGATCACAACAAGGATAATTATAATTGCTCTTTAAAGTTATATGTCAATTTAAAAATTTTCAACCCATTAGCAATGTATTATCTAATTGAAAAAATGTGCTCAGTCATATTAAATGCACTGAAATGTTTGGGAAAATGACGTGATTCTGTGGGGCCTTGGGAAAAAAGGCTCTCAATAGAAGACTTTTTTTGGAGTTTATTTTCCTCAGCTTAGTTGTTCATAAGGGCACTTAATCAGAAAGAAAAATACACACTTTTTTTTTAAAATTTCAGAATATTATAGGGGTACAAATGTTTTAGTTACATAAATTGGTTTTGTGCCATTTGAGTCAAAGTTATAAGTGTGTCCATCTCCCAAAATATACACTTTTTATGCAGAAGATTCTATGTAAGTCCAGGAAGATGGATGATGAACATACCCTCATTGCAGGGAAAGTGAATGTCTGTGAGATTTGTTTACTGCTATTTATGAGATGATTCTAGTTGCCCAATAATTACTTTTTGACAAATTAAACTCTTTGAGATTATTGTAGATTCACATGCAGTTGTAAGAAATAATGGAGAGCGATCCTATGTCTCCGTTACCCGATTTCCTCCAATGGTAGCAGAAACACTACAGAATAAAATCACAACCAGGGTATTGACATTGATACCATCAGGATATAGAACATAGCCATCGGCACAAGGGTCCCTCATGTTGCCTTTTGACAGTCATATCCACTTCCCTTTTGTCCCTACTCCCTCTTTAACCACTGGCATCAACTAATCTGTTTTCCATTTCTATACTTTTGTCATTTCCAGAATGTTACATAAATGAAATCATGCAGTATATAACCTTTTGTGATTGACTTTTTTCACTCAGCATAATTCTCTGGAAATTTATCCATATCATTGTGTGTATCAGTAGTTTGTTCCTTTTTATTGCTGAGTAATATTCCATTGCATAGAGTACCACAATTTGCTTAAGCGATCACCTACTGAAGGATATTGGGTTGTATTCAGTTTTTGGTTATTATGCATAAAGCTGCTATAAATATTTGTATACAGATTTGATATCAACATAAGTTTTCATTTCTCTGGGATAAATAGTCAGGAGTGCGATTTCTGGGTCGTATGGTAGTAGCATATTCAGTTTTTTTTCTGCCTTCAAATTGTTTATCAAATTCTGTATTTTTCAATGTTTAGTTCTTTTTGTTTTTAGAAACTTCCAAACTGTTTTCCAGGATGGCTGTACCATTTGATATTACTACAAGCGATGTATGAGTGATCTA
>NW_012137636.1:711084-713151 GCF_000956105.1 Propithecus coquereli | reverse complement strand
CTTGTTTTTCCTTCCTCTGAGAATTCTTTGCCTCATTTTCATTCCTGGAAGATATTTTCACTGTGTTTAGGATTCTGGATTAGCAGTCCTTTTCTTTTAGCACTTGAAAAACAATTTGAATATTCTTTCTGGCCTCCAGGATTTCTGATGAGAAATCTGCTGTTATTCACATTGTTTTCCTTTATAGGTAAGGGATTGGGATTGGTTCTCTCTTGATTCTTTCAAGACTTTTTCTTTGTTTTTAGTTTTGAAAAATTCAAATATGAGATGTCTTGGTGTGGATTTCTTTGGGTTTATCTTGTTTGGGATTCACTCAGCTTTTTGAATTTGTAGTTTTATGAATTTAGTCAAATTTTAAAAATTTCCATTATTTCTTTGAGTGCTTGTCTAGCTCTGCCCTCTTTTTCCTCTCCTTTTGGAACGCCAATAATTTGAACCTTAGATATTTTGTTATAGTCTCATAGTTCCCTGAGGTTCTGTTTTGTTTTTATGTATTTATTTATTTCAGTGTATTATCCTGCTATTGCTAATACTGGGTAATTTCCATTACTTTATCTTCAAGTTCACGGATTCTTTAGTCTGTCCTCTCCATTGTGCTGTTGAGCCCATCCACTGAGAAGTTTATTTTGGTTATTGTATTTTTCAGTTCTAATATTTCCATGTGTTAATTTTTTATGTCATTTATTTCTTTGCTGAGACTATTTTTTCATTTGTTTCAAGAGTGTGCATAGTTGCTGGTTAAAGCATATGTATCGTGGTGGCTTTAAAATGTTTGTGCAATACTTCTAAGATTTCTGTCATTCTTATGTTTGCATCCACTGTCTATTTGCATTCAGTTTGAGATCTTTCTGGTCTTGGTATAAGGAGTGATTTTTGGCTGAAACCTGGGAATCTGGGGTAGTGTGTGAAGAGAGTTTGGATCTCAGTTAACTTTCCGATTTAGGTGGCCTACTGGGACACTGTTCTGGCAGGGAAAGAAAGGAGCATGTCCTCATTACTGCTGGATCAGGGTAAAATCCAGGCTCCTCACTCAGTCTCCAGTGACACCCAAAGTCGGGGCTTCTCGTTACTGCTGGGTGGAAGCAGAAGCTCCAGTCCTTGTGTCGGCTCCACTGGGCATGGCTGGGAGTGGTAGGAGTGTTTCATTCTGGTTCCTGATGTGGCCTCCACTGACACCATGAGGTGGATGGCCTGGTTACCACTGGGTGGTGATGGAGGTCCTGATGCTCTGCGGGGCCTCCTTTGACACACTTCAGTCGGGGAGGGGTGCCTCATTAATGCCAGGTGGGGGTGAAAGTCCAAGCTCCCCATGTGATCTCCACTGATGACATCCCAGCTTCCTATTCTCTTCTCTGACACAGTATCAGCAATGTGTAGGGAGAGGTGGTGCTTCCTGATAGCCTAGCAATGGTGGAAGTCTAGGCTCCCACTCAACTTTTGTTGGTGTGGCTGAGGATGGAGCCACAATTTCTTTTTTTTTTCTCCTGCGGTGTTTGGCTGTCACAGAGCAGTCATTTTCTAAGAGTTTTCTGTCTTGTCCGAGTTTTCTTCCTGATCTATCTGCTAGACAGAGGAGTTTTCTGTTGGAGCTTTTTTTGTCTGTGCACATTGATATTTTTGAGATGCCAGTTTCTCCGGCACCCAGTCTGGGATATATGGGGCAAAAAGAAAACCCAAGGACCTCACTGCTGTGTCATTGTTTGGATCCCGAAGTCCCCAGCAAATACCTCATTCTCTCTACCTTTTAGTGCCTACTTATGTCTGTTTAATACATAATGACAAGGGTTTTTAGTTGTACTTAGTGAGAGGCGTAGGAGAAATATGTCTATTCCATCTTTCCAGAAGCAAAAATTTCCCTCCCCCTGCACTTATTTTTGTCTTAGCCATTAAGTAGTTATTTTCAGATTTTCACATTTCCAGATATGGTAACTCAAATCAGAAATAAACATGATCCCAAAGGCAGATGCATAAAAAAGGGACACATTTGGTTGTCTAAAAATTAAATTTCTTTTGTCAAAAAATATCATGGAATTGAAAAGCAAAGAACACATATAAAAATATATTTGT
>NW_012137636.1:708751-711034 GCF_000956105.1 Propithecus coquereli | reverse complement strand
TTTTTCTTTTTCTTTTGTTTCCTTTTTTGTAGATTACTTGGAATCTTCTATGTATATGATCATGTCTTCTGCAAATAGGGATATTTTCTCATCTTCGTTTTGGATCTGTACACTTTTTATTTCCTTTTTTTTGGTCTTACTGCACAGACTGGAACTAACAAAATTCTGTTCAATAAAAGTAGCAAAAGAAAGCATCCTTGTCTTGTTCCTGACCTTAGGGGGGAAGAGTTTAGTCTCTCACAGTATGTGTAAATATAATGTTCTCTGTAGGAATTTTGTAGATGTTTTTATCAAATTGAGAAAGTTCCCCTCAATTTTTATTTTCCTAAGAGATTTTGTCAAATGCTTTTTGGTATTGATTGATATGGCTATGTGATTTTTCTTCTTTAGCCAATTAATATGGTGAATTACATTGATTGGTTGCAGACAATCACAACTGACTTGTATCCCTGGCTTCAAAGCTTAAAACCAATTAGTTATGTTTATAATTCTTTCTACATATTGCTGAAATCTACTTGTGGATATTTTGTATAAGATTTTTACATCTATATTCATGAGTGATAGTGGTCTACAGCTTTTTTTTCTATACTGTCTTTTCCAGTTTCGTTAATAGGGTAATATTAACTTCATAAAATGAGTTGAGAAGTGTTCCCTCCTGTTTTATTTTCTGGAAAAGATTGTGTAGAATTGGTGTCAATTCTTTAAGCGTTGGTAAAATTCTTCAGTAAAACAATCTGGGCCTGGAGATTTATTTTTTGCAAGTTTTTAAAGTATGAATTTTATATCCTTAATAGTTATAGAGCTATCAAAATTGTTTTATATTGGATGAGTTGTAGTAGTGTGTGTTTTTCAAGGAGTTGATTCAATTCATCTAAGTTGTGAAATTAATTGTGTAGAGTATTTCATAGCATTCCCTTATTCTCCTTTTGATGTATCTGCAGGGTCTGTAGTGATAGCCCCCATTTCATTCCTGACAGTGTTAATTTGTATTTCTCTCTCTTTTTTTGTCAGTCTTAATAGAAGTTTGTCAATTTTACTGATTTTTTAATGAACCAGCTTTTAGTTCCAATGATTTTCTCTATGTTTTTTATTTTATTTCTGCTCTTATCCTTATTATTTCTTCCCTCTGCTTGCTTTATTTTGCTCTTCTTTTTCTAGATTTGGTGTGGTAGGAATTTAGATGATCAATTTGAGGCTTTTCGTCCTTTCTAATACATGCATTTAGTAGTATATATTTCCCCTCTCATCACTGCTTTAGCTGTGTCCCCTGAATTTTTATATGTTTTGTTTTCATTTTCATTCAGTTCAATGTATTTTTTAAAAATTTCCCTTGAGACTTCCTCTTTGACCCATGGGTTATTTAAAAGTACATAGGTCATTTCCAAGTAACTGAAGCTTTTCTTGTTATCTTTTTGTTATCAATTTCTAGTTTGATTTCATTGTGGTTGGAGAAGATACTTTGTATGATTTCAATTCTTTTAAATTTGTTGAGGTTTGTTTTATGGCCAAGATGCAGCCTTTCTTGGTATATATTTTGTGGGCACTTAAAAAGATTGTCCTGCTATTGTTGGGTGGCGTGTCTGAAAAATGTTGGTTAGATCCTGTTGGTTGATAGTGTTATTGAACTCTTTCTTATCCTAGTCAATTTTCCATCCAGTAGCTGTATTGATAGAAGGGTATTGAGGAATGCAACTATAATTGTGGGTTTGTTTACCTCTTCTTTCAGTTCAATCAATTTTTTCTTCATATATTTTGCAGCTCTGTCATTGGTTATGTGTATGTTTAAGATCCCTATGTCTTTTGGCTGGATTATCAAATCGTCACTATATAATGTCTCTGTCTCTGGTGATTTTCTTTCCTCTGAAGTCCACTTTATCTGACATTAATATAGTCACTCTTGCTTTCTTTTGATTAATGTTTGCATGGCATATCTTTTCTCATTGTTTTACTTCCATCCTGCCTATTTTTTTTATATTTGAAGTGAGTTTTTAATATACTGCACACTGTTGAGTCACGTTTTATAATCTGCTCTGCCAGTCTCTGTCTTTTGATTGGAAGGACTTTGTAATTTTTTGTTTTCTGTTTGTTCTCTGTTTTTCATTTTTTGTTTGCTTTTTCTTGCTTTCTTGTGGGTTACTTGTACCTTTTTAGAGTTCTCTTTTGATTTATCAATAGTGTTTTTGTGTATCTTTTGTGCAGTGGTTGCTGTATGTATTATACTACGCATACATTATTATAACTCATTATAGTTTACTGCCATCATTTTTCTAGTTTTAATGAAAT
>NW_012137636.1:693832-697511 GCF_000956105.1 Propithecus coquereli | reverse complement strand
TGGCTATCCAGTTTTCCCAGCACCATTTATTGAATAGGGATTCTTTTCCCCAGTGTATGTTTTTGTCTGCTTTGTCAAAGATTGGTTGGCTATGTGAGGATGGTTTTATATCTGGGTTCTCAGTTCTGTTCCGCTGGTCATGGCTCTGTTTTTGTGCCAGTACCAAGCTGATTTAATTACTACAGCCTTGTAATAAAGTTTGAAGTCTGGTAAATTGATACCTCCCATTTTGTTTTTATTGCCTAAAAACCTTAATTTTTGAAAGAATGTAAAATCCAGAAAAGTACAGAGAACAAATGAGTTTATTTATTACTAAATTTGAGAAGTCTGGCCTCCAGGTCAAAATCTGATGTCTGATATTTCAGGCATGACTGTGGGCAATTGTGAGGGTTAGCCTGGCAGGTGGGGGAAGCTGCCTTCCCTACAGACTTGGCCTGCAGCCAGCTAGTGCTCTACGGGAGATGCAAAAAGGACTCAGCCCCTTCCCACGCTGCCAGCCAGGCTCACCTGCCTCCTGCACCTCTTCATTCCTCACCCTGCAGCTCCCTCCGGAGGCCTCCTGGCCGATGGCCTTGAGGGGGCACTTTGCTTCACTTCCACTCAGTGCTGTCTCCCTTTCTGCTCTTCTTCCTCTTTTTCCGGTAGGCCCCCGGGTCCACAAAAAGGCAGAGTCTCTTGTTCCGGGCTCCTCAGCAATGAGATGATCTCCCCACTCCTTTCCATTTGCGCTGCGTCTACCTGAACCTCTCCGAGTGCCATGTAGTGGGGGAAATGCCTCTTCCTTGCGTTGTTGCAGCCGGCGGTGAAAAGTCTTGATTGTTACTTTCAGTTTGTACTGTTGACCGAATAGACCACCTGGACACTTGATTGCTCCACGTAGTTAATAGTTTCCTTTTCCTTTTTTTTTTTTAAATAAAGAAAGAGGCTGGGCACTGTGGCTCATGTCTGTAAACCTAGTACTCTGGGAGGCTGAGGCAGGGAGGATCACTTCAGGTCAGGAGTTCAAGACCAGCTTGAGTGAGATCTGGTCTCTGCAAAAAATGGAAAAATTAGCCAGGTGTGGTGGCACACGCCTATAGTCTCAGCTATTTGGGAGGCTGAGGCAGGAGGATTGCTTGGCTGGGCAGGAGCTAGAGGTTGCTGTGAGCTAGGCTGATGCCACTGCACTCTAGCCCGGACGACAGAGCAGACCCTGTCTCAAACAAAAACAAAACAAACAACCCCCCCAAAACCAAGCCAATAAATAAAATAAATAAAAAAAATTAATAAAGAAAACAAAATATCTTGGATGGAATTGAAATCTCATTTATTATTTTCTCCAGTTTCATTCTTTTTCCTCCCTCCCCAGGGGCCAACCGCTGTGAATTTACTATAATATGTATCATTTCTATGCACACACATACACTCACATAAACATAATACATAATTTTAAAACAATATACATATATGTGCATTTGTATATTTGTACATATATGTACATATATACACATATGTAATTTTAACAATATTTTTACTCAGAAAAGTAAAGAAATTTACATTAATAAACTATTTAGCAAAGTATTTATTTCTTTTCTTCAAATCAAGGTATCATAATTCATAATTCATATGCTCAAGAGGATGCTAAAAATGTCCATGTTATATTATGACTTAATCCATTAGCACACTATGTCAGTATGGCTAAGTCCACAAAGAGACCAAACAATTGTTGCAATACTGTGATCAGAAGAGTTAACCCCATAGGTGGCTTGGAGAGTCTCTGTGATCTCATACTTTCCAACTGTCCTTGAGACTCCACTCTCCACTAATGCCAAATTTCTCTAACGTCTCAAACATTTGGTAGTTTTTTTCTATACGTGCATTCTGTTGCCTTGCCTACAATGCTTTCCTCTGTACACAATTCATCTGGAAAACTTCTATTTATGCCTTTGGATTTTAGCCCAAGTATTTTATTGCAATTGTCTAAATAGCATCTTAAAGGTTTGGAGGTGCGAAATATCCAATTTAATTTTTTGTATAAGTGAAATTCCCTCAATAACCAGAAAACAGGAATGTATCTTTACATTTGTAGCACAATTTTGAAATTAAACTTAACAAGAAAGACTGAAAAGCAGTAGAATTAGCCTCTTACCCTTTCCTGAGTAGGTACTCAGGATAGTAGAGAAAGCTATGTTCGGAAATCTATTATACATTGATTGCTTAAAAGATTTGCAGCACCCCCTTGGGGCAGCTGAGACATCATTTCACAGATGAGGAAAGTGAAACTTAAAACTGTTAAGGGCAGACATCAGTGTGAAATCAACATTTCAAGTACCTTTCCTAGCAAACCAATAAAAAGCAACATGGAGAGTAAAAAACAAGAATGTAAACTCTTAAAAAGAAAAGGAGATAGGTGAAATACCAAACCACAAGATAGGTGGAAAAGGGTCCCAGCAAGGTGGAGATTGGGAGGGAGTGGTAAAGACAGAGTCCCTCAGAAGCCACAGGGGAGAGCCAGATTCAAAAGAGTGAATGGACTCTCAGGTTGGTGGTGCAAGCTGTGAGTCTGTGATACCAGAGAGGCAGAGATGAAGCAGATACGACATGGAGAAGCCATAGGTATTGAAAGCTGTCATTCATTTGACGGGGGGGATGCAGAAACTGTGCCTTGGGGACATCTGCAGAGCTACCTAATTTCATTTTCTGGGGTGAAGCAAAAGCTAACCATTTAATATAAAAATCCCTAATTGATGAGAAATATTTTATAAAGCAAGGTCTAGTACCTTCCACATTCCTTATTTATTGAAAATATCTGATTCTGGAAAGATGTGAAATCAAATCTATCAAAAATATGTCAGGAAAAAAATAGGAGTCAGCATAGTACCTATACAATAATACCACAAGAAAAAAATAACGGGAAAAGAAAAGCAAATAGCAAATAAGGAAAAAAAATTGCCATGGAGAAGAATTAAAGTTATGACCTATTAAATAGCCACAAATTTAAAAAAATGTATGAAGAAATTGCCTGCATAGAACAAAACACTGAAAGTAGTGATCAGAGATGTTGAGGTAAAAGGAGATAAAATGTTTTCTGGAGGAAGTCAGAAAAATGTAGAAGACTAAAATGAAAATATCACAGAAATAAGGGCAACACGATTGGAAACAACCCTAGGAAGAAAACATATTGTTGAATGAAAGAATACAGAATGTAAAGGACAGGAAGAGGAAGGCCTGGCAAAATGAAATAGAAATAAAGAGCTAAAGAGATTAGGGAGAAAATGACTGATATAGAGAAGGGGTTGATAGTAGTTATATTTTCAGATTCAAGGGCCATATGTTCTGTGTCAAAACTCAATTTTACCATTGTAGTAGGAAAGTAGGCATAAGCAATGTGTTGTATTCCAATAAAAATTATTTGCAAAGACAGGTGGTAACCGGCCGATGATGGTGGGCTATGGCCCTTGAGCTGTGGTTTGCTGACACCTGATAGAGAGGACAGGCAAAGGAGGTTTAACATTTAAAATAAAAATAAAAAGTGAAAATCTCATAACAAGAAACAGAGGTGTACAGATATTCTCAAATGCAATTCAAGATAATATTGAAAAATATAAAAGGTTACTGGAATCTATGCTTCATAAGGCATATCATGTTCTGGGAAAAATAGACAGAGATGTGTCAAGTGGAGAACTATTTTAGTAATTAG
>NW_012137636.1:687293-692187 GCF_000956105.1 Propithecus coquereli | reverse complement strand
CAAGAAAATGGAAAGCACAAATAAACATAAATAAGAAATTATGAGAAAATAACCTTAGAATCAGAGGAAATTAAGAGGGCCATAAGGAACTAATTTGCTTTGTTAATAAGTTTGAAAAAGTTAGATAAAATGAATATATTTCCAGGAAAAGATAATTTACTAAAATTAACCCTAAATGGATAAAAGGAATCCAAATAGGCCAGTTATCTTAAAAGAAATAGAGAAATTTGTCTAAAAGCTACCTACTTCCCACAAAAACAAACAAGCAACGATGATAGCAAACAAAACATGCTGAGACACTTTCATACCAAAGCTTTAAAGATTAGGTAAGCCCAACGCTTCAAACACAGAAAAAAAGGACATGTTTCCAAATTCTTTTGAAGAAGCGAGCGTAATTGATACCTCCATCTAGCAATAGTTGCTTACAAAAAAGATGAATCTTACTTGGGAATATTGATGCCAAAATACCACACAAAATGTTTAGCAAATAGAATCCAATGATATATTATACAGCAACAATGACAGGCCTTTTCCAAGAATGCAAGAAAAGTTCAACATTAGGAAATATATTATCAGAGTTTATCATATCAATAATATTAACTGGTAAAAATGATATAACCCTCTGGACTATTTTACAAATTCCTGTGGATCTATAATGACTTCAAAGGAAAAACTTTTAAAAAGTGACCATCTGTGCTAGTGCTGTAAAAATGATTGATACAATTTTTATATTGCTTCCTGAAAAATAATTTTTAAGAAACTAGGAATAGGTGAGTTTTCTTTTTCTGTTTCTTTTTCTTTTTTTCTGTTGTCAGCAGTGTTGTTTGGTTTGTTTTTGACCCACAAACCCACAAAAAGCTGTACATGTTCAATGTAGACAACTTAATGAGTTTGGAGATATGCATGTACCCATGAAACCATCAGCACAATCTGTGCCCATAAACATATCCTTCCCCTCCAAAGTTTATTTATCATTATTATTGTATGTATAATAAGAACACTTAACATAAGATCTACCCTCTTAGCAATGTTGAAGTATATAATACAGTATTATTAATTATATAGGCACTATGCCGTATGGTTTATATCTAGAAATTATTCATCTGGTATAACTGAAACTATGTACCTTTTGACTAATACCTCCCTGTTTCCCACTTCCTCCAGCCCCTGGCAACCACCATTCTACTCTCTGTTTCTATGAGTTTAACTATTTTAGACTCATCGTATACAGTCATGTGCTGCTTAACAATGGGGATATATTTTGAGAAATGCCATAGGTGATTTCATCTTTGTGTGAACACTATATAGTGTACTTACACAAATCTAGATGGTATAGCCTACTACATAGCTGGGCTGTATGGTATAGCCTATTGCATGGGTGTGGCTCGTAGGCTACAACCTGCACAGCATGTTACTGAACAGAATACTGTAAGCAATTGTATAATAACACAAGAGTAAGTATTTAAGTATCTAAACATTTCTAAACATAGAAAAGGTACAGTAAAAATATGGTGTTTTAATGTTATGGGACCACCATCACATATGTGATCTGTCAATGACCCAAACATCGTTGTGCAGTGCGTGACTGTAAGTGGTGTCATGAAGTAGTTGTGTTTATGTGTCTGGCTTATTTCACGTAGCATAATGTCCTTCAGGTTCATCCATGTTCTCAAAAGTGGCAGGATTTCCTTCTTTTTTTTAAGGCTTAGCAATATTCCATATTATATACAATATTAATATATGCCACATAATCTTATTTACTTATCTGTCGGTGGACATTTAGTTGCTTGCCTGTCTTGGCTGTTGTGATTACCGCTGCAGTGAACGTGGGCGTGCAGATATCTCTTTAAGATCCTGATTTCAATTCCTTTTTATATCAACCCAGAAGTGAGATTTCAGGATCAGGTGGATTCTTTCTTAACATGATAAAATATACTTATCTCAATTTCAAGTCCTGACACATGCTTAACAGGAAAGCAATGGAATCCTTCCTTTAAACTCAGGAACAAGTAAATACTGTCAATAATCACTTTTATTATTTTGTCAAATAAGCATATTGCCAAAGAAATTAAAGAAGATACAGACATTATATTGTTATGAGCTAAAGTATGTTCTCTTAAAATTCATATGTTGAACTCCTAACCCCTAGTACCTTAGAGTGTGACTGTATTTGGAGATAGGTTTATTAAAGGAGCAATTAATTCAAAATGAGGTCATTAGAATGGGTCTGAATACATTATATATGACTTATATCCTTTTCAGAGAAAGAGATTAGGACTCAGAGAGGTGCAGAGGAAAGAGCATGTAAAGCTATCAGGAGAAGATGGCCATCTACAAGCCAAGGAAAGAGGCCTTAGAAGAAACCACCCCTGCCAACACCTTGAACTTCTAGCCTCTAGAATTGTGAGGAAATAAATGTTCATTGTTTAAGCCACCCAGTCTTTGGTTGTTTGTTGTGGCAGCTCTGGCAAACTAACAGATAGGTATATAAAATTGGAAAGGAATAGGTAAAATTTATTATATACAGATGGTATGATTGTACCCTCCAAGGATCCACTGAGAAACTGTTGCAAACAATATGAGAAACCCATAAATTGGCTGGTTTCAAAATCCAATGTACAGAGATAATCTATCTTCATAGGTACAAATAGCAACATTTTGGAAGATATAATGACAGAAAAGCCACCATTTTCTGAAGCAAAAATAAATAAAACACAATTTCTTGTATTAATATTTTTAAAATCAGTTTAATTGCAGACAACATAATGCAATTGAGCTAGTTTAAACAGAAAAGGATTACATGGTGTCTTATTCTGTTCAGGCTGCTGTAACAGAATACCATAGCCTGGGTGGCTTATAAACAACAGAAAGTTATTTCTCATAGTACTGGAGGCTGCAAAGTCCAAAATCAAGGGGCTTGTAGATTTGATGTCTGGGGAGGGCCTGTTTCCTGGTGCGCAGCCTGCCGCCCTCTTGCTGTGTACTTACATGGTGGAAGGGGCAAGGGAGCTCTCTGGGGTCTCTTTTATGAAAGCACTAATCCCATTCTTCTGGGCTCCACTTTTTGACCTAGTCACCTCCCAAAGCCTCCACCTTCTAATATCTTCACACTGAGGTTGGATTTCAACATAAAAATTTTGGTTAGTACACATTCAGTCTATTGCACACAGAATATTCATAAGGGGAAGGGAACTGGTATTAGAAGAAACATAAGATGAAGTAATGCCGCTAGGGTGAATGCAGAAGTCCACCAATGGTCTGTGCTAGTGGAAACCCCACTGCAGCCACCAAGTACATAACACATCCTCATCGAAAAGCAAGGAAGAATATGAATAGCTAATTGACTATTCTTCCTGCAAATGGTCATAAGGTAGTAATTTGTATGGTAACTTTCCTTATCTCCTGC
Source organism: Propithecus coquereli (assembly GCF_000956105.1). Lineage (NCBI taxonomy): Eukaryota > Metazoa > Chordata > Mammalia > Primates > Indriidae > Propithecus > Propithecus coquereli. The sequence goes on along the minus strand of NW_012137636.1, from coordinate 688,781 downwards.
CCTTTCCATGTTTCCTCTATATTGTACGGGTTCTCTATATTTTCTGGTAAACCAAACCTTCATTCCTACTAGTTTAAGTTCTTAGTGGTTTTCCTCTGTATGTAATTGCTGGAATCCTCCACTAATTCTAACCACTTAACATGACAGTATTAGGAGACGGCCCAGAGGATCTCTATGTTTTAGGATATTTAACTCGTTCCCCATGGTGTAGCAGCAAACCTATTTCCCCTTCATATTTGGGAACAATCATGCCGGCTAAACAGCCACAGTAACTGCCTATTTTTTCTGCTTTTCCAATGGCATAGGAAAATTGAATGGCCAGCAGCATTCTTAACTTCCATTGGATGGAACCATTGTTTTATTGCCTAGTGGAAGAATTTGTCTCCTGAGTACTTAGAACACTGAGCCAACACAGATCAAAGTTGTGGTGGGTTCCAAATTTTTGTGATTTCATCATTGTCATGTTAAAAAGAGCCACTTCAACTTCAATCCCCAGATTTTCAGATTCCATCTATTAATACATTCCAGTGATGAGAGAAATAGCATCACGTGTTGGTTGCTGGTTCAGAGTATACTCTACATCTATTGGTCAGTATCTGAAACTCACAGCCATTTTTTCCTTAGCTGGTGTTACACCTGAGACTTCCATATGCCATTCTCCCCTCCTACAAAGTCAACCTTTGGATGATAGATTGCGTAGTGAGATCAATGAATCCCGTGAGCATCAGCCTATTGCATTTACTTCTTTTGTCTAAAATTTGATCCTTTGTTTAGAAGCCATGCATCATTATGATGGGTAATGAATTTGTTAAGTCCATGGATAGTATCACTGGAAGAATTGCAAGCAACAGAGTATGAAGAATAGGAGTCAATCTGAATGTGATATATCATTACACATTATAACATTATATTGAAAAAAGGGTTCCAATTAAATTGATCTCCCACCAGGTGGGGTATAAGATGGCAATATTTAAAAAAGAAAAACTCTTCTATTTGCAGGAATTTATCTCACAGATGCAGCCACATATATGCAAAATTATCTAATAACAAGGTTATCTACTGAAGAATTTTAATAATAGTTTGTAAAAACCTAAGGTTGGAAGTACAACTGTCTGCTAATAGTCTACTTCAATAACTTGTAGCACATTCATACAATGGAAAACAATGCAACTGTAGGAAAAGATGGCAGAACTACTTAGTGATCTAATATTTAACAATGTCCAAGATAGGTTATCAAGCGAAAGAAGTAAGGTGCAAGACACTGTGTGTAGTATGCTCCTATGCTCACGAGTATGGAAAGGAAGGGAGGGAGAGGGAAAGAGGGAGTGAGAGAATAAGGGGAAGATGGAAAAGAAATAGAAAGGATAGAATACTTTTTGGATAAGAAACAAGAAACTGATAACATTGTTGCCTTCTGGGGAAGATGAGAGAGAGGGGTTGGGGAGAGATTGTCATGCTACCGTATGTTTTGAATTTTGAATCATGTAA
>NW_012137636.1:683015-686050 GCF_000956105.1 Propithecus coquereli | reverse complement strand
CATTTGTGCTAGGTCTGAGGATTCAAATACAAACAGTGCACAGTTGCTTCCCTCAAAGATAGCAGCAAGCATATCAATGTGGTACAATATGGTAATTGTTGTAGCAACAAACTTGAAGAAATAATTACTTTTACTGAAAAGGAAGGTGAAGTCACAAAAAATAAGGTATTTGAAGTCATTAGCAATGAATAGAAGTCTTCTGGTTGGAAGGCAGAGGAGCACGCTTTTTGAAAATTTGAGTAAAGTCATCGAGATATAAAAGTTCTTAGGTCATTTGGAGAATAGCAAATAATCAGGGCTGGTAAATATGGCACAATTGGAGACAAAACAAGCAATTTAGGAAGGACAAAGAGAGCCAGTGTCTCATGACATCTGAGAGGCGGGACTACGTTCTGTAGTCCAAAGAGTAGGAGAAGGTGCACAAAATTATGAATAACAGTTTCTATCAGATCTTTCACTTAATGTGAGGGAAATCTTTCTTTATCACTAAATTTATTAAACTCCCTTAAATATATTTACCTTAAAATAAGCATGCTGAACCAATCATTGGAATTGGTAATCAGTAGTATGAGAGCATAGTTTGTCTGGATTGAAAAAGTCTAAAGAGGCTGATGACTAAAATTTGGGTAAAGAGATAATGCCTGGTCCTGACAAGATGGACTGATCTTACAATAGACTGTATCACAGTGTGATCACCTCCTATTGCATTTGTTCTTATTAGTGAAATGTGGTCATGACATTTATTGTCAAAGACGTCACCGATATGTGAGTAGGTCCACCTCGAGTCTTATGGCACTGGCTGAACCTTACAAGGAGTGGAAATATCAATCCTCTTTTCTTGGTTTGATTTTAGTGGGGATATCTGTAGTGTTTCATCAGTAAGTATGATGTTTGTTTTCAGTTTATCATGTTCCTTTCTCATGATAAGGAAGCAGAAATTATATAGTGGAAATAAGACCACACAGAAATTGTGACAGTATCTGTCATGAATAAAGTTACCCACTAAAAGCAAAGACTCTCAAATGAACAGAAATATTAAAACAAAGGAACTCAGAACTAAGTTGAAAGTATTAAATAAAATTAGGAAACCATGAACAAAATCAAGGAAGACAGTATATACATTAAAGGCATATTTAAAGCAAAAATTAAAAAATTAAACAAGATCATTTTATATTAGTAAAAGGAATATTCCACAATAAAGGTAGCTTCATAAAACATTGGGCTCTAAATAATATGCCAAATTTTTGAGTTTTGAAATGGAAATATTGGCTATAATATTTCTTATAGCTGAAGAAAAACAAAACTCTTAATTTCCAACTCAGCTAACCTACCACTTAAAAATTCTTGAAAGCTACCCAGACGTACACATGCATATGCCATCTATGTTTATTTCTGGCTGGTAGGATTGTGGGTTATTATTTTTTTCACTATAGTTTTATGAATTTTCCAGTGTCCAAAGTAAACATATATTGTTTTCTGAAAAACATAATTATCATTTAAAAACTTTACACTTAATTTAATCCTTCATTATGGCAAATTAACAACTGCGGAAACCAGCAATTGATGCTGTATGTGATTAACAACAAATGTACCGGACAGAAGAGCAGGTGGAGGTAAAAGGAGGGTGTTTGTGGTTGGGATGGTGGGTGACTGGTGAATATTTTGTATCATTTTTTTCCTACTGATATGTTTCTCTTTTCTTTCCCCACATTGAAGCAAGCACAGGATAAAAAAAAATAGATCAGGTTTTTGTTTGTACATCCTCATGTCCTTAGGGAAATTATCTGTGTATAGAGAAGGAGCGGCTTGATGGGAATTTAGAGAAGACGGACAGCCTAGGCTCAGGATCTGCCCAGGCTGGGGAGAGAAGGGGTTTAGAAGAGAGAGGGGTTTACAGGTTGTGAGAAAAGAGGGACCCCATGCTGTCCTGGTGGCAGCAATACCACAGAGGGAGCCAGATACAAGAGAAAGGCTGCCCAGGTTTCAGGGCAGGTGGAGCTGTGGGTGCCTTGCAGATGTTCCCTGTGTTCCAAGTGGAGGCGGAGGGACAGAATGTCCTATTAAAGCCACCTGGCAGGGCAACTGCAGACAAGCAATTAAGAACGTGATGACTGATTCCTTTTGCCCTGCTCAGTCTTGGCAGAATTCAAGACCCTGGAAGTGAGGCTTGTGTAGGGCATAGAAGGGATCTCCAGAAACAACTGGGCTAAGTTGTGCTCACTAGCCTGTCTGAATGGGAACTTGAAGTCAGAAAATCATTTGAAAAGAATATGGACAGGACATTTCTTGTGCCCTAGTTTGTGAACTGAACGTCATATCCATTATACTGTCTTTAGCCTTTCCTGAGTCTTCTTTTTAAAAAATCACTTCTGAAAGAACCTCAAATATTGTTCAATGATTCGTCAACCCTATGAGGAATTACGTTGTTTGTGCAGCATGAGTGGTCCTGTCTTGAGCCATCACTGTTGGTCAACGTTTATTATGATTTTGAAACCGAACTGCAGAGCCAGACAGGACAAAGGTATCCTTAGCAGATTCCAGCAAAAAAACCAGGAAACTCCCAACTTTCTTTGTGGACCTCTTTTCTGAGGCAGCAAGGATTCCCCGCTCCCCTTTCCTCCCCTTAACTCCTCGCTGTTCTTTTTCTTCTCTCTTCATCCTCCTTTCCTCTTCTCTCCTCTCTCTAGCTCTACTCCCGAACTCAGCGTATTGCAAGTTGCTCAGGGTAAGAGGCAACAACACAAACAACAGGAAAACATATGGCAGAGAAACCTACGGGCTTCTAACCCCAAGAAATCCTAGGAATAGGATTCCTTCTTCTGACAGTGATTCACAATAGAAAACAACAATTTTTTAAGCATCTACTGTGTATTCTCAAGAACAAACAAGAAAACGTGGGCACTGAAATGAGAAGAAATATGACATAAGACAAGAGTTTGAGATACAGACAGAGAAAACAGAAACTGGCTAACACACAGGCTGTTGGAGTTGGAGGGAGAGGCTAGTAGCTCCCATATTTCTGTGTGAGGTCCGCA
>NW_012137636.1:682434-682965 GCF_000956105.1 Propithecus coquereli | reverse complement strand
TGTTTTATTAATTGTTTTGCCTTATTGTATTTGGTTAGGGTACAATACAACATTGAGTAAAAATGGCCACAGATGACATCTTTGACTTATACCTGATATTAGGAGAAAAGCTTGCAATATCTCTCTATTAAATCATGATGTTTGCTGTAGGATTTTTTATGTATCCTTCAATTTTTAGTTTGTAGGTGCCTTTAAAAAATCAAGGATAGGTGTTGTATTTCATTGAATAATTTTTCTGCCTTTGTTTGAGATGATCATATAATTCTCTTTTATTCTGTCTGTGCGGTGAATTGCAGTCACTGATTTTCATGTGTCATACCATCTTGCCTTCCTAGAATAATTCTTACCTGACCGTAATGTATTATAATTTTCATATGACACTAGATTTGATTTGCTAATATTTTGTGTGGGAGTTTTGTATCTACATAAATCAGAATGTTGACTTGTTTTAGGTCCTTTATTGAAATGTCCTTGCCAGATTTTGCTGTCAAAGTTATGATGACTTTAAAAAATGAATTGGGAAATCTTTCT
>NW_012137636.1:673962-682384 GCF_000956105.1 Propithecus coquereli | reverse complement strand
TTCTGCTTCTACCTCCAAGAGGCTGCTCCTCTAATATCAACCACTGTTTCTTTGAGAATCCTCCTAAGACTTTCATTATAATATCTTCCCCTAGAAGGCTCTGAAAAGGGTTAGAAGAAAATATTAAATAAATTGAACCCCACAGCTACTCTGTTCCCAAAGCTAAAATTTTTATTTGCCATATTATTTTCCATCCTATCTTATATGTTGGATCTACATTATTCAATAAAGGCTTCTGCAGATAACATTTAGATGCTGATTCAGAAGAGACGCTCCAATTTGGAAGATAAGTCTCTTCCATTATGATATCCCAAGGGAGAAAATTTAGTTCAAAGATTAAATTCCCTTGCATTTGAAATTCAAACACATTAAAGACCAAAAGAAGTAAGGTCTAAAATCCAATTCACTTGGTTCTGAAAGTTAAAGTCTAAAAAAACCAAAGTTCCAGATCTGTCTTACCCAATTCTCAATCTATTCCATGTCCTCTAGCAGGGTTCTTTATACCAGGTGGAGTTGGTGTTTTTTTCTGCAGTCTTGAACTTGGAAGAACATAGTTCCTTCAAAGTTATTAGTTCAATGTCCAGTCATTGAGTGCCCTATATTTTTAAAGTTTATCACAGTAGCCCTAGCTCCTAAAATTTATCCTGGTCAAAATATGTTGTTAGGAAGTAGTACTTATTATTGCCAAAAAGCATGGCAGAAACACAATGGGAGTGCAAGTTAAGGAGGCAGACAGAGAAAATATTCTTGGTTTTAGCCTCCCCAGGATGCCTGTCAGTCAAGATTGGAAGTCATGAGGCCAAGATTGGTAACACAAACTCAATAGGACACTCTCTTCACCAAGAGGTTCATGCTTGCATTATACATTTATCACATCTGGGGAAGAAGGAATTCACATATGTATGTGGTCTTCTTGTCTCAAAGAGTGGTATTTGAGCCATTGGAGTTTTCTTTGTGACAAGTACTTTGCTTTTTCAACAATCTATAAATCCTTTCATCAGTTTGATGTGGCAGAAAATATTAATTGCCTCATTTTTCAGATGACAAAACTGGATAGGAACAGATTTCATGTGGGAGACTACGCCTAAGGTCAGACCAAAACTGGAGAGGAATGGGATGGAGAAAGTTTGGTTTGCAAAGTTGCAAGGCCTGTGCAGCAAAATCTGGGCATCTCTTGTGCTTACTTATGTTGGGTATTGGACAGGCTTAAAGGTGTCCAGTCAGAGGAATGAATACTACTGGAACGGATCTGTGATCTTGGTCCAAAGTTCCCTAGATGAGTTCCTGAAATGCTGAATTTTCTAGAAAGAAATGCTAAAAGGAAGAAAGAGGAAAGACAGGGAAATTTCACCAATACCTGCTTTAACTACCTGGTAGTTTATTTGTTTTCCAGCAGAATTAGCCGGATGGTGGAAGCTCTGAAAACTGTTTGTGGATTTTTCTTTACAGATGGTAGGACACCGATCATGAATTAGGACAGGAAAGGTTGAAATAGAAAGTGGCATCAGTGAAAAATGACAGAGGATATTTTTGAAAAATCTCATCAGAGGAATTCCTGGAGACATGGAGAGAGAGGATTTTCCTGCCTTTCCTGCACCCTTTTGTCATATCATGTAAACTTAGTTAAATGAGATGAGAAAAATGCTTCATCACCTGTGGGAGATAATTCTAAGGAAATTAAGAAAACTAGCATTTAGCAGCTACCTGAAACTAGTTACATATCAGGCGTGTGTTACTGTGTTACGTGCATTTCCTTTTCACAATAACATCAACAGAAAAGAAGACAAACTCTGTAAAATAACTTAAGGAGGTTTATTCTGAGCCAAATTTGAGGACCATGACCTGGAGCCATGCCCAAGAAGGCTTGAGCAAGTGGACTCACTGTGGCTGGGTTACAGTTTGGTTTTATACGTATTGTGGAGACAGGTAAAGTCATAAATCAATACATGGAGGGGCATACATTGGTTTGGCCTAAAAAGGTGGGGCATCTCAAAGTGGGGCTTATAAGTCATAGGTGGATTTAGGGCTTCTTCAGTTGACAATTGGCTGAAAGAGTCAGGCTTTATCCAAAAAAACTAGGAATCAGCAGAAAAGAATGCTTGAGTTAAGATAAGGGTCTTGTATCTTTTATGTGATGCTCTACCACAATCAGGTTGGGAAGTAAACCACATCATAGAAATCTATTTACTGAGATTTTGTCATTTGTAGGCATGTCTCACCAGGCCCCCTTAGAACGGAATTTTTTTGGACAAAGGAAAAGATCAGAGTTCAGTGCTCAGTAATTTGATATGGTAGGTATTATGGGGGCCCCTCTGGCTGCCAGCAGCATGGCTGACTCAGACTGCCTCTTAAGGCTGCAGGCTCTCCCGTCTTCTCTTCTGTTGCAGCTAGTAATGTGCATTGATTAAATTAGAGTGCCTATTTTTTTTGCACTTTAAGAAACAGAAATTGAAACTAAATGTGACTTAAGTGTTACAGGCATTAAATTATCTCACATAGGAAGAATTGTGGAGACAGACATGGTGGGATAGTAGGTTTTGTGCAGTGCTGAGCTAGTATCAAATACCCAGTTATTTAATGATCTGATATGCCAACTGCAGAGTGTTGGCTGCTTATTCTTAGATTTGTCCCTGCATGGTTATATCTATGAAAGCTTATTCTCATTCAACTGAGTTTGCAGAAAGAAAGGACAGGTCTCTTTGCTATCTTTTTTTTATTTTGTTCCTCAAAAAGATAATGAAGTCATCCTTAGGAAACTCCAGTGGCCGTTTCCCAATCTTCAGATCAATAACTAGCAAAGAGAATGTGCATCACAAAGCTTGGCTAAAAATTTATTGGCTAAGAACGTATTCACCAGAGCTGGGAACTTTGCCAATCAAACAAAATTGACATCCCATTTGAAAAGAAATGGAGAAATTCCTGTGTAGGAAACAGCAGTATTTGCCACAAATATGACACAGGAAATTTCATCCTTGTGTCAACTTTTGCTTCATGGTGTTTGGCGCATACTTTAGTTTCTGCAGGTGAATAGAAGGAAATTAGAGACTAAGGAGGGTTAGATACCAGAGAGCAATTGATAAATATATTGATCTGGGTGGTAGGGTACATTTAAATCAGGAATGATGAAGTTACATGAATCTGACTCATAGTTGAGTTCTCCTATTCTAAAAACACACTGCCATTTAACTATTTAATTGTCTGAGATGATGTGTAAGAGAAAACATATATATTTAATAGTATCATAGTGTGTCAAAACCTTCTGGTCCTATTCTGACCTCTTTCACTAACGGTAGATGGCTCTCTTTCTGGTAATGGGGAACTAGAGGAGCAACTGTAGATACAAATAGATTTTATTTGCTTTAGGCGTTAATTAAAAAAAAATTAATTAGGTCTATATTTTGGAAAAAGGAGAACTTCATCTCTCATAAAGGGTAGCAACCTGTTGGGCAGCCATTCCAGCAGGTTGGGAAGCAGAGCCCCGGCCAGAAGCCAGGCACACTTGCTTCAAAGAAGAGACAAAAGGGAATAGGATTTTACACTGAGTGGGGTGGTCAAATATATATATTCAACAAGCTATAGGAGTAGTCATGAATATTTATGAAGGGAAATCATATGCATGTAATTGTGCTTTATGTCTCCAATTCCATCATGACTGGACACTCAGTTTTTAGGTGTTTCTGGGGTCCCCTTGGCCCAGAGGGGTCCATTCAGGCAGCAGAGGGCTTATTTTAGCTCACCTATGTAATACTATTTTCAGGAAAGCAGAAACTGTCTTTGTATGCTCTGCTTCCCGGGTTGGCCATGAAGAGAGACTTGTGAAAAGTTAGCATTTAACATCTCTTATTTAGGTTGTCACTCACATAGAGGACACTTGAGTGTGACACTAAGGAACACATACATTGGACATGATAATAGCACTATCTCACAGGGTAGCCTGAGGACTTTATAGGATAAGGTGAAAAAAATACTTATTGAAGGCATAGGTATTCAACAAATGCTAGCTAATAGGATCATAAATATCATTAATGTAAATTTAACTAACATAATACCAAGGAATAATAATATTTGTTAACAATGATCTTGGGCAAGTTACTGTAATATTTCTAGTTTGCCGCCCCATCTATAAAACAAGACTAATGATTCCTACTCCATAAAATTGTTGCAAGGATAATATAAAAAATTATGTAATTCTTACTGTAATTGCTTCTTATCTTTCTCTGGCAAGAGCTGGCCATTCTCAGGGGAACTCTGTGGACCTCTCACGTGAAGGGTCACTGTTAGGTAACCAGGGAGACTATCATTGATGATGAGCTGCAGGCTAAGGTTGAAGAAGCTAAATCGATCTTCAGGTCGAAGGGGCAGGCACAGGGCCATGAAAGGAGACAAGGCTAAACAGCCAAGAGCTGGGTGGATGCAGAATTGGAGGTGAGGCAAGAAGTTAAGGTTAAGGTCAAGAGAAAAGGTCCAAGACTGTTTCAATAAACAGGGTTGGGAAGCCTGAAGCTGATGTCTGGGAGCTGACCTGGCTTAGTCTGGAATAAAGGCTCTTGTTTGGTGATGCAGTGACTAGATCTACTTGATGTGCCCGTGTGTGTATTTGAAACTTATTGATCAATAAATATGTTAAAAGTTGGGATTCTGCCCCCATATTCTAAGACTTCCTGCCTAAGACAAAATAACATTAGATTTCTCCTCTATTTGTAGAAGTATAGTCTTCCACACAGCAAGGCCTGCTGCTGTGCTTCTAGAAAAATGAGTTCTGTTTTAAAATTGGCACTATGTAACTTTGTTTCCTGAGAATTACATAGGCTTCGAATCTAGTCCTTTGCTGAGAGGAAGTGTGGATTTGAGGTGCATCCATGTTCCCCATAAAATGCATTTGTTACCCTAGCAACTGCCCTGAAATACCTTATAATATCCTGGCATGAATATAAATACAATTTCTTATACTCTGAGAAGCCAGATGAATGACATAAATTATTCCAACTGCAGAAGCATTCTGGGTGTAGACCTCAGGGTGTAAGCCTCAGTTTGTGTATCAGGGCATCATCATCATCTTCATCTTCATCATTGTCTTCATCATTATCACCATGCCTTGTAACAATGTTTCTTTACAGGTGACAAAGGTTTTAATGACTAAATATAATGTCTGAATGCATTAAGTCTGGTACTAACCTTGCGCCTCTGCACTGGTGAGGATATTTGATATCCTCTGTTTCAGATCACTCTGTGGGTAGAGTTTGAAATTCATCGAACACTTTAAAGAGAAAATGCTGCTTTCAACAAACATCACACAAATTGTGAAACAACCAAATTAAAAAATATATACAATAGAGGTGCAGGCAATTACTCCACTGTCTTAATTAGCAAGATAAGGCTCAGAGAATCTATATGGTCTTTCTCGGGACACCCTGTTTACTAGATGAAGGAAAGGAACTTGAATGCAGATGAACTCCCAAATCTCTCTGTACTACCGTGAGTGCAGAGTCTGTATCCTAATTCACGTGGCTGGAGAGTTAAGTTGCAACAGGGATATTGTAACAGGGATATCTCAGACAGACAATATTCATTAGTTGTAGGTCATGTGATTTTCAGCTGGGCATTTATGTATTTGGCAAGGTTGTTACTGGCCATGTTGACCTTATGAAAACACAGGCTGTATGATATTTGGAGAATAGCTCCAGACAAGGACACTCATTAATGGACTGGTGCCCATCTAGATGGTTTCAGGTGGCTGCTAGAGCACTTGTAGCTTGGGTCTGTTGTGTTGGACACTTTTCACATGTTCAGTGAAGATATAATGGATCCAGAAACTTCTGAAAAAGGCAGAAGCAAACAAAAGTTTAGCAAAGATCAACGCAAGGACCTTCTCTTGAGTCCCAAAACACAATATTGTGGAAGATGTACTTGAAAGTAGTTCTTAAAGAAAGCGCCACATAACGACGGGGGCGGGGGGAGAGAGAGAGAGAGAGACTTCATTTCACAGGTCAGGGCACACCAAAAGTGCAGTTCTGGATGAACCCTTTAAGAAGGAGAAACTTAAATAAACTGAAGGATGTTGTAGGCAGAATGGCTAAGAGAATGGAGGAACTCGAAGGCACAGTATGTGAGTTTTGTTTTAAAACATCACAGCTCTAGACATGGAGAAGAGAAGACTCAGATTGGACAAGATAAATATCATTCAGTACTGGCAGAGTTGTCATGTAGAAAAGGGATTAAACTTTTTTTTCTCTGTGGCTATAAGAGGGAAATTAAAGATATGGATAGGGAGACATTTCACCTTGCAAATAATGAATAACTTTAAATGCCTTTGTTGTCAGAATATATGCAAGTAGAGACTGGGTGACTACTTGGAAGGGTGTTTCTGGTATCAGGGAACAGCTTTTTTTTTATTATTATTTATTTATTATTCCAGGGTTTTGTGAGGGTGCAAACATTATAGTTACACTTTATGTCTTTGCCTCACCCAAATGCAGGTTAAAGGCATGCCCTTCCCTCCCTTTAGTGCTCCCCGTGTCCTTTAGTTGTAGATTTGCCCCCCCATCCCCCTAATCCCTAGAGAGTATTTCTGCCATGTGATCAACCTAGTGTTGATCAGTTAGTACCAATTTGAAGGTGAGTATAAATGGATCCCCTTCTTCTGCTCTTGTGGTGCCCCACTTTGGATAATGGGCTTAAGTTTAATCCAGGAAAGTATAAGAGGTGCTAGATCACTGTCGTTTCTTATAATTGAGTAATATTCCATTGTAAACATATACCAAATTTTAATAATCCTCTCATGGATTGACGGGCACTTGAGTTGTTTCCACATTCTTGCAATAGTGAATTGTGCTGCCATAAACATTCGGGTGCAGATGTCTTTATCATAGAATGTTTTGTGTTCTTTTGGGTAGATGCTAATAGTGCTATTGCTGGATCGAATGGTATTTCTATTTTTAGCTCTCTGAGGTATCTCCAAATTCTTTTCCACAGAGGTCGCACTAATTTGCAGTCCCACCAGCAGTGTAGAAGTGTTCCTGTCTCTCCACATCCTCGCCAACATTTGTTGTTTTGTATTTTTTTGATTGAGGCCAATCTCACCGGGGTTAGGTGATACCTCATTGTGGTTTTGATTTGCATTTCTCTAATGATTAGAGATGTTGAGCATTTTTTTATATGTTTGCTGGCCATTATTCTGTCTTCTTTTGAAAAGTATCTGTTCATTTCCCTTGTCCATTTGTTGATGGGGTTGTTTGATTTTTTCTTGTTGATTTTTTTGAGTTCTAGGTAGATTCTGGTTATCAACCCTTTATCAGATGAGTAGAGAGCTTTAAACACTGAGGTTCTATGCGTCACAGATCCCTCCCTTGCTCTTTAAATACTTGGCTCGTTATCATCACCGCCCTCATTTTTGTACGGAGATCCGATATTGGAAATAATTCTTTTTGTGCGATTAAGATAATTTTGAAGATCTGCAGCAGAGTTCAACCAGAGTTTACATTGCATACTGTTTTAATAGGTGAGAAATGGAAGCTCACAAATGGCATATGCAAATTTGTTCTGAATGAGCTCTAAATATGGATTTGGAGCTAATTGTTCTGGCATTTATTTCAGTGCGGATAAGGCACTGGCCAAACATATTTCAAAGAGAGGAAGAGGATGTTTTGGCATCATTCTTAGGAAAATGAGCTGTAGCATGCAAGTAATTCAGAAAAGGAGGACATTCGCTTTGAAGCCCCACAGGAGAAAAGAGAACGTTGGCCGAACCATTATTTAGAAATAGTAGAACTGCGAAAATAATTAGTGTTAAATCACTTGTAGCACTAAATTTTCAGTGGATCATTTTTTTTAAATGAACTTTTATTATTTAAGTGTACTGCTTAGAGAGAAAAATGCACAAATCATAAGGATGCAAACAGATGGATTATCACAAAGAGAACACATTTGAGTAACCACTGTCCAGATCAAAGGATAGTGCAGAGGTCCCCCTTCTTCTCGTCACTGCTCCCCTCTCCTCTCACTTGTCTCCAGTGGGAACCAAGACCCTGTCTTGCAACATCATAGATCAGTTTTGCCTGTATTAAAACTTCATGTAAATGTAACCACACAGTGAATCCTTTTGTGACTGGCTTCTTTTTCTCAATACTATGTTTGCGAAATTGCATGCAGCATTATTTCATTCATTTTCATTGTTGAGGAGCCACTCTACACATCCACATTAAAAAAAAAATGCATTTTATTTTTGAGAAACACCAATGATATTTCCAGATCTTGGCTAATATACATACTTCTGTTATGAACATTCTTGTAACATTTTCAGTACATATACATATGCATTTTCTGTTGCTTACATATCTAAGAATGAAATTCCTGATCCTGAGACCTGCAAATTGAGCTTTAGAAATAAAGTTTTAGTTATATCACTTTTCCACTCTCCTTAGCA
>NW_012137636.1:661700-663532 GCF_000956105.1 Propithecus coquereli | reverse complement strand
GGGCAGTGCACACCGTCTGGGGGACGGACATGCTTGAAGCTCTGACTTGGGTGGGGCAAAGGCAATATATGTAACCTAAACATTTGTATGCCTGTAATATGCTGAAATAAAATAATAATAATAATTAAAGAAAGCAGAGTTGAAAATCAGGTTTAGTTTTATGTACTTCCCTTCTCCTGGGGATTTTATATCTTCAAGTTCTCAATGCCTGGACTGCTTTCTAAAGCCTTCAAATTCATAAGTTTTGTGTTCTTTTCATTTTTTAAAGCTATTCTCAGCAGGAGGGTTTATCTGCAACAATCTTCTCTATAATTACTAAAGCTTGAAATCTCTCCAGAATAAGTTATTTTGAAGCACATAGCATTTTTACTCATAACAGAAAGAGTGCACATCTGCTCAAATTGGAGACTTCCTGATGCAGAGGCCTTCCCTGCAAACTGAAAAAACAAAGTTAGAAGCACTTACAACATTATGTTTGGAATAAGAAATGTGAACATTGACAAAGAAAGAACTGCAAAAGTCTCCCTAAGTACTAGTGCTTCAGCATTGTAAAGAAGACCAGAAATAATTCAAAATTACCAAAATTATAATTTTACTTAGGACCCTTAAAGTAGAGAGAACCCAGGCCCAGTATCGATTTCATAACTTTATAATTTCTTTTTGAAATTCTGAAATGTCAAAATAGTGTTTAAAAATGGGAATATGTTTTAAATGTTGATATTAAGTCATTAAGTATGAAATGTCTGATTTTGATCAAAAGTTTAGTTATTATATCTCAAACAGGAAGCATTACAATCAATCAAAGTATGTGCCTAAACTATTGACACAGTTTTGCCCTCTTAACGGTGGGTTGCTTATGCTAGCAGCAAAGAAGACTGGAGAGCGAGTGGTAATGAAATTGTGAAAGTCAATTTCACAGCTTGTTGAGAATTGAATATTTTTTCTTGCAAGAAGTGGCCCAAAGCCTGGAAGAAGTGGTAGTCAGCTGGTACAAGATCTGGTGAATATAGTGAATGACAGAGTTTCCAAGTCCAGCTTCTGTAGTTTTAGCAGAGTTGTTTTTTGCAATATGTGGTCTTGCAAGAGGATTGGCCTAACTCTATTGACCAATCTTGGCTGCTTAATCGCAAGCAACCTCATCATTTCATCCCATTGGTGGCAGTAGACATCCGCTGTCATTGATTGACCAGGTTTCATGAAGCTGTAGTGGATAATACCAGCGCTGGACCACCAAATAGACACCATTAGCTATTCTGATGAATATTTGGGTTTGGATTGTGTTTCGGCATTTCACTTTTATCCAACTGTTGTGCCAAAGGCTTGTGATTGTCAAAAAGAATCCGTTTTTCATCACATGTAGCAATATGGTGTAGAAATGGTTCACCTTTATGTGGTGACAGCAAAGAAAGGCAAGGTTCGAGATGATTTTTCTTTCGATGCTCATTTGATTCCTGCAGTAGCTATCTATCCAGCTTCTTTACCTTGCTGATTTGATTCAAATGGTCCAATACTGTTGGAATAGTAACGTCAGACCTTGCTGCTAATTCATATGTAGGTTGAGATGGATTCGCTTCCACTACAGCTTTCAGCTCATCATTATCCACCTTGGTATCAGGTTGCCCACGTGGCTCATTTTCAAGATTAAAATCACCAGAATGGAACTTCTCAAACCATCAGGGTACTGTGCGTTCATTAGCCACAGCCTTCCCAAACACTTCACTTATATTTTGAGCTGTCTATGCTGCATTGGTTCCATGATAGAACCCATATTGAAAAGTGACATGAATTTTTGATTTATCCATGGTTTCACAAAAATTGCTCTAAAAAAAATT
>NW_012137636.1:660369-660710 GCF_000956105.1 Propithecus coquereli | reverse complement strand
CTAGTGTGTTTGAAATGGTTTGAGGTTTTGTGGTCTGTTGACACTCTGAGGAACTTAGAACATGTTAGCTTCCTTTTACTTGGTGAGCTGTCCATGGCATTTGCAAATGCACGCAGCCCATGAAAGTGCCACGGCAGCCCTGCCGTTAGAAAAGAATCCTATTTGGAAGCCAGACATGTGGCCTGTCTCTGCACCTGCCCCTGAGAAATCTGGCCTTTCAAGGTAAGTGCAGAAGGCTTGGGGTGGGGGACACTTGAATGAAATTGGCACATAAAGAAAGCACACTGAGCTTGTTGATACAGTCCTAATTCGTAATCTTCAGATAGTCTTGCTAACAAGAA
>NW_012137636.1:654483-656615 GCF_000956105.1 Propithecus coquereli | reverse complement strand
CAACATCCTTGGAATGGCTATATGAATGAATGAATAAATGAAAAGGTAAAAACACCATCATTGACATTATGTGTCACAGATACTGAATGAAGGCTTGGAACCCCAAATGCTCTAAAAACAGTAGTTGCTAAGTCCAAAGATTGCTTCTCTTTTCAAATTTCGGTGTAACTGCGATTGCAAAATACTTCGTCAACTAAATATTGCATTTTCTGGTGACTAAATCACTTTTAAAAAAGAAGAGTGAGGTTTGTAGGAAATTAATTTACACGGGAGAGAGAAATATTTCTTACAAAGTTTCCAGTAACGTACGCTTTGAGATGCGGTGAGTGGAGAGTGAAATTTTGTTAATGAATGGCATTGCCCTCAGTGTCTGAGGCCATTGTGCCTGAAGATGGGAGGAGACTGTACCAGCTGGAGAATTATGCATAAATAGTAGCCTTTTCTGTGATATGCAAAAGTCAGATCTAAGAATTTATGACACCGTTCTGCTCCCTGATAAAGAAGTTCAAACTGAGCTCCATTGCCTACCCAACTGCTAATACCAAAGTCGGAGCGCTGTGTGCCGGAGATTTCCCACAGCTCCATGGGGCAAGGGAATAATCTGTGATCAATCCAAATGTAACTCTTTTCTCTCTCCAGGAATAATTTTATCACATAAAGAAATTTAATCTCTAATAACTAGTTTATGGTTCTTTCACTTTTCAGGGGAAAATTAAGATTCAAATATTTTAAGAAATATTAATGAAAAACCTGCCCAATTCTGTACATATCTAGTGTTGGGCCTGAGCCATCCTTACTCAAAAGAGTGTGTTTCACCCCCTCCCCTCCTCCATCCCTCCCTCCACCTCCGAAGCTGTTAGGAAAATGGCAATGTACTATTTGCTTTGGGATGCAGTTACAGAGAGAGCCTGTGTGGTAACCCTCTACATTAATAGCACCATTTGTTCACCTGTTTAGCGGTTATGCTGAGGACATATTCATGGATCTCCTTGAGGATGGAGATTAGTCACAGATGTAGTCCAAAGACCAAAACTTTCATTAATGGTACCTCAACTATGTCTCATGGCCCAAGGTCTCATTTAGGTGATGATAGGAAACTTACTTCCCTCCCCAAGGATTTCTGAGACTCCCTGGGCAGTGCTTGCGTGTTCTCCAAATCCAAAGCAAGGTAGCCCGCGCCCCTCTCACGCTGACTGCTGCCCTGAGCTCCATCTCCAGATGGCCTCTGCACCTCCCTGGAAGGCTTTGCTCCAAAATATGGACAAGGCCCCTTCTGTTCCCTCTCTAACACAGCTGACTTAAATCTGAGATAAAACTTTTCTTGAGGCAAACTTTTTCTTAAAGGACCAGCTAGTAAATATTTTAGGTTTTGTGAGCCATGCGATCTCTGTTGCAGCTACTCAACTCTACAGTTGTATTGTGAAAGCAGCCGATGCAGAGGTGCACACATGAATCAGCATGGCTGTGATTAGACAAAAACTTTGCTTGCAAAACAAGTGGTCAGCCCACGGGCTATAGTTTGCTGGCCCCCGAACTATACTGAAGGCTTGATGACAACTTCAAAAAATTACAAAGAAGTAGAGGGGTATGTAAAACTTGAAGTTAGAGAATGCCTTCTAGAGGTATCAGCTCTTCCTCTTCCTAGATGTTCCTGTCTCTCATTTTAGCCCTGGCCTTAAGTCATGCTACTGGGACCTCCTCATCCTTCCTGGCCAGAGGTCCTTGCTCCTCCTTGCCTTCATTTCCACACATTTATAATAGGTTCTTCCCCCTACATGTTAAGACCCAGCTAGAGGATGCCAAAACGAGTTAGTATCATAATCATCTCTGATAAGAGGAAGGTTCACAGGACAGAAATGTGGTCCATCAAGGTCTGAAGCTCCTCCAGTATGGTGAGAGGCACTTACCTTCCGTGTGTACTATGTAAGGGCTTACCAAAATTATCCTTTCTTGACTAAAGGGAGGGTCTGCCCTAAAGACAAATTCTTTTTCTGTTTCTTTCAAAATTATTATTGTGGTAAAGTACATAACATTTGCCATTTTAAACATTTATAGCATACAGTTCAGTGGCTTAAGTACATTAACTTTGTTGTGAAACCACAACCACTATCATTTCCAAACTGAAACTCTAT
>NW_012137636.1:650665-652208 GCF_000956105.1 Propithecus coquereli | reverse complement strand
ACTTTAAGTGAAATTCATTCTATACCATTATTTCCTATTTACAAGAAGTAATGTGCTTCAAATATGTGGAATGGAATATAATGCAAAATTTAAATAAATGTTAGTAACAACAAACCAGAATATGACCATTTAATCTTTTTCCTGGCACCAATTTGTAATATGATTTTTGATGGGCTACTTAATTCCCTGGGCTTCAGCTTCCTACACAGTTGCATAATTACTTATTTCAGAAATTATTTATTAAGTACTCCAAAATTACAGCTTTTTATGTCCTTTTTTATTGAGTTTAAATCACTCAATTAGTCAAGATTTTAATCAATCAATAGGTGTAAAGAGAAGACTAATAGATGAGGGATCAGGTGGTATGAATTCTGGTCCTCCATTTCCAGTAATTGGCTAAGTGATTGGGGAATATTATCTAACAATTCTAGGCCAGAGGTTGACAAAAATTTTCCATAAAGGGCTAGACAGTAAATATTTTAGGCTATGAAGGCCAAGAGGTAAAATTGTAAATAGCATATAGGTACTTACATAACCATTTAAAATGTAACAATTTAAAAATGTTAAAACCATTCTTAGCTCACAAGCTGTATAAAAATGAGAGGTGGGCCAGATTTGGTTTAGGAGTCATAGTTTTCCAACCTCTCTTCTAAGCAATGATTTTCAAACATTACAAAATGGAAGACATAGACTAGATTAGAGATGTTCAACTTGAGATCATGAAACCCTAAAGGTGTTCATGGGTGGTCTTCAGGGTGATACACCAATCCTCTGAAATTGTATACAAAAATCTGAGCATATATAAATATGTGCTCTTTTGTAAATGGGTAAAAAGGTGCATAGATTTCATTCGATTTTCAAAGTGGTCCAAAACTCAATTAAAGTTAAGGACCATAGGACTAGCTGATTTCTAAAAGTGCTTTTCAAATCTAAAATTCAATGAACCTGTAAAATATTTATTGGTGTCTACTATGTATAAGCCACTGTGCTAGCACTATAAGAGACATAGCATGTTATGACTAAAATAATGTGTTAAAATATTTTAAAGAAGATTAGCATATACACAAATCAGATATCCTTTAAAGTAATGACATTGAGAAAAATTCTTTAATTGGTCAAATATTTCTTTTTTTTGGAGAAAAGGTCTCACTTTATTGTCCAGGCATGAGGGCAATGGTGTGATCATAGCTCACAGCAACCTCAGACTCCTGGACTCAAGTGATCCTCCTTTCTCAGCCTTCCGAGTAGCTGAGACTACCTTGCATGTGCTACCATGCCCAGCTGATTTTTCTATTTTTCTGTAGAGACAGGGGTCTCTCTATATTGCTTAGGCTGGTCTTGAACTCCTGACCTCATTGAGCCATCCTCCTCCTGCCTCGGCCTCCCAAAGTGCTAGGATTACATATGTGAGCCACCACACCTAGCCTCAATTGGTCAAATATTTCTGATACATTACTTTGCAAAGTGTCTTCAAAACTAATACATGAATTATGCCAAATTATTTGCCAAATTTTATTATCCCATCTTATTTTGGATAGCAATG
>NW_012137636.1:635060-638970 GCF_000956105.1 Propithecus coquereli | reverse complement strand
TTATTACTATAAACTTTCCTCTTATTACTGCTTTTGCTGTGTCCCATAGGTTTTGATATGTTGCGTTTTCATTTTCATTTGTTTCTAGAAATTTTTAAATATCATTCTTAATCTCTTAATTGACCCACTGGTCATTAAGGAATATATTTGTTTAATTTCCATGTGTTTGTGTATTTTCTAATGTTCCTCTTATTATGGATTTTTAGTTTTATTCCATTGTGGTTAGAGAAAATACTTGGCATGATTTCACTATTTTTTAAATTTTTTGAGACTTGTTTTGTGGCCTTGTTTTTATGGTCTATCTTTGAAAATAATCCATGAGCTGAGGAGAACAATGTGAATTCTGCAGCTGTTGGGTGAAATGTTCTGTAAGTATCTGCTGAGTCCATTTGGTCTGTGGTGCAGATTAAGTCCAATGTTTCATTGCTGATTTTCTGTCTGGATGATTTGTCCAATGTTGAAAGTGGAGTGTTGAGGTCTCCAGTGATTATTTTATTGAGGTCTCTGTTTCTCCTTAGCTCTGATATTATTTGCTTTATATATCTGGGTGCTCCAGTGCTGGGTGCATATATAGTTAGAATTGTTAACTCCTCTTGCTGAATTGACCCCTTCATCATTATATAATGACCTTCTTTGCCTCTTTTTACAGTTTTTTTGTTGAAATATATTTTATGTGATAGAAGTGTAGCTATTCCTGTTCTTTTTTGGTATTTGGTTGCATGGGATATCTTTTTCTAACCCTCTAATTTCAGTCTCTGTGTGTCTTTATAGGTGAAGTGTGTTTTTTACAGACAACATATACTTGGCTCTTGGTTTTTTATACATTCAGCCATTCTCTGTCTTTCGATTGGAGAGTTTAGTCCATTCACATTCAGTGTTATTATTGATAGATAAGGATGTTCTACTGTCATGTTGTTATTTGATTTTTGGTTGTTTTGTGGTCCTCTCTTTCTTTCTTCCTTTCTTCCTTCCTGCGGTTTTCCTTTGTTAAAAGTGATTTTCTCTGACGGTGTGTTTTAATTTCTTGCTTTTTATTTTTTTGTGTATCTGTTGTAGGTTTTTTATTTGAGGTTACCATGAGGCTTGGTAAAAATACTTTATAACCAATTATTTTAAACCTATGACAACTCTGCTTATAAACAAACAGCAAAGAGAAATCTAACAGTAATTCTGCCCTTTAAGTCCATTCCCCCTGCTTTTTAACTTTTAGTTGTTTCCATTCATATCTTTTTAGACTATCTCTCAAAAAGTTGTTATTTTTGATAGGTTTGTCTTTTATTCTTCCTACTCAAGATATAAGTGGCTTATACATTGTAATTACAGCAATAGGGTATTCTGTATTCATGTATTTACTGTTATCAGTGAGTTTTCTACCTTCAGGAGATTTCTTATTATTTATTAATGTCCTCTTCTTTCAGATTGAAGAATTCCTCTTATCATTTCGTGCAGGAGAGCTCGCTCTGGTGTTGATGAAATCCCTCAGCTTTTGTTTGTCTGAGAAAGTCTTTATTTCTCCCTTATGTTTGAAGGATATTTTTGCAGGATACAATATTCATTAAGGTTTTTGTTTTCCTTCAGCACTTTGAATATGTCATGTCACTCTCTCCTGGCCTGTAAAATTTCCACTGAGAAGTTTGCTGCCAGACATATTGGAGCTCCTTTATATGGTATTTTTTTTCTTTGTTCTTGCATCCCTTAGGACCTTTTCTTTATCTGTGACCTTTGAGAGCTTGATTATTAAATGCCTTGAGGTTGCCTTGTTTGGGTTAAATCCGCTTATAAATCTCTCTTATCTGAATATTGATATCTTTCTCTAGGTTTAGGAAGTTCTCTGTTATTATTTCTTTGAATAAACTTTCTACCCCAATCTTTCTCTCTCTACCTTCTCTTTAAGGCCAATAACTCTTAGACTTGCTTTTATGTGGCTATTTTTTATATCTTATAAGTGTGCTTCATTCTTATTTATTCTTTTTTTCTCTTCTGACTGTGTATTTTTAAATAGCCTGTCTCTAAACTCACTAATTCTTTCTTCTGCTTGGTCAATTCTGCTGTTGAGAGACTCTCATTCATTTCTCAGTTTTCCAATTGAATCCTTAAGCCCTAGAATTTCTGCTGGATTTTTAAAATTATTTCGGTCTCTTTGTTAAATTTCTCTGATAGGCTTCTGAATTCCTTCCCTGTGTTTTCTTGAAGTTCATTGAGCTTCTTCAGGATAGTTATTTTGAATTCTTTGTCTGAAAGGTCACGTATCTCCATCACTCCTGGATTGGTCACTGGTACCTTATTTAGTGTGTTTGGTGAGGTCATGTTTTCCTGGATATTCTTGATGTTTGTGACTGTTCATCAGTGTCTGGGCATTAAAGAGTTAAGTATTTATTTTAATCTTCATAGTCTAGGCTTGTTTGTACCTGTCCTTCTTGAGGAGGCTTTCCAGATATTCAAAGAGAATTGAGTGTTGTGATTGGTCAGTGCAGCCAAATCAGCACTGAGGGTGCCTCAAGCCCAGTAATGCTGTGACTCCTTGTGGTACCACCTTGGTGAGCTTGGGTAAGATACAAGAGAATTTCCTGGATTACCAGGCAAAGTCTCTCACTCTCTTCCCTCACTCTCTGTGCTGGGCTGCTGGAGTTGGGGGAGGAGTGACATGGGCACTCCCTCCTGGCCACCAGCTCCAGGTCACATCTGAAGCCAGTTCAGTCTCACCCAAACTCAGTGGTGACTGTTCCCTGGCTACCTCTCATGTTTATTCAAGGCCCAAGGGCTCTTTAGTCAGTAGGTGGTGAATTCTGCCTGGATTGGCTCCTTCCCTTCAAAGCAGCATGTTTCCTTCTGGCCCGGAGTAGGTCCAGAAATGTCATCCAGGAACTAAGGCCTAGACTCAGGGGCCTCAGGAGTCTGCGTGGTACTTTATTTTACTGTGGCTGAGTCGGTAGCCAAGTTGCAAAACAAAGTCCTCTGAGCTCTTCCATTTCCTTTCCTCAAGTGAAAGAAGACTCTCCTTGAGCCATGCTGCCTGTGGTTGGGGGAGAGGTGATACAGGCACTGGTTTGGTCCCAGCTGCTGGTGTCTCACCGGGTCATGTGTACCCCAAGTCCACTGGCTCCGAGCCAGCACAGCCACAGGAACTGCTCAAAGACTGTATCCCTTGTGGCCCAACTGCCTTACAGATTTAGACCAGGTCCCAGGCTGCTCTTCATCTGCCAGTGGTGGGGCTGGTGGGAACTCAGGCTTCAGGGCAGAGGACTTCCCTCTGGCTGGGCTGGTCAAAATGCTCCTTCCATGGGCACCGGCATCTGCCCTGTGCTGCGTTCCCCTGAGCCAGGGCAGCTCTGAGTTTCAATTCAAAGACCTACAATCACTTCATTCTCCCTCCCCTGGGCACGCAGATTCTCTCTCCACTCTGCGTGCTGGCGTGGCACTGCCAGGGGATGGGGGAGGGGTGGTGTAGGCAACGCAAGACTGTCTTTTCTGCTCTCTTTAGTGCTTCTGATATAATTTTAAAATTATATCAAGGTAGTATGATCACTCATCTGATTTTTAGTTCTTCTGAAGGTGCTTGCTTGCACGGATAGTTGTTCATGCAGCTCTGGAGGGGACTCTCATAAGAACTAATAGAGCAAGAACTCACTCATTATGTCAAGGATGGAATCAAGTCATTCACGAGGGGATCCGCTCTCATGACCCAGACACCTCCCATTATGCTCCATCTTAACACTGGGGATCAAATTTCAACATGAGATTTGTTGGATCTAACATAAAAACTACAACAGGTCACTTTGGGTAGTATAGACATCTTAACGATGTTGATTCTGCCAACCCATGAGCATGGTATGGTTTTCCACCTGTTTACGTCCTCGGCTATTTCCTTCCTCAATGTTTCATAGTTCTCCCTGTAGAGGTCTTTTACCTC
>NW_012137636.1:589506-634373 GCF_000956105.1 Propithecus coquereli | reverse complement strand
GGGCCCTTAGTGCAGCTTAGGGTATCCAAGTGTATTCTGTACCCCCATAATATGCTGAAATAAAAAAAAAAAAAAAACTACAACAGGCCCCTAGGGGCAGGGCTCAGCAGTAACTGTGAGAGCAGATAAGTAACTGCTAGGGCATCAGTATCCCAGGGGGCAGTGCGCAGTTTCTGCTCGGGCTCCTAGGGGCAGGGCACAGCTGTGACTGGAAGAGGTGTATGGAGCACAGTTTCCCCAGGAGGGAGTGCGCAGCTTCAGCTCCAGCCCAGGGGGCCGAGGGAGGGGTAGGTGGAGTGGCTCCACTGCCACTTGGCCCAAGGGGAAGGGTGTAACAGCTGCTAGCAGCTCAGTTTGGGGATGTTGGGCCATGGCTGGGGTGATACCGTGGCCGCCTAGCCTCAGGGATGAAGAGAAGCTGTGGCTACTTGCCCCTGAGCCAGACATACTCCAGCAGCAGTCCCAGTTGCAAGATGACATAACACAGCAGCCATGTGGGCCACTGGGGGCGCGCACAGCGTCGGCTCCTTCTCTGGGACAGCCCAGCTGTGTGGACTCCACGCAGCTCCCTTAGCTGGGCTTAGTGCCTGTGAGGACTGACTGCAGGGCCACCCCAACGATGAGGACTGTAGCTGTCCAAGGTGGTGATAGGGGCTGCTGGCATCCTCTTGCTCACTTTTTGGCCACAGGGAGAAAGTCCTCCTGGTTCCTGGCTGATCCTGGCTGGGGTCTGGGATTGTGGAGTCCGGGTCTTTCCTCTGTTCTCTATGTGGCTGTCTTGAGTTTCTGTGTTCACTTGGGTTTCTGTTACTCCTTTCAGGAACTCTGGCACTCTCCTTTTTTAATTTTGCTAAAATATAGTAGTTTGTTTGTTGTTTTGTGTCTTTGTGATGAGGATGAGTGCTGGGGGCTTCTAGTCGGCCATCTTGCTGACGTCACTGGTTCTGCTTTCTTTCCACGCTTCTGTCCTGCTTGAATGTGCCAACTCGTCATGTCCTCACTACCTGGCAGTAGAGGTTACCCCTTGGTAATGTCTATTCCACTTTCAGTCTCTATGATTTGAGTATTTTAGGTTACTTGTATAAATGAGATTATATAATGTTTGTTCTTTTGCTTAAAGAAAAAAATTTGCTTCCCTTCTTGGAGCCACGTGAAAAAGTTTACCCATATATCCTGCCTTCCAGCCACCTCTGGTTTGGAAGTACAGACAATCCTCAATTTACAGTGGTTCAACTTAAAATTTTTTGACTTTATGATGGTGTGAAAGTGATACTCACTCAGTAGAAACCATACTCTCAATTTTGAATTTTGGTTCAAAGTTCTTTATAATAACTATACTATAAAATAGGTTTTGTGTTAGATGATTTTGCCCAACTGTTGGCTTATATAAGTGTTCCGAGCACATTTAAAGTATTATAGGTCAGGCTAAGCTATGATGTTTGGTAGTTTAGGTGTATTAAATACATTTTCAACTTATGATGGATTCATAGGGATATAACCCCATTGTAAGTAGAGAAGCATCTGCAATGAAATCTAGTTTGAGAACACCTTACTATGCACTTTTTGTGCATAACCTCCCACTATTCTCCAACTTGTTGCTCCTGCAAACACGTATTGCCCATCCTCTCCTTTGGAATGTTGTGATCTATACCTAGTATTCAACGCTTCATTTTCCTCTGTGGGACTTCTAGTCATTGGACCCAGCACAAGGACCATTGATGTGGGCAGATGGACTTGTTCTCATCTCTCTGTGTCAGCCAGTACAGTGGCACTCACATGTCACATCATATGCTGCCTTGCACCAAAGATAATTTTAGTGCAGGTTTTATCTTATTATTTGGTTGTAATATCTTTGCAGAACAGTCTTTACTCTGTACAATGGCCTAGCTTAGAGATTTAGGCATAAATGCAAAAATTAGAAAATAAATAATTGTCACATTCATTTGATGTTTATTCTCTCTCCTTTTCCTCCCCCATACACCCTTCCTACTCATTTCAGATGAAGCAAATTTGACACAAACATATTAATATTTAGGTTCTCTTGAGTTTTCTGGAAAAAAATTATCATAGTAAAATAAGGATTATTATATCTACTTCACTCTTTATAATACTGATCTATAATATAATACTACTAATAGATAGATGGATAGACATATTCAAACATATTTATAACCCATGCATTTTGAGGGACTATAATCTGGTTGAAAGGACACAATTGATACATGCAAAACAAATGCCAAGATCACAAGTCTTTATGAAAATCTCTACTTGTCAAATGCTTTATGACTTATAAACAGGGGAAAGGTGTAATAATTCTTATATTACTATTTTTTCCAAAAAATTGAATTAAGAGAAATTACAAGTTTAGTGTCAAATTTTCTACGTGGGAAGAGATTGAAAATGGGCCAATTCAAAGACTTTGTTCTTGTCAGAGACATTTACATAAAAAGAGTGGTTAGATAATCTTCATTAGCATAAACAGAAAAAGAATATCAAGTAAACATCATTAGCCAAATGACTGAGTGGGTAGCTAGTGTTGTAGCTAGTTTTCTAGAATATGTCCTAATACTATTAAGGTTTACAAGAGAAAAATGTAAAGCCTTTTATCAAGTATATGAATTGCTTCTCAGATGAAAGTAGTGAATTGGGTTACACAAAAAAAGCTTTGTCCCAGGCCAGGTTTGAGGCCATTTTTCCTTTACAATGCTAGGATGATATCAAGGCTCAAGGTCAGATCAGGAGAGTGAATTTGGACTGTATGTCCTGAGTGGACGTGCTCAGGCATGAGTTGCCTCCATGGTCAGACATGAGTTGCCCGACGTGGACCCTGAGTGCTGTGATAGTTTAGGGAGGAGAGAGGCCAGCAAAGTTGGAGAGATCCAAAAGTTGAGACTCTTAACTGAGTCTTGATGCGTGGATGGAGTTCGGATGAGCAACAAGGAATCTGACACTTAGATACATTAAGTCAGTGATTCTCAAGGTGGGTTTGTATCGGAATCACCTGAACCACTTATTGTCGGCACTGATTTCAAGGTCTTTCCACAGATTCATCTCCGG
This sequence comes from Propithecus coquereli, assembly GCF_000956105.1. NCBI lineage: Eukaryota > Metazoa > Chordata > Mammalia > Primates > Indriidae > Propithecus > Propithecus coquereli. The sequence goes on along the minus strand of NW_012137636.1, from coordinate 631,316 downwards.
TGGTCTGAAATGAGGCTCTGGACATCAGTGGCTTGAGCGGTCTCCTTGGGTGATTATGAAGCTGGTGGTTGGGTGGCTGCTTCTTTCTCATCCCATATTCCTAAGCTTGGTACCTCATGCTATTTGCTTTCCGGATCCTATATAGTGACAGCTGGAGCTTTCGAGGCTAAAGTGCCTGGTTTTCTGTGCTTCAGTGTGTCAGGCACCATCCTTGGCTCTGTCTTTCATTGTTCCTTCAGGGATAACTCTCGTTTGCTAAACCAAAGATCAGAGAGGCTGAGAGACTTGTCCTCAGCGCTGGAGCTGGTGCTGAGCCTCACATTCTTGCCACTGTAGCCCGTACCTCAATTTTAATAAATTGTTGAATTGATGATCTGGAGGCATAGGAAGATCCCTGGATTGCCTTCTGAATCATCAAAATAAGATTATGTGATCAGGATAAATTTAGTGCAGAGTGTATTTTGTTGTATTTTACCTTCTTTTTTTGAAAAATTAAGGTTATGAGGTGAATGTGGAAATTGGAGTTCAGTACCATAGCGTTGGAGGGGCATTCGTGTCCGGCCTCAGCTGCCAATTCCCTTTTTATAGACTCCTCTTTCAGCAAGGCAAACCGTAATGTCCCAACCGAACACGAAGATCACCTGCCTGCACCATGTCAGATCATCTCTGCTGCGGCTTGAGGGTGGAAAGACGAGGTGAGGTCTGTCATGGCAGAGGTTCACTGTGAACATCTCCCACCACGTGCTAGGCCACTGCTCTCTGTTATTTCTCCAATTGCGGAAAACAAATACAAATGTGTGTAAGTAACTGGCACACATGCATTTTTGTGATTTTGTATTTATAGTCAAATATCACACAATGATATTTTTCAGGTGAATTAATGAAAATGACCTCATGGTCGTATAATTTATACATTAATTTACAGCATATACCCAGCTCCTACATATTTCTATGGATAGGTGTAGAAGATATCTCAACGATCTCACAAGTATATTATCTACATAAGATGGGATTTGAAGCCAGGTGTTCAAATCTTTAATATTGTCATTAGCTAATATTCTCTCTTTTAGAAGAGTGTGACCTATGTTTTTCTCCTACAACCAAGCTTAGTTTAAATCTCACTTGCCCTAGGAAATCTTGTCTGGTTATTCCCAGCCAGGATTTGTACCCTTGGCTTATGCTACAACGAAAGCATACACCCCATGGTGCATGGAGCTAGGTCATTGTGGTGGGACATTGTTATGGTGAATATACTCCAAGGAGTATATTCAAACCTAGGAAAAATAAATCTCATGATTTATTGTGATTTGGCAGGGGAAAACAAGTCTTCCAAGTGCCCCAAATGGAATACAGAAGAAAGAGAATGTATGAATATTTTTCCTAAGTCTCTTTCCTTCTCCAATACCTTGTTGTATATTTATGAAGTAACAGTAGTAATAAATATAAATAAATAATAATAGGAAAATAATCATCTCTCTCTATATATGTATATTTTATGTTTGAGTAGGTTGTTGGGAGAGGGATGGAGGGAGACTTGCTTCATGACCCAAGGAGAGACCTCTGAGAAACACCATTCACCTTGGATCAACTTGTTCCCCCCTTCTATTTCACCCCCTACCTAGAGCTGCCAGATTTAGAAACTAAAAACACAAGACTCCCAATAGATTTGAATTTCAGATAAATGGTATATAATTTTTAAGTGTAAATATGTTCCCAATATTTCATGGAATACTTATGCAAAAGTAATTATGTGTCGTTTATCTGAATTTCAAATTTAACTGATATCCTGCATTTTATCTGTCAAGACCATGCACATATCCTTAAGGCTCAGAGTTGTCACATGATGAGTTTTCTGGTTTGACAGAATTGGATTCAATTTTCTGCTCAATCACGTATGAGCCTTTAGAAAATTTGCTTAACCCAGAGGTATAATAATAATTCATATAGTAGAGAGTTGTCATAAGGATTAAAAGGGAAGAATGCAAATAAACCCCCTAGCTTAGGGGCAGGATTAAGCAGTTGCTCAACAAATGTTAGTCAAATGTTTATTTTCTTTTTTTCCTTCAACTGCTTCTAATTCTTCCCTGACCTTTCTGGAGAGAATTAAGTACCCTACCCTCTCCTTCGCAGCAGGAGAGGGTAGGGTACTTATTTCTGTTACCACATTTATCTTAGGTGGTTTAAAGCCTGTTTTGTAATAATGATAGTATAGACAAATCAATTTCTTTCTTTTTTTATTAGTGTTTGCCAGTCATAGCTTTCTTTCTTCTTTCTTTCTTTCTTTTTTTTTAATTTTTTTGTAGAGATGGGGTCTAGCTATTTCCCAGACCAGACTTGAACTTTTGAGCTCAAGTGACCCTCCCTCCTTGGTCTACCAAAGTGCTAGAATTACAGGCATGAACAACTGCATCTGGCTCAGTTATAAATTTTTAATATATTTTTTACTTTCTGGATCTTTTTGTTTAAGATGTATCTAAGTAATGGACTTCTAGTGGATTTTTAGACATTCAGTGTGATCATCCTTTTTAAAAAATTGTGGAGTTTGGTATGCATAAACTATTTATTAATGAAATGTGCATCTATTTCTACCTTTTAAATTTTTTGCTATTTATATACGTTTTTGGAGGTTTCATTTTTTCTCCTTCCCTTCCTTTCTTCCTCCTTCACTCTCTCCCTTCCTCTCCCCCTTCTTTCTTTTCTTCCTTCCTTCCTTCATTTCCTTTTTTAAATTTTTGAATTAATTAAGCTTGTATTTCTTCATTCTCTCTCTCTCTCTCTCTCTTTTTTGCCTTTACCAGTTCAGAAGATTTGCAATCTACTTCTATTCTTTTAGTGCTATCAAATAAATATGAATTTCCTTATAAATTTAAGAAACCTAAAGTTGAGCAATGTCTTACTTTCTTCCCAAACAATACACATATCTTGGAAAACACTGATAGAAAAGCCCTTCCCAAGTTATTTAATATTGTTGCCCAGTATTTTAGTATTGTGTTGTGCTTTAGCCCAATAAATTAGATATTATTATTATTATTGATTTATGCAAAATCTGTTTCAATTTACTCATATGGACAGTGTGTTTGATTAATCTTTTTTCCTTTATTACTTAGATTTTCCTTCTTGTGTAACTTTTCTTCTTTTTTAAACGTATGCTATGTGAGTTCTTTAGTAAGGGTAAACCAGAAATATTCACTTTCAAGTTTTATTTGCAAAGGTCTTTACTTGGCTCACATTCTTTGCTAGGTACACATTGTAGGTTAAGGGTAATTATCACTTGTTGTTTTTAGGATAATAGGATACCATCTCCTGCCTTCCACTGCCACTTGTAAGAAGCCACCTGTCTGTGTAAAGGATTTTTCTTTTTAGTGATCTGTCTTCTTAATGGGCTGCTTTAATATCAGTTTCTTTTTCTTTAGTATTCTGCAGTTTCACTGTGCTGTGTGTTCTATGCTTATGGTTTCTTTTTATTCATCCTGCTTAAGAACTTTCGACCTTACAGAATCTAATGATTGATGTTTTTTATCAATTCTGGAAAATTCTCAGCAATTATCTCTCAAAAAATGGCCTGTACTTTGCTCTTTCTACTGTGTATTCTGGGACAAATTTGACCTCCAGGTGATTCCTCTTTTGTGATTTCCATCTTTCTTGAGGAACATGGCATAGTTGTTAAGAAACAGAGCTGAAGCCAAACTCTCTGGGTTGAAATGATAGCTCTAAGTCTTTGCAGGTATATGAAATTGGGCAAGTTTCTTAACCTCTCTGTGCCTCAGTTTCTTGAGTTCTAAAATGAGGAAGCATTAGTATCGACTTCATAGGATTGTTGTAAGGATTACACGAGAAAATATGTGTAAAGTGATATGAAGTTTGCACAGTATGTTTGCTCTTATTTTCCTTTCTCTGTTGCATTCTCAGCAGTTTTTTCATCTCTATCGTACAGTGTACCAGTTTTAATTTTCTTTTTCTAATATGTCCTTTGAGATTCTGGTTCTATTGATATATTTTTCATTTTCAAAAATATAATTTTCCAAAAGTACTCTTTGGGTTATTTTTCAAAATACTTGGTCATTTAAAAAATCATTTACTTTCACTATATTCTTTTATTTTTTATACATTCGCATATGCATTGGCATTTGCTTCTGCCAGATACCCAGAAACCCTGGGTATTTCAAACTAAATTTTCAACATGAGCTTTTTTGGGCCCACTGACTGAAGATTCCTTTTTCCAAACTGGGAGAAGGCTGGATTATAGTTATGAATTATTTGGGGAGAATTTTTTTTTTCCCTTTCACCTGAAGCTAAAGCTGAGACAAGCAAGTATACTGTGTTTTTCTCTGAAGTAGGATTTTTTTTTTCCAAGTGTTTTGCTTTTCTTGTTTTGTGGCTTTGTGTGGTTGGGTCCAATTTGACTTTACACATCACATGGGACCCTGGCTTTGTCTCCTGTCCTGTGTACACTGGTCTGTTAACATGAAAGCTCTAGGTCTCCAGGACTGACAAATACTTTCAGAGCAGCCACTTTCAGTACTCACTTACCAGCTTACTTTTCTAGATTTATGCTTTATAAAATTAATTTTTTTTCTGACTAAGATTTTCTATTTACTTCTAGCTTTTTCATGAATTTTAAAAAGATGTTTAAAAAATAATATTCAGCATTTTAAGGATACATTCTACTGTGAACTGAGGTCAACACCTACTATACTGTGCTATAAGTTCCATGTGTGAATTGTTAAATTCTCAGTGACAAGCTCAGTACTTGTTATGTAATTGGCATGGTAATATTTGTTAAATAAATGAAAAAATATAGGTACAGTTGAATATACCTTTGGTATTATTTAGATATTTCTCTAAAAAGCTGAGGAAAGTTTACTTTAACATCTTATATAAACAATTCAAAAAATATTAAATTTGGAACAATCTGTTAAAGCTCTGAACAGAACATAGAGGTCAATTTGAAACTTTGGAAGTCGTTACTAACATCAGATGGACAGTCCACAACTTAGGAATAGGATTAGTTCCAAAAGTTTGTCTGAATTCGGTGGTTTGCTTTTTGAAGAGTATTTTTTGCATAGAGAACAATATTCTAAACGTTGATTTGATACAGATTAACCTGTAAAAGCCATAATCGATAAATTATTTACATTGCAGCATAAATACATCTAAAGAATGTGTTTTCCATTTATAATATTATTTGTAAGACCCCAGCAGAGAAAGGAAATTCTCAGGAGCATGCTACAGAAGGGGGAACTAGCTTGTGTTAGTTGTCCTAAGGAAGGTACATCCATAAATCCAGGGTTTTTACATTGGGAATTGCTTGTGCTGGCCTCCTCTCAATGTGTTGGGAAAACATATTGAAGGAAAGGAATAGAGTGAGTTCTCTGACTTGATAAACCTGATTTACAGTGACTGTGCAATGAAGATCTGACAGAAAAGAGACCAAAATTGACAATGATTTTCCTCCTTGCATGCCTACTGAGAAAATATTTGGAGAGAATTTTTAAAAATATAGATGCTGAAGCCCTATTCCCAGAAGCAAGGACGAAGCATCACTGTTTTTTGAAAGCTTCCCTGGCAATTCTACAGTGCAGCCAGGCATTGATGCATCAGCCAGGGTATCATGAGAAAACCGAAACCACTCTAGGTGTTTCAAACAGGAAGGGATTTAACGTAGGGAATCAGAGGCTGCAACAGCACTAGAAGGGGCGAGGGAGTGCAGATCAGAGAAAGCTGTTGCTCCTGTTCCAGAAATCAGGGAATGTGTGAATCTCTGGAAACCACCACTGAAGACTGCAGCTGCTTATGCTTCAGGACGGGTGGGTTAGAGGAAGCCACTGGCAGAATTGCAGGTCTCCTTTCTCCTGAAGCCCTCAGGCCTGCCTGCTATTGACACAGGAAAAATAATGACTTCTTTTTAGTTCTACTCACAAACTGTCAAAGTGTCACCTCTTATTATTGGTGCATCTAACACTAAACCCTGTGGCCAGGGACTCTAGGGGAAGGAGCAAAATGGTGCAAATCTGTCAATAGATTGAGAACCACTGGTTTGGGATAGGTGAACTTCCAAAATTTAAAACACTGATGGACTCAGGCCTATCTGTATACTCTGAAAATTAAAATAATTACAAGCATTTTGTAATAGCATTTATCCAGATTCAAGAAGAAGGCTTGAGGATAAATTCTCCCAGTGAAGAGAACTTTTTTCAACCCTCCAGATTTCTGTAAGTACCAGGAGGAAGTGGGAATATCTCCCCCAATTCCCCCACACTTCCTTTAACTTTTCTGGCAATACTAACAAATCCACAACTCAATGGGAAAAAGAATCTATAAGAAGATTCTAGTCAAATGGATTAAAGACTACACTTGGCAGAGACTCAGATGAATCTGGTATTCAAATGAAGAGGTTTAATGATGGGTGTCACTAAAATGTGACTTTGCTCTCCACACCATTGCCTCTCTGTAAGCAAGCGATGGTATGAATTTTGTAGGGTATTTTTTTTCACATACATTTTCTTTTCATACAAATCTTAATAACTGACCGTAGACCCTGGCAAAGAAGCTGCACACGGACAAAGGACAGTAAGAGACCCTTCCTCTCTTGGTGCTTTCCCCCTGCTCCCTCCTGAGAGCAACCTCCCACCCACCTGGTGTGTTCCCTACTTCTCTTTCACTCCACTGCCTCTTCCTCTTTCTCTTTCATTCTTGTGCTTTCCTAACCCTTCCCTTTACTTCCTTCCTGTTAAAAAATATCTGGTGGTAGAGCCAGGCAGAGCTGTGGTCAGACCCATGTGGCATTTCTCAAAAGCAGGGTAACCTCAGATACTATGCCCATGATAAAAATATCACCGTGCGGGCAGCCAGCTGGATCGTGAACCGCCCAGAACTTCTTCTGTTTTAATAACATTCAATGTTTACTACTTGCCAAGACTATTTAAGAATTCTTAAATTTAGTGCTTAGAGCCATGATTTGCAAATATTTAGTACTTTACAAGGTAGATGCTGTTATTATCATTATTCTCATTTTATAGATGTTGGCTTGGAGACATCAAATAACTTGCTCAGTTTCAGATAGCTGATATTCAGATCAGGTGGTAAGCATCTCATTGTATTCTGAGTTTTCCTGATGATAAAGATTTGTATGCCTCTAATTATGGCATTATCATTTATGAAAGTCTTTGGCAAACTAGAGTGTCCAAACAGCCTGGCCATATGAGAAAGGTCATGGAAACCATGCCATCTTTATTTCTCTCATTAACAATAAGCATTTATCGAGTCTAATCTCTATGCTGTCTTATGATGTGTTTTATATAGATTATCTGCATGCATAAAAAACATTTAGTACAACTTTATGAAATAGGTAACATAGTCATCCCAATTTACAGATAAGGAAAATGAAGTATGGGAATATTAAGTAAGTTGCCCAAGGTGACCCAGCTAGTAAGTGACAAAGGCAAGATTCCAGAGCCAACGCCTATAGTCATAGACCATGCTATCCTTAGTCACTTGCCTGAATAACAAAGGATGGCAGGATATAGAGGAAGATGGAGGTTGAGAGCAAAGAAAGAAGATGGGAAGATTCAGTTGATGAGGAAATATCAGCTAGAAAGTAAAAACATTTACATTGTAAAGCTTCTAAGAACACAGCTATGACTACAACGGGTTGTAATAGGGAGGTCCACTTCTGTGCAATATGATAACTTTCCAGAAATTATTTTTCTCTAAAAATACCACAGACTGCCTTTCAAACAGAGTGTGAATTCTCTGGCTCTGGAAGTTTCTAGATATTAAAGAAATTTCCTAAATTGAAGAGAACATTGGAGAGTATATGTGATCTCTAAGATGCTTTGGATGTAGAAGTTAGCTCATTGAAACCATCGCGGCAGCCCAACAGATTTAAGGAAATAATTTTATTAGTGGCCACACTGAAGCATGATGAGGGCAAGTGGTTGAATCCAGATAAAGAATTAATTTAGTTATTGAACTGAGCTCAGAACCTAGTCTCCATTTTTGCCAGCATTTATTTCAAACAGTCTCCTGACAAACTGCCTGGGAAAAGAGCTACCTAAAAGCAACTGCGTTTGAATTAAGCATAGAGTTGCTATTCTTGAATTTATATTTGTACGAGGAAGACACACTTCTTCCTCCATGGTTTAGGAGAAGTACTGGCAAGGTGGTGACCATGCAAGATGCCATTTTCAGGGAGTGGTGAAAACTGAAGCTGACCTTACAAGACCTGGAAAAATTAGTGCTTATATCATATTTGAGAGCAATATTATCATGCTGTGCTTGCAGCAAAGTTACAGTTCCTTCTGGGAAAAGGCAGATTGCTTCAGGAAATGAGGGAGGGAGAACTAGGGGGTGTCCACAGGGTACTGACCCCATACAGACAGGGTCCTTCCCTTGCATAACCGTTAGCTTCATTATGTAAGAGCCACCCAGAGAGGTAGAAGAGCAATAAGATGTCAAAACTCAAATGTCTTACTTAAAGTATCCATTTAAATAAGTCATTCTAATGGCTACCATTTTTATGTTTCATAGATTACAATGCATGTTTTAGTACAGTATCTCACCAAAGCCTTCTCAACATTTTATGTACAAAGGAAACTATGAACTTAAAGGTTTATGAAGGTTTGTTTTTTTTGCATATGTAGTATCTCATTTATTTTCTAAATGACCCTGAGATCGAGCTGTTTTAAACTATATTTTAGTGGAGCCAAGGAAAACTATATGTAGATACTAAGCTATATCACCTCTATTGAGTGTATCTAAGACTATTGTTTTGTTTCTGTCATAAAAATTATTATCATCGGACAAGTAAGAAATATGGGGCATTTTTGCATGGTGGAGATAGATGAACTAATAGTTTAAAAATATTTTTACAATTATGAAAATAGTATTATTGCAGAAAATTTGGAAAACATTGTATACAAAAAGGAAGAAATAAAAATTATTCATGATCCAATTGTGGAAAGCAACCACGTTTAAGTATTTGGTATAGTTACTTTCAATAAATATATATATTCAGATTATATGGTAGAGATTATATTGTGTATACAGTGTTGTCTTCTTTATTTATCATAGAGATATTCTATTTTGTTAAGTATTCTTAGTGAGCTTCATTATAATGGCATAGTAGATCATGTAAGTGCAGCATAATTTACTTAATTTATTGTTTACAAATCTCTTTGCATATAGTGTATATATTTTGTACCTATTGCTGGTATTACTCTTTGCAATTCCTACAAGAGGGGTTACTACCCAAAAGAGCATGATTTCTATCAATGAACTTGCCACACATTGCCCCACTGATTTCCAGAAATGGACCAATTTCAGCCCTGATGAGCAGCATCACCTTGTCTTTGCCAGCATTGAAGATTGTCGTAATATTTTTAACTTGCTAATTTTATAGATGAAAAAGATATTGTTTTAATTTTCACTGTGCATGACCACTTTACCTTGTCAACACAACTCATTAAAGACATAGATAAAAGAATCTCTGCAAAAGGCACTCTGAAGTAGATGTTTTCCCCCAAGGGCAAAGATTAGACAATCACAAGTAACTCCCAATGGCTCAAGGTAAGTACTAAAGGGCGAGGGAGGCTTGGGTATTGGGTAGGAGAGTAGGGAACGCAGCAGCAGGGACTAAGACATGTCTGTTTGTCAACTTGCCTCTCTTTCTTCCATGCTGAGTTTTTTGTTTTTTTTTTTCACTGAGGGAACAGTCACTGAATGCCTGCTGCGTGCCCTGCATGCCTGCACTCAGCATTCTCTCAGCATTTGTTTCACAGTGTGGGGTCTCTGTTCATGAGGCCCTCTTTGCAGAGGGTGGAACAAGGAAGGGTTCCAAAAAGAGAAACTGAGAGTACTTGGTGATCTGGAGGATGCCCTGCTGGCGACGTTTCCTTTTGAGGCATTGATTTTAATCATACTTCACTCTTCGTAATAGAATATGGAAGTATAACCATCTTTTTTGTTTGGACTTTTTTTTTTTTTTTTGAAAATGTGTTCTGCCCTTATTCTTTTGTTTTCAGATTACTAATTTAGAAATGTTATTATGGAAAATTTGGAATATATACCACAGTAGAGAGCAATAAACCCATGTACCATTAGTCAGCTACACCTAGCTGTGTACACTCCACTTAAGGCTGCTCTGATTGGATTTATTCTGTCTCCCCTCCAACTCCTACAATTGCATCATTTAGAAGAAAATTCCAGAAAATCTCAGATGTAATATCATTTTATGTATAAATATTTTGGTACATACCTCTAAAAGGTGATATTTGAAAAAACTAAAATGCTATTATATTGTCCAAAATGATTACTTAAAGTCACCAAATAGCCAATTACTGTTCAAATTTTCCTAATTGTCTTATGTATTTTTTCAGTTGATTTCTTAAGTGGGTTGAACACAAGATCTGTACCTTGCATTTGTTCATTTGTCTAGTGTGTCTTTTTAAAGATATGATCCCAGTACTCTTTTATTCAGCAGGCAGCTCTAGTGACTTTTAGTGGGAAATGGTATTTGAATAAATACCAAAGTCTGGGTGCCAGGGATGTTCATTGTTACTCTGATGGTTACTATTTCCAGACAGAGCTAGGAAGTAATAGGAAGGTGTTTTTGTTTTGGTTACACAATTGTAATTGCTATTTACTTATTTATATAACAGTATAACTTTTTTTCCATTGAATATCAGAACTCTATATCTGCTTAGTCAAATACTCAGTGTGATTATTGTAACCAATGAGGTTCTAGGTTCTTTCTGGTGAGAATGGTGTTGGCTTGCCATGTGACCTGGCTCTCAAAGTCTTCCTTTGTACTTTGCAACACTCTATGAATCAGAAAGAAAAAAACAAAGCGAGGGGAGAGACTGATGTTATTTGAAGTAAACCACAGAATAACAGAGCTACAAGAATCTACTGAAATCATTCAAGTTGATCTCTTCATTTTGTAGACGCATACACTAATGCTGGAGAGGTGATTTGCTCAAGGTGATTAAATCAATGGTTCTCAAATTTTCATATGGCCATGAATCACCTAGAGGTATTGTTAATGCCTGAATGCTGAGCCTCACTTCAGAGATTCTGATTCAGTAGGTCTGGGTGGGGCCCTGATGTTGATGCTGCCAATGCACTGATTAATTTGAGTGGCACTGATCTACACATTGCCTAATAAACAGCCAAAGTGAGCATCTTCGTGCTGAAGTACAGATAAACTCAATTTGTGCTACCTGGGAGTAGATGCTAGAAAAATGAAGGCATCAGGTCAGGAGCAGGTAAATTGTGGGTCGACTAGGTGGTTATCTACCTGACGTGATATAAGAAGAAGACTCAGCTGCCTCCCTGAATCTATTGGGGGTCTTCAATTTTTCATCACATGTTCATTCCTTTGGGATAATTCCTTTTAAAAATAAGTTATTAAGAAAAATTCTACCTCTCCTGGGAAATTTAAGCCATGGATCTCAATTTAAAACCACTTCAAACACCACCATGAGACTTCACGTGAGTCTCCTAACTAAAGACAATCTTTCTCTGAAATCCCACAGCCTCTGCCTGTATCCCTCTCTTGTCCCTGAATACTTCCTAGGAGATGCATTTACACATTCTTGAACAGGGTGTAATCTAGCAACCTAAGTAACCTAGAGATGCAAGTTTTTAACTCCAGACAAAAGGGCATACTGATTTGCCTGAATAAGGGCCTACAGATTTGATTAATTGTAGCCAGAAGTGACAGAGGGTTCAGAAAACTCAGTCTTCTCTGTATGGTAAAGATAGATGACAGATACCTGCAAAGTTAGGGGAGATACCTACATTTCATAACAATTCAGGAATCTCAGTCCAAGAATCACCTTTGGCACTTTAAAGTTTCTGCAAGCTTTGTAATCCTCCCTGGAGATCTATCTTCCTCATCTCCTGTCTGTTACTTGATTAGCAGTAAAATCTGAAAATCCAAAAGGCAGATTCCAGGAAGATATTTATCTGCACTAGAGAGAAGTCCCAAGGAGAATGGGTGCAGCATCATTGGGGACTGAGGCACTTGCTGGCCTTTGGGGCATGAGCAAGAGAGCAGCAATTGGGTTCCCACCGAGGATCCCCTGCTAACAGTAGCTTCTTCATCTCTGTATTTCCTGGGCTCACCCTAGTAGGTGGTGTATGTTGTAGGGAGAAGGACCCAAGGGTTAAGGGTGAGTAAGGGACTCATGATGTGTTTGTGAGAGGGCTGGGTGGGACAAGTAGTAAAGAATATGAAAGAAAAAAAGAAAAGAAGGGTAATATAGTGATCAGTTTTGCCTACTGAATATTGCTTTGGTTGGACCATAGATGCAGAACTGCCATTTGCTTCTCACACCACCTGCCGCTATTTCTCTGGGTAATGCATCACATCAAGAATGTCAGGTCATGAATCAAAGGTGTTTTTTTTTTTTTTAATAAAGGAAATCTGATACCTGAAAGATGGAAAAGAGTGGTTGCCCTTCTGGTGTCAATGCACGAGCAGATGGGGACAATAATTTGAAAGAAAAGATGCCTCTTTGGAACATTGTGTTCAGTTAGCCAGTGCCAGCAAAATGCTGCATAATAAGTCATCCCAAGACTCAATAGCACAAAGAGCAATCATTTATCCCCACATGCCTAGGCATTGGTTGAGCGTCAGCTGATTGGTCTAGGCTAAGTTGGGTCTGGTGTCTGCTGGCTCTGGCGGGCTGTCCTGGATGGCCTTGCTCCACTCCACGTGTCTTCCTCCAGGGACGGGGACCTAACCTAGCATGCTCTTCTCACAGTAATGATAGAGGCACAGGGTAGATGTACAGAAACGCCATTTCTTAAGGCCTAAGATTAAAACTGACACAATGTGACTTCCACCTTGGTCTATTGGCCAAAGCAAGTCACCTGGGTCAAACACAAAATCAAGGGGGCCAGAAATACATTCTGTTCCTGTGGTGGAGAAACTGCAAAGTCACATGTGAGGGGATGTGCATACAGGAAGGGGGTGAAGAATTGGGCAAATAATGCTCACAACTCAAATATATATATATATATATATATATATATATATAGTATTATCAGTTAAGTTAAACATTATTACATGTAAGGAAATTCAGATAAAAGACCATTGGATTCTGGTGTTGATTTATAATGCTTTCTTAAGGATAAACTGTCAAAAAAAACTTCAGCCAATGTGTCCATATCTGGTCAGCGTTGTTTAGATTCCTTTTGTTTTTTTGCTGTCTAGATTCCTTTAATTATTTTTCTGTGTTCTACATGGGTCCAATGCTACAGTGTCTGCATTGAACCTTATTAGTCAATTAAAATTCTCAGACTCTTTATCTACTCTTGTTCTATCACTTTAAATATACACCATCTTTAAAATTGCTGCTAACGAGCCTCCAATTCACTCTCAAAATACCCATCAATTATATATTGACATGACTGAAACCTTATTTCTCTCCTTGAATATTCTGTGTAATTTTAGTTGCCATTTTTTGAGAACCTCCTAATGCAAGACTCTAAACAGGATCCTTTACATCTCTGTTGTATTATTTAACCCTTCCAACAATTCTGCAATATTGATAGTGTAATTCCCATTACATAAACAAAACTAAACTCAGGGAGATTAAATAAATTGCATGAGACCAAAATTGGTGATAGCATCAGAACTCAAATACAGTTTGGCTGCAATTTTTCTACTATTTTCCACTTGTCTTTTGTTTCGTCGTCTTCCTCCACAACCCCTACAATCGTGTTTCTAGATTTTCTTCTGAGATATAATCAATAGTAGGTTTTCTGCCAGATTTTTTGGTGGCAAATTTTAGTCCAATCCCTTTTTAATCTCTTGAACCTATGGGTTTGGCAAGGCACGGATTATTATTATTGTCCTCTATAAAGCTGAGGCAACTAATACTTTGACATGAAGAGATTTACGCAGCCAATAAGTGGTGGGGCTGGGATGCAGCCTCAGTACATTTTTCTCTTATATTATTTAAATTACTATGTTTAATCATGGTGATTAAAGGTATGATAGTCTACATTTTTTGTTAATGGAACTAACCAATTAACTTGGACTCCAAAGGACTGTATTTCTCTATAAGGTTCTAGAAAACTTTGGAAATAATAATAGAGTGGGTGTTCCTCACATTGTAACAACATAAAAATAAATTGGTAGAAGATTGTTATTATTATGTGGTGATGTAGTCTACTAGGTTCTAGAGTGTCAGATTTGTAATAGGATTTTTTAATAACTTAGGACTCTTGATAACTAGTTGATTATGCAACTTCGTGGACAATTTAAGTTAAAGTATGATCCAAAAAGAAGCCAAACTAACTTGAATTTATCTAAATAATCTTGAAGAAAGGAAATTGGAGTTTCTTCCCTTATGTTGTCCTCATTTTCCAATGAACGCATTTTACTGCAAAGATATGATCCAAAAATCAAGTTTATTTTTCTTTTCGCTGTTTTCATATGCCATTTGTGTAGCAAGCACTGTTACGCCATGGGTGGTTAGTTTGCTGTGTGGAAACAGGATGTAAGCTGTTATGTCCTTTGCAAAGGCTTCTCATTAATCTGTCTCAAGCACAGGATGTTTCAAAGAATCCAGTGAGTCCTGATATGGGTTAGTTTTATCCTCATGAAGGTTGAAAGATGAAATTCACTTCCTGGGTAGTATTTGCCTTTATTCTGAATTCTGCAAAATATAATAATATATAATAATAAATTATATATTATTATATATATTATATATATAATAATATATAATAATAACAAGAATTATGGGCTATTGGTATATATTAGTGGTTTTTTGTTTGTTTTTCCTTTTTTCTTTTTAGGGAAAAAGAGCTTTAGATGAGAAGGAAATGGAAGTGAAACTATTGATATTTTTGGAGTGGCTGTTCAGAATCCAGCCTTCTGCCGGGTGATTTACGTCATTGTATTTCATTATTAGTCCCATATTACACATGAGGAAACAATGATTTTGATTAACGCAGACTAGATAGAACTCAAGCTTTTTTTGACTTTGATGGGTTCGAAATTTGGTAGGGCATTTTGTCTCCTGTTTTCTTTCGTATTAAAACATGGTTCCTATACCAGATAGCTAAACGTCTGTTGCCAGGAGACACTAGCATTATGAGCTGAGTATTAGTTAAATATATTGACTTCTGTTACAGTAGTAAAATGTCTGCAGCATGTCTAGGCCTCAAATACACATATTTCACTACCTAGATCAAATGAATATGCCTTTGCTCAGCATTCCTAAAGAGAGTCCTGAAATTCATTCTGATTGGACCATCTTAGGTCTATGTCCATCCTGAACCAATAATTGTGATTAGTGCGGACATGGGGGTGAAATGTGCTGTTCAGTTTAGCTCAGCCCAAGTGAAGAATCCCACCCTCGGAGTTGAGTCATGGAGTCAACTTCTTCAGAATGACATGGATCTTGAAATGGAAATAACAGGCTTTGAGGACAGCAGACATAGGAGTCTGGGAGAGCGGTGAACACAGCTGTCCACAACATCATTCATTCTTTCAGTGAAGCATCCAGAGAGTAGCATGCTGAGAACTATGAAGAAAACTGAAAAGAATTAGACATAGTTCCTGTCTTGCCTAGGAATATGTCTATCATTTATTATGGAGAGGGAGGTGCTAAATTAATAACTATAATCAAAACTTGAAATGATGTGATATAAAAGTGGCAACTAACTATTAGGGTGGGTAGGAGAACTAGCTTTGGGGGGAAATAATGGGAAATTCTTGGAGGATGTGAAATATGACTTAGAGCACGAAGGACTACTTAGAAATATTTTTAGCCATGCTTGATGTGGCTGAGAATGAACAAGGAGATTAGAAGAGGTGATGCCCAGGGCTTTAATAGAAAATATAGGGCTCCAAAGAACAAAAATTACCCAGTTTCACTGTTTTATCTGGAATAAGGATGCCTTCCAATAAGGATGGTCAAAAAATTAGAAACATGTGGACAAAAGTGTCACTTCTTATTAGCTAAAAGTGGTAACTTCTGTATTCTTTGTTGAGTTAGCTCTGCTTGCTAAGGAAACCAGTGCACGGCAAAGCATGTCTCCTTTCCGTCTATATGGTCCCTTTTTAAGAATTTCTATTTCTGAATAAAATTTCAACTATACTTATTTACTTATATCTCTTTTGTTCTAAAAAAGGACATAAAGTACCTGAGCTTTCAGCTAAGTTTTCAACTCAAATTCTTTGTTTCTAAATATTAAGGGGAGGGGTTTTGTTTATAGACTGGAGATGGATGAAGTGCCTGCCAAGGCGCTGAAGGTGTTGTGAGCATTTCACAGGGCTGAGCTCTATATAATGTTTCCTAGAGGAGATGTGGGAGGTTCCCCTAGTTAATGCATCTCAAATTTCCGTGATGATCAAAAAGGAATAAGGCCATCTCTAAACCACGGGCACATCTGGTGACGACAGATGGGCCTTGCTAATTATGTGTGTCTCCTACTAAGGTTAAAACTTACTTCATTTGCTAAATACATAATAGATATCATCAGGGAATGTGGCCTGGAAGATGTGGATGAGGCCTTGTGAGAAGGCGAATGAACAGCTATTCTCAAATCTAAGAAAGGGAAAAGCTATGCTTCTTTCTTCTAGTCTTTAGACTAGGAGACTTTAGTGTGTGGTCTAAAACTGAACCGATGAAGGAGAATTGCAAATATATTTATTTCTAAAACCTCTCTTCCCCCCCAAAAGTTAAGTGGGTTGAGGACATATCCGAAAAATGAGGACTAGATAGTCCAAGTCTAGGTGGAGGTTGTATATTTGCTGATTGATACATTTCGGTCTGTAGGAGAGAAGACCACATTATTCATTAACAAACCTTTAAATGTCTGGTGTTTGCCCTTCGTGGCTCATGCTACTCGATCCCATAACATTTCCTGTCCCCTCCTTCTTTCCCTCATCTCTTCTCTGCAGGCCAAATCCTTTCCATCTTTCAGTTTCACTTCAAAGGCAGTTTCTCCTGGGAAGCCTTCCTGGATTTTTCCTCCTCCCAGTTTGGCTTGTTCTCCCAGCACTATGCCCTCACTCACTGTCTTATTCTACCTTCCTGTATTTCTACTACACACATCTGTCTCCTTCACTAAATCATAAGCTACTTGAAGGTGGATTGGTCTCTTTTTACTTTGTGTCCATTATTCATTACTGTACAATTTTTATACATCTCTTGGGCGAACACATGTTTCTTAAATTAAATGTAATTTTTCATATTTCTTATAAATATAATTATTGAATATAATTGTGTAATAAATATTCCAGGAAATGGATGCCAGGTCTCATAGCCTTGCAAAATATTTCTTCTTCTCTCTAAGGTGAAATAAGTCAATTATATTGAAAGTTTCCATCATTAAAAAGTTTATAACTAGTACAGAAAATTAGAAGCCCAGAAAATTCAGTAACTGTTCAACAAAATATTTAGTGTTTTCTGTGTACCTAGCATCATACTAGTGATGGACTAAGCACTCATGGTCATTGACCTCATGGAGTTTCTAGTCTAGCGGGGAAAATGGTCAATCAATATGCAAGTTAACAAATACATTTGCAGTTAGACGTTGATTTAAGTGCTGTGGAGAAAATAAATATCGATTCAAGATAAAGAAGAAGCTTTAGAGGAGATGTGGGTTAGAAAGTCACTTATGCTGCTGAGCCTGATTTAACACAAATGGAGTGGTCCCTGTTCATGGAGCTTCACGCAGAAGCTGCTGGTTGGCAAAGGAAATATGACGTCTGTCCTGAGCAGGAGTGAATGAGAGATGAACTAGACCCCTGCCCACGTCTGCTTAAGTTGGCTCTTCTGAGATCTCAGGAGCGATAGAGATTGTGAAGGTCTCCCTGGTTCCTTGCACCTTAGCTAAGGGATTTTGTCAGGCCTTGGATACACGACAGCAGCAGAGTAGCACTGAAGACGTGGCATCTCAAGCAGGGCTCAGATTCATGCTACTGTTCTATTTTAGGATTCCCTGAGAAGTTTGTGTGTGTGTGTGTGGCGGGGGCGGTGGGCATTATGGAGACACAAAGAGTTAACTTTACTGCTTGTATGTGAGGAGCTTCATTGGATGCTCTTGAATTTCTCCCATGGGCTGGGAAGGCTGAGCTGTGAAACATGTCCAATTTGTACTTGAAAATGTCCACACAGATCTCTATGGCTCTGACATTCCAGAATCAGAGTTTGGGCCCAGAAAGAAATGCCTTTCTGTTTGGTAACTAGGACTATCACAAGATAGTGTTGGTTGAGTCTATGGTCGAAGGAAGTCTGTGTGAGCTAAGAGCTGCAGTAACAGATGACCTCAAAAGCCAGGTCTTTGTCAAATCATAGACTCAGGATTGGCCATCTCATCTGGCCATTGGATTCAGTGATGAGTTTTCTGTACAAAAATCTGCCAGGAAGTTTTCTGATCATGTTTGGCTATATGCATCTCTTTTTCCTTTGTCCAGCACTGATGGCCAGTAGCTTCTTCTGCCCATTCTAACTTCTAACATGGACCTCACCCTGTGCTTGATAATGAACAAATGGGTTCTCATTGTCTTGTATAGAGAACCAAAATGCTCCTAGCAACTTAATTCCTTTCTCCAAAAATATTGACACTCACCCTTTGCCACACACCTCTGCGGGTCATGAGTCACCGTTGCGAGGGACTGAATCATCCAATCTCGGAGTTCACCTTGGCCATGTTTGGAATGTGAAGCTCAGAAGCAGCTGGGTGGCAAACCAGACAAAAGGGGCTAAGGATTAGGTGGGAAATGAGTCATATAATTGCCCCCCTACCTAGGGATTTTTGAGGAAAATTACTTCAATTCCTGGATGATAGGGCAGGGAGTAAGCTATTGAAGGGGGAGGTAAGGGAACGAGAGTGTGAGGTAGAGCTCCAGTCTCTCCAGGGATTCCATCAGGAATAAGGCAAGGCAAGGAAAGCGCAAGCAACCCTTAGAAACAGGGGCAGCAGGAATAACAGTGGAAGTGGCCCCCAGACAGCTTCAGGGCCAGCCTGGAACTGGCATCTGAGGGGGTGGCTGGTGTTGGGAGGGTTCTTGGCCAGAGAGGAGCATCTAAACTGCTGCCAGGGCCATGAAGTGAAGAAAAGAGTGCTGGAGGGAGAGGAGATGGATGGGGTTCAGGGAGGCTCAAGACCCTGCAGGGTCTGGGAGGGAAACTGAACCAGGAGCCGGACAGAAGAGAAGCAGAACAAGGTGGGCGTGACTCCAGCCTGGCACTTCCAGAAGAGGGCCACGCCCCAGCACTCATCTGGAGCTCACTGGGCACAGGGCACACTCACAGACACCAGGCCCTGGTGCCCATTGATGGCTACGTGTGGCCCTCTGGGACTGAGCTCGTGAGTGGGGCCAATCTCTCAGCATGAGTTTCAATCTCACAAAGGGGGAGTTAAGGGCATAGAGTTCAAAGAGTGAAAAGAAATTAAGAAAATGGCTCAGGACTCTCTCTAGGACAAATTAAACTTTGGTAATTAAGTTTTTAATGCAGTTTTGTTTTTCTCTTACATCGCAATCTAATGAACTGCTTTTTAAACATTTATTGGCTTTAGAGAATATTGTGTGGGCCTGTTTTAATTACTTCTCCAAGTCTGTGAGTATTCAAATTAATTGCCTTTAAATACTCTGATAACTGATCACAGAGATATAGACAATGCAGTGGAAAAACAAGGATCCAATGCTATCCCCCCGTCCCCATCAGAAGAAGAGTAGGGATGGAGCAGGGAGAGAATGTCCACTTTTTTTTTCCCCCACAGGAAGGGGACTTCTGTGCTACTGGGACCCTGTGATTAGGTGCAGAGCATTTGGGCTTCAGAGTCCAATGGCCTGAGGCTCCTATTTCAGGGCTGGACTTGTTAGCTGAGTGATCCTGGGAAAATTGCTTAACTTTCCTGAGCTTCAATTTCTTCATGTAATATTTGGGATAGAATTACCCATGTCTTAGACTTCCTAGGAGGATTATAAGTAATGTCTATGAAATTTCCATCATAGAGCCAGGAACCAAAGAGGGACTCAGACCTGGATACTATAGTTATCAACAAATTGTGCTGCAATGGGTGTGCCCATTACTAATGAGAAGGCATAAACCCAGAGGTACCTGGGACTGAAGGTGGAATAAGGTTGAGCCTTGACAGATTTGCCTGGTTGATTTCTCAGTAAGTTAGATTTGAGGAAGGTCATACTGCTCTGAATGAGCTTCTATATACAGTTTACTTTGGAGGTGTGGTATTTTCCAACCACAGATATTGGTTAATTCTCCAGATGAAAACCCACCTTTCCCTTAATCAAGAGGCTCTACATTTTCTAAAATCATTTTCCATTCCTGGTCCTCCCCAGGTTTTCTGTTGGCATGGCAGTTGAACTTGGCAGATTATATTGGGCTCCAAGACAGATGTCAATGATTTCTCCAGGGCTCTATTTGGATGCAAAAGGAAGGCAGGATTTGAACAGAACGCTTGTAGAACTTCTGAAAGAGTTTTCTTCCACTGTTGGCCTAGCTTGCTGAGGCCTGAGCATATGGGGTGTGTCTCAAGGGGCAATGAGTTACTTGGAGATCGTATTTTATCCACAGCCTATTGTCTTGCTCATTTCAGAATTTCGCCTACAGGAACAGCTAGTAAAGATTGATGGCTGATTGAAGTCATCTGGATTATATATTATAAAACCTCTCAAAAGGAATAATTTAAATTAGAAAGCAGGAATAAATTTTTGACTTTAAGTAAATATTCTGTGCCTGTCAATGTAATGAAATTTGACACCATAAATCTATATCCACAGATATTTTCATGTCATAGGACCACTCTTTTTTATTTTTTTTATTTTTTTATTTTTTTTTGAGACAGAGTCTCACTCTGTTGCCCTGGCTAGAGCGAGTGCCGTGGCGTTAGCCTAGCTCACAGCAACCTCAAACTCCTGGGCTCAAGTGATCCTACTGCCTCAGCCTTCCAAGTAGCTGGGATTACAGGCATGCGCCACCATGCCCAGTTAATTTTTTCTATATATTTTTAGTTGTCCGATTAATTTGTTTCTATTTTTAGTAGAGATGGGGTCTCGCTCTTGCTCACTCCTGAGCTCAAACAATCCGCCGCCTTGGCCTCCCAGAGTGCTAGGATTACAGGCGTGAGCCACCGCGCCCGGCCAGGACCACTCTTTTTTAGACACCACCTTCTGGAAATAATCCAAAATATGTAAAATGCTAAGTTCACAAAAATGTTTATTCTAGAGTTATTTATAATAACAGTAAGTTAGAAACATACCATCACTGATAATTTGGTTAAGTATCTTTAGAGATGTTCACTTGATGAGATGTTCTGCAATCGTCTAAAAGTGAGAATCACCAAGTACTTTGATATATTGCTAGTGAAAAATACGGGTTGAAAATTGAGATACAATGAGATTATAATGATCTCTCTAACAATCTAACATAACAGCATGGAAATATACTAGCAGAAAATATACTAATATTTAAAAGAGTGGAAACATTCTGTTCATCTTCTAATTTTTCTTTAGTGTCATTAATTTAGTTGCCTCTTTTTATAATAAGATTTTTAAAAAATCAGAAATGCCGAGGGAATAAAAGGAAATAAACCCCTGGTTAGTTAGTCGGAAGAAAAAGGCTAATGGCAGAGGAGATGAGCCAGTGGACAGTTCAGTGTACAAAGTGGTCACAGTGTGAGGAAGGAGAAACTCCACTTGTGACACACACTCAGAGTGAGTCACATGAAGTGATAACATGAAAAACAGCCTTCTTTGTGATTTCCCATTCATGCTTTACTATGTTTTGGTGTTTCATGGCCATAAGGAAGGTTGGAGGAAAGGAAGTCACTCGCATTGCTGTCTGAGGCCTCCTCCCTACGTGTTCATATAGTCATGTTTATCTGACATGTTTCTCTGTCTTCTGGGGTTAAGTGGATTAAGTGGGACAGATGGTATGGTGTGGGGGGCAAGGCAGCCACAGCAGCAGTGGGCACTCAGGAATTCCAGGAACATAATTCCCCAGATTTAACATTTCCTGAGAACAAAGAACAATACCTGGATAACAAGAGATTTCTTTGAAGCAAGATTTCCAGCAAGAAGATGGGACATATATGTGAAGATCACAATTCACAGCATGTTTCCACACCTATACAACTGTGCAAAGCTCTTCTTGGGAGTGTGAAGGATGCACTGTTCCTTATTTTGGAAAAATAAGGTGGTAGCGCAGGTGTCTTGGGTGCCTTGTGGCTCTCACTCTGCACGGACACAAAGCCTCTGAGTTTCAACCTCATGGGGCCCAGACCTCAGATCCCATTCACTTGTAGATAACCAGAAGTTTTGTCCTCACCAGTTATAAAGTCAGCGACAATGTTCAACTCCTCAAGTGAGGGGAGAAGAATGGCTCAAGCCCAAAATGCTGCTTGTTGGTTGAAATTGATGTTTTTGATGAGGGAAGCTGCAGATCTAACTTTACTGAAACTGCCTAAACAAGCATTTTTTATGATTATAGTTGAAAATCCTGGGGAGTCCTTTCAAACTTCAGAAATAGGATGTGCAAAGGAAGAGGACTGTGAGAGAGTGCAAATAGGGAAAAAAGGGGGGGACTTTTTATATGCTACCTAGGCATATAATTCTCTCAAATGGGTTTCTTCAGAGTTGAGATTTCTTTTTGTTGTTTCCCGCACTGCTTCTGATATTTTCTGACAGATTTTTTTTTCAGTAACCCTGAGTTGGTCCGTAATATGGGAGCTGTCATCCCAGAGTCTTTCCTCAATTTATTATGGATGAACTGCTGCTTGACTTTCCCAGAGTGAGTGATTAAAGTGCCTGCTCCTATCTGTTTTCAACAAACACAACAAGGTGTAATTTGTTCTAAGGACAGCTCAAAGGCAGGGAAGACATTTGTCCACCAACAACCTCTTCTCAGAACAGCCTATTCTGGCTCTTCCAGCTAGGGCTGAATATCCATTGCGGCTCCTAACTCACGTCCTTGAGGTGAGGTAGACGAGGGTGGACTTAAAGCATGGCTCTGCCACTCAGAAGCTGCCTTCTGTCTCGCTGGGCTTCTGGAGTCCACCTGTAGCAATGCTGCATCAAGAGAACACAGGACCTGAAAGTTAGCCAGTGACGATTCATGCTAGCTTTGGAAAGTCCCTGTGTGGGCTGCAGTGTCTCCCTCAGTTTAATGGTGCATCGGATGCTGTGAGCTCTAGGTTTCCTCCAACACTAAGATGTGATTTCGTCTTCTGATTCCTGGCACAAGGATTCCTCCTGCCCTGGAGACACAGTGGCAGCTCTTGTGGGTCTTTCCATCTTGGGGGCAGGGGTGGGTGTGGAGCATTACAACCAAGAAGACAGTGATAAGTCTAAGAAGAAATCAGTTAGAATAGGGCTGATTCCCTTGTACTGAGTGGTCAGGAAGCTGAATCTGTGGTCTTGTCAGTTCAGGGTGTGGCAGGAGGGAGTGAAACCGGGGATGAATGGGGAGCAAAGAGGAATGAGCAGCAGCATCAAAGGGGCCAGGTCTTTGATCCTGAGCAAGACTCGGTCACCCAGAGCGCCTGGTTCCTGGCACTGTGTCCACCTAGTCCTCTAGCCAGGGAACTGTGAGTGAGCCGTACACTCCTTGCTCTGCCCCTGACGTGAAGACGTCATTAGCACCAGTGACTGATTCTCTGTCTTAATTCTCTGCCGATATTTATCCTCTCCTTCCTCATCTCCAACCCTCAGTTCAGACATAATCTCTCTCTCTTTTAAATAATGGCTTTACAGAGATATGATTCACCAACCATAAAATTCACTCTTCATAGGCTAGCCGAATGGATAAATATACACAAGCCAAGTATCTGCTGTCTTCAAGAAACACATCTAATCCACAAGGATGCATTCAGACTCAAGGTGAAGGGATGGAAAACAATATTTCATGCAAATGGAAGCCAAAAGAAAGCTGGCATAGCAGTTCTGATTCCAGATATCTTAGTTATCAAATCAACAAAAATAATGAAAGACAAAGATGATCACTATATAATGGTGAAGGGTACAATTTGATAAGAAGACATACAATTCTAAATATTTATACACCTAATTCAGGTGCACCCAGATTCATAAAGCAAATCCTACTTGATCTAAACAAAATGATAAACAGCAACACCATAATAGCCAGAGACTTCAACACCCCTCAGACAGAACAGGACAAATCCTCCAAACAGAAAATAAACAAAGAAACAATGGACTTAAACAGAATTCTGGAACAAATGGGCCTGAGTGACATTTACAGAACATTCTACCCCAAAACCACTGAATATACGTTTTTTTCATCAGCTCATGGCCATTCTCTAAGAATGACCATATCCTAGGCCACAAAACATGTCTAAAGAAATTTAAAAAAATAGAAATTATACTATACATCTTCTCAGACCACAGTGGAATAAAATTAGAAGTCAACTCCAACAGAAACACTCATCTCTACACAAAGACATGGAAACTAAACAACCTTCTACTGAACGATTATTGAGTTAAGGAGAAAATCAAGATGGAAATCAAAAGATTATTTGAACTAAATGATAAAGGAGACACAAGGTATCAAAATGGGACACAACTAAAGCAGTCCTGAGAGGAAAATTTATGTCCATAAATGCCTACATACAAAAGACAGATCAATATCCCTCATGAATATAGATGTAAAAATTCTCAAAAAAATCCCAGCAAATCGAATTGAGATGCTTATCAAAAAAATAATCCATCACAACCAAGTGGGCGTCATCCCAGAGATGCAGGAACGGTTCAACATACACAAATCTATAAATGAAAGCAATTATAAATCATTTATATTGAGTATGATTTCAAATATGTCTGGACTTTTTATTGTTTTCTTTTTAAATTTGTCTATTTATCATGTTTGCTTGTTTGTTTTCTGTTCCTTTTTTTCCTTCCTGCTTTTGATTGGATTGATTGTGTTTGCTGTGTTTCATTTTTCCTTCTCATAATATCTAAGCCATATATCCCATTTTTGTTCATCAAGCAGTTGTCCTTAAATTTTTACCTGGAGTTTAAATTCATATTTTATTTCATTTCTCTGCAGTTAAATAGTACCTTTAACCTCCTCCACAATCTTACCATGCAAATTTCCCTCTTATTTTCCCCACTCCCACCATGTTGAAACCAATGGGTGTTTTAGTTTGTGTGGTCATTATTAACATTTTAGATCTCATTGTATTTCACTTACATTTTGGCTTGCTACTATATTTTTGGCATCCTATATCTCCCCCTTTTAAGTTCCTTTTTCATTTTACTGGAATACACAGTAACAATTCAGGAATGGTCTGAGAGAGGTGAGCTTTCTGAGTGTTCATGTATCAAGAAATGCCTTTCCTCTTCTCTCTCTTGAATGCTAGTTTGGTTGAAAGCAGAATTATAAATTCAAAATAATCTTTCAAAACCATTCAAATTTCTTTTTTAGAATTTAATATGTCAAAATTCCAATACCAGTTTGTTTCCAATTCTTTTACAGATTATCTGGTGTTTTTTTTCTCTATGGGAACTTTAGGCTGTCTAGTTTCATTCATTTGACAATTATTTATTAAAAAGCTTTACATGCGAAACACTATTCCAGATGCCGGAGGTAAAAAGGTGAACAAAACTGAATTCCTTGTCCTCAAAGTTTTTGACTTCTAGTAGAGGGAGCAGCAAGAAGGCAAACAAACAAACACACAAGTCAAGTGAGTGGTCTGTCATGGACACAGGCTATGCAGAACAAAAGTAGGGAAGGGGGCTGAGGTGTGTTGTGTGTCAACATGTCAAACAGGAAGACCAGGAAAGAAATCACTGAAGTGACCTGTGTCCAGAGACATGGGCTGAGGGAGCAAGCTGTGCATATACCTGGGGGAAGAGCAGTACTGAAGATAGAACTTCACATGCAAAGGCCCTGAGGTAGGGGCATATCAGGGATGTCTGAGGAAAAGCAAGGCATCATTGCCTTCAGTTGGCTATATCAACGAGGGGGAAACTGTAGGAGGTGAGATCCTAGAGACAACAGTAGGGAGGAGGGCTCACATCCCTTGAGTCCTTCTAGACAATTCCCAAATCTTGATTTGACTCTGAGTAAGATGAGAAGCCACTGGAGGATTGGGATAAGGAGAATGACATCTGCAGACTTACGTCTTGAAAGATTACTCTTGTTGCTGAGTTGGGAACAGACTACAGGGGAGACAGGAGTAAAAGAAGGGAGAATTCATGAGTTTGTGTAATAATCCCATTGAGAGATGATGTGGCTTAAATCACAGTGGTAGCAATGTAACTGGTGAAGGGTAGACCAACCTTAGATTTACTGTTTGATCTTATGTAATTTTTAAATTTAGAAATAATTTTACACAGACCATTTTCAGGAACATTGTAACAATGGCATAAAGTACTCTAATACACCCTTTGCCCGGATTCCACAATTATGATCTTCACCACACTTGGCTTTTCCCTTTTTCTGTATACACATTATAATTTTTTGATCAATTTAAAAATAAAGACATGATGCCTTTATCCCCGTGGTATGCAGTGTATATTTCCTAAGAACAGGATATTCTTTAAAAAACCACAGACAATGATCAAGGTCAGGAAAATAATATTGGTATAATTCTATTAATCTGCAGACTCTTGTCATATTTTGCCAGTTGTACCAGTTATCCTTTATAGAGAAAATCTGGTCCAAGGATTCTATGTGGATTATTATGAAGGGGAGGGGATGGGAGTTACTGCAGGAGTGGAGGTAAATTTGGGGAGAAAATGGCTGGACACAGTGGCTCACACCTGTAATCCTAGCACTTTGGGAGGCTAAGGTGGGAGGCTTGAGGTCAGGAGTTTGAGACCAGCCTGAGCTAGAGCGAGTCCCCATCTCTACTAACAACAACAACAACAACAACAACAACAAAATAGAAAAAATTAGCTGGGCAACTAAAAATAGAAAAAAAAATTAGTCATGCGTGGTGGCGAGTGCCTGTAGTCCCAGCTACTCGGGAGGCTGAGGCAGGAGGACCACTTGAACCCCAGAGTTTGAGGTTGCTGTGGGCTAGGCTGATACCTTGGCACTCTAGCCCCGGCAACAGAGTGAGACTCTGTCTCAAGGAGAAAAAATACTAGGGGAGAAACAGAAACCGGGGATGACTGTAAGATTTTTCACTCAAGCAACTGGAAATTGGAGTTACTATTACCTGCAAGTTGGAGGATTTGCAAGGGACAAGTTTATGTCTCTGCCCGCGGGGAGGAAGGGGAAGATATGAGAGTTAAGCTTTGGATATGCTAAGTTTGAGATGTTTATTAGACATGGAAGTGGATATGTGAGTCTGTTCTTTGTGATTTGAAATTCCACCTTCATGTGTCTAATTGTGCATCTTTTCTATTAGTTCAGCTCAGCACCAGGTGGGATCTTTCAACATAAGGATTTCATCTTTTTTATGTGTAGGAAACAATCTTTAATTATTTATCTAAGCATTGCGTTTTATCCTGCTATCTCCAGATGATGTTGGAACTTCTAGTTTTGCCCCAGAGGTTTCTTAAGTTTTCTTTTAAATTTTCCATCTTTGGGTCTTTTTTGGTTCCGTCTGTGAAAATCCTCCTGAACCTTCTTACAAGCTCACTAATTATGTACTTTGGTACATTTTTTAATTTCAATAACAACTCTGAGTCTTTTTTTTAGATCATTCTCTTCTCTCCAACCACATTTAAAGTTTCTTTTTTCCTCTTCACCCTTTTAGCAAACTAGTCTGTTAGTTCTTTTGCCTGGGAAATTTGGTGTCCATCTAATGGGATATTTGCTTTCCTAAAATGTTCGGTGACTTCTCCTTGTCTTTTTATTGTTGAATTTAATATGAAGATGTCATCACTTGCTGAGGAATACGCCTGGAGCACTTACCTTCCCCCACCAATCACAGAATCTTCAATTTTTGTTTAGTTTTAGAGACAAATTCTCCTAGGTGGTGCCAACTTGCACCAACGCTTATGTTTAAACCTGACCAAACCTCCTCCTACTCTCCATTCTGTTGCCAAATAAGCTTTTACACTTGATCTTAGCCAAAAGACTGAGAAGCAATGCCAAATAACCTTTTAAAATTGAAATATTAAAATGCCATTTGATATTCTAAAATACTCCGTATATCTCATAATTTTCAGGCTAAAATAGGAAATCCTTACCGTGGCTATCTATTTGGCCAGTCTCATCTATAAGCATTCACCTGCGTTCTCTTTATTCATCTAATGTTCCAGGCACATTAAGCTACTGGTAATTCCCTGAACACACAGCCAAGCCTTTGGTCAGACTCTTGTCTTTCCTGGGAGTGCTTTATCTTCTCTCTTCATCCAGATCTTCAATGTATCCCTGAAGTCCAGTACCAGCTACGTATCTGTAGCCAAGCATTTGTTACTCCAACTTGATGCCCTCACTTTCCACTACATCTTAAACTAACTACTCCTCTTTCTGAATTCTTGTAGAATTTTCATGTACCTGTAGGTGTTCCTGTAAATAATTTATGTGCCTCTTTCTCCCCTACCAAATAGAAAGAGATTTAAATGCAGGGATATGCTTTATTCATTTTAGAATCTTTACTACCTACTACACAATAGACACTTAAGATGATAACATTTGTTTAACAAATGAAATGAAAAATCCCAGAGTGGATTATAGCTGTTGTTCTGTTTAGAAAAAGGGATGAGGGAGCCTGGTGACATAGAGCTACTCACTCATGAGGATTTGGATTGCTTAATGCTATTTTGTAGGATTCTAAAAATTTTGTAGAACTCTTATTTTGTAAGTTGGTCTCTGATGTTGGCTCCATCATTGACTCTTTATAAAACAGCCACAAAAGCTACTTCCATGTCTCACTTCTTACATTGGAGTAATTCTCAGGCCATAGACAATGACCACTGAAGCCCAAGCAAGGTTGCGGGCAAGGAATTGGGCAAGGAACTGGGAAGACACAAGGAAATAGCCACCAGCCAACCCTCAGGCAGATCTAAGGAGCTCTCCTGTGTGTGAGTTGAGGTCAGAGCAGAAACCAAGAGGCAATCATGCATGCAGGACGGCAGAATCTTGGTGCTCCAGTGGCATGGGGAGAAGCTGGTTTAGAGCTCCAAAAAGCAGTGGGACCTGACCCAGTATGTCAGGCAAAGAAGTGTCTACATCTCCGACAGACAATTGTTGGCCAGAGAAATTTTTGAAAGACAAGTGAAATCATAAGTGATGCAATTTGGACTTTAGTCTAGGTGTCTAGCAGTATATTTGAAGTCTACAGAAATAAGAGACGACCTGGAGGTACAAAATAGAACATTTGAGGAATGGCAAGTACGTCTGGGGCATAGGAGGAAGGTGAAGACAGGGCATCAGCAGAAGACGTGTGCCTTGAATTATAAGCTAGGGCCAGATTGCCAAGGGCTTGTGTGACATGGTGGGTACTCCGAATTTTTTCTTCTCACTGAAAGGAATCAAAGAAGGGTATGAAGTAGAGGAATGAGAGAAAATCATAATTTGAGGCAAGGATCATGATGACCTTCTGGGTCAGTGACAGGGATAAAGAAAGCATCCCTGTCTAGGACACGGTGGTCCACAGACAGCCAGACCAGCAGCCCTGCTCCCTTGGGAGAGTTGGCTCTGGGTCCACAGTTTATTTCTAGGATCCTAACATTAGTTATTGGTCTAGATACCAATGTGGCCCTATCATAAAATGTTTAATAAAGTCAAGGCAACTTTTCACCATTATTTCACCCATTCAGTTAACAATTTATGCCCACTATTTAAAAAAATCCTGTTAGTGTTGAAAGAAATTGAAAATTGAAAACAGGTACACAAATGAATAAAATAAAGAATTAAAACAGAGGAATTAGTGAAACCATGATGGAAGGAATGAGAGGTGTATGAGAAAGCAGCTGAGAATGTCCAGTGAGTCCGCAAGGGCCTCCCGAGGGAAATGGAATCTGAATTTATACCTCGATGATACGCAGGAGCATTTGAATGAAGTAGAATGTTTTGGGAAGAGGCAACACAGTGAAGATATGTGGGTGAGATATTTAAATAACACCAACAAATAACTGTTGTTGTTAATGTTGTTTAAAGAAAAAACAAAAAAAAATTCCCTGGCTCCTTGTATTGGGAATGGATTGTCTCCGGGGAAACAGAAACTACCTCTTTCTCTCTCACCTTCGTTTGGCTCTTGCAGAGGTCAGCTGCACTCCCTGGCAGACAGTTCACATCATATGAGACAATCAACTGGGTAAATAACCAAGGTATTGGCCGGGCGCGGTGGCTCATGCCTGTAATCCTAGCTCTCCGGGAGGCCGAGGTGGGCGGATTGTTTGAGCTCAGGAGTTCGAAACCAGCCTGAGCAAGAGCGAGACCCCGTCTCTACTAAAAATAGAAAGAAATTAATTGGACAACTAAAAATATATAGAAAAAATTAGCTGGGCATGGTGGCACATGCCTGTAGTCCCAGCTACTCGGGAGGCTGAGGCAGGAGGATTGCTTGGGCCCAGGAGTTTGAGGCTGCTGTGAGCTAAGATGACGCCACAGCACTCATTCTAGCCCGGGCAACACAGTGAGACTCTGTCTCAAAAAAAAAATAACCAAGGTATTTGCATCACTTCTAGGTATAAAGGCCTGAACCCAGGAAGATACTACAGCCAGCTCAACACCAGAGTGTGACAACAGCGTCACTGGCTGGGGCCCTCAGAGTCTACGTTCCTCTTTACCCTTCTCCTCCTCCTCTTCTTTCTTCTTCTTATTCCTTTCCTTTGCTTTCTCCACCTCTTCCTCCTCTCTCTCTCCCTGCCCCATCTTCCTGATGTCTTTCTCTTTCTTTCATGACTTCATTGAATCATTACACATATACTAGCCATCTGCCAGGTACAAAATACTAGGGTAGTGCATGTGTCATTTCTTTCTACAAAGATTGGCTGTTGGGTGGATCTTTAAATAGTAATAACCAGTGTGTCTCAAACGTTCTATCCTGGGTGCCTTCTAGGTTTCAGGTTTTGTTTTCCCTTCCAAATGTCTGTGTCCCAAAGCTCAGGGAAAATTTCAAAACCTGAGCCTGAATATTAAAAAATCCAAACACATATCATCTAAATTTGACATCAGGAAAAAAGAAAGAGACTCTCATTTAATAAGAGACTACATATTTCTTAACTGCATGCATTTATTTAACAGCATTTGGCAAGTTCTGCATATAACACACTTCAAAGCTATCAGCTGTGCTTGTCCTTGTGACTGCGGGTGCTGGCTCCATTGTTTTGGGTCCCCTGGTTCTGGCCAGGTGTTTGTCTCCTAGGCCTGTTTGTCACAAACCTGGCCAGCTCAATGCTCCACACCTGACCGCATCTCTCAGACTCTTCCCTGGCTTTCCCACACTCTCAGGGACTGTTCTCATTAGCAAGATATTACTCTGAAGTGAGGCATTGGAAGTATTTCTGAGCAGTATTTATTATTTTTGTGTATACTCAAGTTTTTTGCAATGAAGACTTTTCCTTTCAAGGTTTTTAAGCTTTGAACTTTCTATTTTATGCAAAATCTTGAAATTTCCTCCATTCTTTGTGGGCATCCAACTCTAACAGACACATAAATTAATAGATTTAGGAAATATTTAACAGTCTAGGTTCAAACAAATATGTTTACTTTGGCTGAATTAATGTTGTTATAAATTGCCATTGAAATAAATCACTGTACAAAGAAATTTGACCTGCAAGATAAAAATGACACCACTAAAATCAAAACTCAAATGAGAATTATCAGAAGATTTCAGTGTTTCAACTTTAAAGGATAGAATTTTTTCAGGTAATATTGATAAAATATTGTTATTGGTCCCACATGCCCATCTTTTCTCAGGATTCAGAGAACAGGCTGTTATGGACATGTGGCAATGCACTTGTACCTTGGGACGTGATTGTCTAGCTCTGCAGTCACTGCAAGCAAGTCAAGCACACAAAGAATGGGTTGTCTCTCTGAGAAAGAAAGGAGAGGAGAGAGAAAATTTTCAGGTGAACTAATTAAAAATTCCTATCAATCCCTAGAGTTGTATCCCATATGCAGAGAAACACTTCTTGCACGCATATATTCTTTTATTTCCATCCTAAAAAGAAATTTGGACCCCATCCCCATTTGACCTCTCTTTCTAACCGTGAATCTCAAGAACTTTTATTGCGTCATTGTCTTCTTCGTTTGGCCCACTCTATAATAATTGTTTCTTGGCTTTCGAATGCTGGTGAGCCATCTTGGGGGTAGGGTATTCATTATATGGGATGAAGTAGTCTTCAAGAGAGCAATAAAAAAGCAAATGCCTTGTACAAAGAGGCAAAGAGGAAGAATTTGAAAAGAAAAGATGCACATTCTAGGAAGAAAAGTTTTTAACCTCCTCACTCAGAAAGAAAGAAAGTTTTTAACCTCTCCTCTCTTTCCTCGTTGTTACCTAGGCCAGAGCAAGAGCTCTTCCCCTTGGGAGTGCTGGGAAATGAGAGTGCGCCCCCAGCAGGCAGACTGAGAGAGTGTATGGCACAGCTTAACAGAAGGATTATTTCAGCTGTGATCTATGGGGCAGAATGGAGAAGCCGCAATTTGAGGCAGACCATCTGGGAGTCTTGCATGATACCCCAATTAAATGCGGATAGAGCATGTAAAAAAGTAATCTGGAAGCTGGCAACATGCTGGGTCCGGGAAGACACACGAGGATGCATCTGGAAAACCTCAAAACCCAGTCTCAGGGCAGGTGTTCATAGGCAGGTGGGATCAGAAGCTTGACCCTAAAGATTGCAATATAGGGGCAACTTATAGGTTATGAAGTTGATGTTCAGGTAAACAGCACAACCAAGGGGGTCCCAGAAATAGAATTGGGACAAAGGAGCAGAGTAAAACTCCTTACAAGAGCCAGATGGGTCATCAGGAGAGGGTTGGAACAGCAAACGGTTTGTGTAGAATCTCCTGACAGGAAGACAAAACCTTCATGATTTGGAGATGGTTGTTCTAAAACTTGAGGTGAAGCTGCAATCACAGGAAAGGAGCAAGAAGGATTGGGGGACCCAAGGCTTGAAGAGAGCTTTATCTGGAAGGGAAAATCAGGTTTCAAAGCAAGGCTGAGGGAAAGTATTGGCAGATGGGTCAAGAGAGCTGAATCTGAGTCATTGGGGTGCTGGTGGGGAGTGAGCAAAAGTGTGTCAGATCAGGCAGAAAATCAAGACCAGATGTCAGGTGGCAGGTCAAGAAAGAGTAACATACAGTATGTGGATAGATCTGGGCAGGCTGGGACAATGCGGGTTCCGCTCCACGTGCTTGGCTAGCTGAGTGGTTTGCAGCTGTAGCTGTAGGTGCTTTATTCTCACCCAGCCTCATAAAGAACATTACTGTAAACAGCTTGGGTCCTAGGTTTTGGAACAGAAAGAACCCCCAGCTCTTAGGAATAACTGTGATGTCACCATAACACATGGTATTTCAGCACGTGGACCAGGTACATTGTTGAGGAAAATCACAGAGAGGTATTGTTAGTATTAATTTTCCTGATTGTTACTGTTTCAGCTATTGTCAAACCAATTTTCTATTCCTCTTGGAAGAGCAGAAGTTTGCAATATTAAGATTTTTCCACTTCATAGTTTGGGTTTATTATTTATCTCATAAAGTAATCAATAGAAATTATTAATTATTACGTTGTATATTGTTTTAACTCTTTGCATAAATTATCTAATTTTTCTCATAATGACTATATGAGGTAGGTAAGGATTATCCATATTTTAGGTGAGAGAAGTAAGCCTGAGATAGGTTAAGTAATTTGCTCACAGTAATGATGCAAACAGTAGCAGAAGCAAGAATTGCAGTACTCTGTGCTCTTAGCTACATGTTATGAACATTTAGTTATTTCTCTCCGAATATTTAGGAACCATCTTCTATGTGTTGGCTACTGATATGGATACAAGAGTGAAAAAGAATAAAAACACATACAGTTTTTGTCCTCATGGAGTTTATAATCTGAGGGGCTGGAGACTGGGAAGACACCAGCAACCAGCAACCATTTACTCAAGTGGGTATTTAATCACACTTCTAAAGGGAATTCCGAGAGAGAGGGTCAGGCAGACCTTATCTAGTATGGGGGTCAGAGAAAACTGCCCTAAGGAACCGACATCAGACTTGAGATCTAAGGGATTAGTAGATGGATGGGGAGGAGAGAGAAGAGGTGTTAGTGCCAAGGCAAAAAGGAGCTTGGGGCACTGAAGCACCTGAACCAAGGCCAATGTGACCAAAGCTCAGAGAGCAAAGGTGAGGATGTTATGGAGTGTGGCTTGCACACAGTGGAGTGGAGAATGCACTTTAAATTTTACAAAGCACATTACTATAACTTATTTATTTCATAATAGAAGTTTATAAAAGTTAGAAAAATAATCTTTGCATGGTGGGGAAGAAGTTACCTTTCTTTTTCATTAAATTCAATTAATTTCAAGACCAAAAGAATTTACTGCACTACGAAAACATTAAAAATTGCATTAGCTTCTGCATCTTCATGGGATGAAATGGCTATCGGCTGATCAGAGTTCCCACCAAGAACAATCTAAAGAGCCAAATAAAATAAAATACAGAAGTTATTTTCTTGAAGACAGTGGAGCATGGCTGAGGCAGTGAGTACAGAGGCCATGATCCCAGAGGAAAGAAGAGCTCACATAGGTGAGCTCAATTAAGCAACTTCTTTCATCACAGTAGCATTATCCAATTCAAAG
Organism: Propithecus coquereli; assembly: GCF_000956105.1. Taxonomy (NCBI): domain Eukaryota; kingdom Metazoa; phylum Chordata; class Mammalia; order Primates; family Indriidae; genus Propithecus; species Propithecus coquereli. Next base: position 596,617 of record NW_012137636.1, on the reverse strand, counting down.
CCAAGAATTCAAGTTCTTCACCAACACATGATGACATTTTGATGAATTCTGGGGCCTTTTAGGGTGGGGGACTAAAATCCTAAGCCTGAAACCTTCTGAAAAACATAGCAGAGATGTTAGCAGTTTTGAAGACAAAGATTTGAGGTCAGTCCAGATCCAACATAAAAAGGGATTAAAGGTAATACTTTTGGCGTGGTTGAAAATATAAGAAGGCTAAGGAGACCCAGAAGTACATTAAGCTTTACTAGAACTGCAAATAAACTTTGACTCAAAATAATCTAAGTAGAGTGGAGGAAAGGATGACCCCTCTCTGGAAGAAAGGAACATCATCTGGAAACTCTAATTGTTTTAAACAAATTATCCAGAACTTAAATTACCAGTAACAATGTCTAGTACTAGTAATAGTTAATTACTAGACATGCCAAATGATAAGATCGCATAATGGAAAACCAAGAGAAAACAACAGATAATAGAAATGCATCCACAAATGCTCCTAACAAGGCTTTTAAAATAATTACAATGAAAATATTTAAGAAATCAGAGGAAAAGATGAAGAAAATGAAACGGATTATGAGAAAATTTCACAAAGTAGAATGTATAAAAAATTACACATTCTAGAACTAAAAATATTTTATATCTGATATTATGAACCCTAGTTGGTTAAACTGCAGAGTAGACATAACCAAAGATAGGATTACTGAGGAAGAATATATCCAAATGGAAACAAAAATGGAAAAATGTATATAGAATTCAGAAAAAAGTAGACAAAATGTCAAACAGTGAAAATGTCCAGCACAAATATAATAGAAGTGTAAGAATAGAGAAGAGACTGGGGAGAAACAATCTTTGTAGGAGTAACACCAATAATTTCCCCAAAGTGACTAAAGATATTAACTTATAAATTTTAGAAACAATGAGAATTCCCAAGCAATAAAAACAGAGAAAACAACACCCCCCCCCAGGCACAAACACACACAAAAATCATTTTTAAAACGCTGAAGGAAAAGAGACACACAACCGTAATAGAAGCCATAGCAATATTGGCAACTGAAGTCTCAATAATGAAAACCAGAAGACAATGTGATAACATCTTTAAAGTACTGAAAGAAAATGCCAACCTCAGCTTTTATGCGTTGCAATTATATCCTAAAAATGAAGATAAAATAACAACATTTTCAGACACACACACAAAAAAACTAGGAAAATTCAACCCTAAGAGACTTGTACTAAAACATATTTTAAATGGAGTTCTTTAGCAGAAGAAAAGTTATCCCTGATGAAACAGATATGCAAGAAGAAATAAAGAGAAATGGATAAGAAAACTAAGTGGATAAAAATTAATGACCATGGGTTGAATGTCAGCTGTACAATACAATAATATTTATATTATTGTGTGGGGTTTAAAATATATGTAGAATTAAAATGCATGAAAACTATAAAATAGAAGGAGAGAGGGGGTAAATGGAATTAAAGTGCTCTGGATTTGTAGCATTTTAAGGGAAGAGGCAAAAGTAATTTTTTATTTACAAAAGCACATTTTAAATGTAAGAATCATAAAGGTTGCAAGTAAAAGGATGGAAAAAGTTATAAAGTACAAACACTAGACAAAAAAAGTTCAGGTGTATTAGAAAAAGTAGATCTTAAGGAAGAATCATTATTAGAAATAATGAGGACATTTCATAATAAATATATCACTTTTATTGTGAGTCTTACATTTAATATGTGTCTTTTGCAAAGACCATGTAGCTGGATCCTGTTAAGTCAGTCTTACAAACTTTGTCTTTTAATTGGGCTGTTTACTCTATTTACATTTAATGTAATTTCTGATTGAAATTGTGTTTAATATATCATCTTAATATTTGAAATCCAGAATTCTGCTACAGCTGTCCCAGAGGAATTGGACAAGTCCCCTACTGTCTTGCCAAATGATCTAATCTCTCCGCACATTGGCCTTGCTCACTTGGCTGTCACTTGCCTCCAAGTTTTGCAATAGTGCAAGAGACTAGCAGAAACTAAGTGACTTACAAACACTGTCACTGCAAATGTGTGTAGAGAAAGGCAAGACAGGAAGGGTTAGAATGGATATGGAGGTTAGCTAATCTACAGGTTTTGCTGTAAACCAGATAAAGGGAATGGAAAGTAAGAAATCCAAAAAGAGGGAAAAGCAGCTTTCAAGATGATATATTGGCAGAGAGCCATGTGAGAAGAACAAAATTTCTTCATGGCCTCCCATCCTTTTTATGTCAAAATTTAGAAACTTGGGCCTAGGAGACTCACAGTGCTTTCCCATGATGTATAATAAGGAGTTTTGGGTGTGTGTGTGTGTGTTTGTGTGTGCATGTGTGTAAATTCCATATAATAGTACATTACACAACTCATAGGACTGTTGTGGGGGTTGAATTAAACAAGACAAGTACAGGAAAGCATGTACTTTAGTCCTGGCATACAGAAGACATTTAGCATGCATTTCCGATATCTGAAAGAGAGAGATCATGGCAGTTTATAATAAGAAAGAGGACTTGAGACAAGTGATATGTTATTGATTTTACGTTCTTCCTTCAGGAGTCAGCCCTTCCAGGACAATAGCTGAAGGAAATGATGAGAAGAACTTGTGGCACATCGACTCTTGACTCAGATGCTAACATAGTATAATTTCATGTCTACTTGATGAAACTACTTTTCTACCAAGGAGAATAAAAGGTAAGTAGAGAGATAACACAAGTATAACAAGAGACAATCTGTTGTAGAGACCGTAACAAAATGCCCAGTTAAGTGGGTCACAATTCCTTGAATGGTAATCCATGCCCACAAATGCAGAGACTCCCTGGATTTAAGTTATTATTATTAAAAAAAAGTTTTATTGAGGTATAAATTATATGCAGTAAAATGAAGCAATTTTAAGTATACAATTCAACGAGCTTTAACAGGTAACTACAATGGTAACGGACATGATATAAAACATTTTCATCACCCCATAGGTTCCCCCATGCCTCTTTGAAGCCAATCCCTTCCCCCAAAACCTGGGCCCGGGGCTACATTAATCTGCTCTCTGTAACATTAGTTTTGCCTTTTCCAGAAAAAAGAAATCATAAAATATGTAGTCTTTGTGGCTAGCATCTTTTGTTTGGTACAGTGTTTCTTAACTTTTTTTGTGTTACTATACCCCTAAAGAAATTTTTCCTGATTCTCTCCTCCTCCTTATGAAATTTTGATGCCACAGGTATATCTGTATGTCTGTGTATACACACACACACACACACACACACACACTTAGATATAAAGTTAATTTTTTTTCACACCAGAAGAACACATTTTTGCCCCTTTGAGGATGCAGGTCACTATTGCCCCATTGAAAATACGTCATTTAGTAGAATATTTTTGAGCTTTATCAGTATTGCGTATATTAGGAATTGGTTCTTTTTAATTGTTGGGGAATATTCAATTGTATGAGAAATGAATAAGAGCAATTGCAAATGTGTTACAAAGGTCAGTGCATAATTAAATTACCGTTCTTCCTCACATTTGTGTCTCCCTGGTTTCAGTAAAGACACCTCGAGTAACATAATTGTTAAAGTCAGAAATCTGGAAGTGATCGAGACACTTCCCTTTCCCTCATTTCCCCATTTCCAATCCATCAAAGCCTGCCAATTTCATCTCTGGATTAATCTGGTCTCAAGGGATCAGGCCTCGCCACTGTAACCCAGTAAATTGTAGGCATATAAGGATGTTAATCTTTATTTTAAAAGAGATGGGAAGCCACTGGAAAGGATTTAAATAAGAAATGTGACATGACTTGCTTAGTGAAATTAAAAGATTATTAAATTTTTTATAACACGTAATGAACTAGAAAGGACTGAGAGTATTTGGGGAGGGGATCTTTCAGGAGTCTAGAGGAGAAATGACAGTGGCTCTTTCATGAATTTGCAAGGCATTTGAGGGCAGGGGATGGGAGAATTTGGAGACATGTTACATTTTCAGTGGGGCCCGGGTGGAAGAATTTAATCAAGGTCTCACTGCTAGATGATAACCTCACTGTAATGAGAAATTCAGATAAAGCTTCCGATTGCTTGCTGCTACCTGTCTGACTTAGCTGATATTTTGTCAAATTAATCAGTAGCCTAAATGAGTATTTGTTCTTGGGTCATTTGCCAATGAGTTAGAAGCAATTAAAGAATTAGAATCATGCCTAAAAGAAAAAAAAAATATGCTGTGTACTTCATGCATCCACTCATCCTTTCATCCATCTTACAATTGTTCTCAGGGGCTACTGTAGTACTAGCATTTATGTTTCAGCTCCAGATGGCCTGCAACCCCCCTGAAGTTTTATGCAAATTGTTTTGTCTATGTACATATATACTTGTCTTTGGGGGCATCTCAAAGATTAAAATTAAATTTTTATTCCTATTAAAGATTAAAAATCAGTGGTTTATGGTGTTTTAGGTCTAGTGCATACAAACATGCATATGACATAATCTTCATTCTTGAAGCATACAAAGTTTATGTCATGTAAACAGATACATTACAAAGCCACCTTGTCCGTGCTATAAAGGAGATATGAAGAAAGCTCTGGGAGTTTGTCAGTTACCCTGGTGCTTTGTCTCTTCCAGGTGACTTGCAAAGTATGGCTGGCCACAACATCTCCAGGAATTCCTCTTGCAATCCGACAATGACACCCCACTTAACCAGGCTCTACTTCGTAGTGCTCATTGGAGGGCTGGTGGGTGTCATCTCCATTCTGTTCCTGCTGGTGAAAATGAACACCCGCTCTGTGACCACCACCGCGGTCGTTAACTTGGTGGTGGTCCACAGTGTTTTTCTGCTGACGGTGCCTTTCCGCTTGATCTACCTCATCAAGGAGACTTGGACGTTTGGGCTGCCCTTCTGCAAATTCGTGAGTTCCATGCTGCACATCCACATGTACCTCACCTTCCTTTTCTATGTGGTGATCCTGGTCACCAGGTACCTCATCTTCTTCAAGTGCAAGGACAAAGTGGAATTCTACAGAAAGCTGCATGCTGTGGCTGCCAGCACCGGCATGTGGGTGCTGGTGATTGTCATTGTGGTGCCTCTGGTTGCTTCCCAGTATGGAACTCAGGAAGAGTACAACGAGCAGCACTGTTTTAAATTCCACAAAGAACTTTCTCACGTGTACGTGCAAGTCATCAACTATATGATAGTCGCGATTGTCATAGCCATTGCGGTGATTCTCCTGGTCTTCCAGGTCTTCATCATTGTGTCGATGGTGCGGAAGCTAGGCCACTCCTTACTATCTCACCAAGAGTTCTGGGCTCAACTGAAAAACCTATTTTTTATAGGGATCATCCTTTTTTGTTTCCTCCCCTACCAGTTCTTTAGGATCTATTATTTACAAGTTTTGGAACGTGCCAATGACTGTAAAAGCAATGTTGCATTTTATAATGAAATCCTCTTGAGTGTAACAGCAATCAGCTGTTGTGACTTGCTCCTGTTTGTTTTGGGGGGAAGCCGTTGGTTTAAGCAAAAGATAATTGACCTATGGAATTGCATTTTGTGCCGTTAGCCACAAACTGCAATATTCATAATCACTTCCTTTATATTGGGAGTAAAAAAGGGCGCAAGGAATGTAAGAATGGTATTGCTTTACATGATCAAAACCGTGCCTTGATCTAGCCAAGCAGAGGACTATAAAACATCAGAGCACTCATCCTAGTCCTTGTTTGATTCCTATGGTCTCTGAGTGATGCCCATACAAACACCAGCAATGTTGAATCCACATGGAGTTGCAATACTGCACTATTTTCCAATACAGAATGCCTGCTTGGCACATCCAGGCAACATGGGTCTAAAGAGTTTTAGAGTTTCATTACCTCATTCTAATTTCCTACATGGGGAATGTGGCCTTTTTTTAGGCTTTGGGCCCGATACAACTCTTTTCACTCTACTTCACCTTAGGAAGGTTGATCCTGGCCACAGTTTAGCTCCAAAGACACAAACTCTACTTGGCTAACGAGATAAGATGTCTCATTCATCTCACACCCTGACAAAAACAAATAAGATAAGAGAATGGTAAGAAACTTTTCTAGATTATCATAACTCTGAAGGGAAGTCAATTATCTAAGAATCAAGCAAAAAGTACTCATGGCCTTCTGCTAAAACAAGATTTTCCAGATTTGTCCTTTGCCAGGTCAAGTTTAAGGACGTGGGAATCAACTTCCTCAATATCACTAATTGCACTGTTACCCCAAAAATCATTCCAAAGTTTACCGAACACATCTAAGTAATGATAAAATTACAACTTAGAGAATATTCTTGCCCAATATACTGCCAGGCATTAAAATAGGTCCCAAGGGAAGTGATTAAAATTTTTTTCCTTTTCTGATTTTTGAGAGAATTTCTAAATGTCCCAGGCCACAGTTGATTTAGATTTTCTTTGAGAAAAGAAAGTTATACTGAAATCTTTAGAGTTCCCTTCCTCCCCTAAAGTTATGTGTTTTTAAATAAATGAAAACTAAAAAAAAAGGACTTTGGGGAAATATATTAAAAATTCCATTAGTTTAGACTCCGTGAGATTAGGCTGTATGAAGAAGGTTTCCTGAATATTTAAGGAATAGACGAATAAACATACTTGAAAGCAATAAAATTATAAATCTTTAAAACATTAAATAATTAGGATTTCTTATCAAATTTGGAGTAAATTTTTGCAAAATTTGATTCATAACTTGTGACATGTGCATGTTAAATTGATTTTACTTCAAGAACCTTTATTGCTGGCTAGGTTGATACACAGGTTTGTGAGTTTTTGCTTTTTGGGCTTTTTTCCTCCTCCCCATTCTTCTTTTGCTCTCAATGTTTCGTACTCTCAAAACTTTCCCAGGAACTGATCCAATTTCGTATTTAATGCTTCAGAAAACCTGAAGGAATTAATGATATGAACAGAAGAACTGAATGAATTAAGGGAACTTTTTCTTTTTCATCAAGGTATATCTTCCAGATTTAAAGGTCTTTCTTAATTTGTTATCCCTGAACGGATCCACAATTCATCAGATGAGTAAGAAACACCCCTGTGCGTTTCTAAGAGTAAGAGAAATTAATTCTGAGGAAGAAAAAGTAGCAACATAGTTCAAATATGACT
>NW_012137636.1:585769-587976 GCF_000956105.1 Propithecus coquereli | reverse complement strand
ATTTTGAACTCAGGGATAATAGTTTTTGAGGCCCAGGTAGAAAGATTGCTTCTGGAACCCATTAAAAGAGACTTTACTCAGCTTTTGTGTATTTCTTAATTTTCCTGTAAAAATGTCATTGAGTCCCCTGGCCTCCCTCCTCAACTTCATAGGAAGAAAGAGACTGTTTCACTTGTAGGTGAAATGAGCTTTGGGTGGAGTGATGCAGGAGGGGCTAACCAATCCCTCCTGCCTCCCCAAATCCTCCACCAAGAAGCTGCTATTAAAACTGATTCTTGGGTTAAGATTCAGCCTTTTGGAAGCCATCCACTCTCAGCTGTCAGCTTTTGGGTGTGAAGTTAGTGAGATGAATATTTGTGAAGCTGTTATAGCTTTGATTGGATAGATTTTGCCCACCTTCCTCTAATAAGATAAAGCATCAGCCAAGGACTGTCACATCTAGTAGGACTGGTAGGAAGAAGGAAACTCTCCTGGTGAGGGGCTGACTGGAGAATTTTGTAAATAGTTGGTAATGAGAGGTCTCTGGTAAAGGGGCCCAGGGATGGCAGATCTGTTTGGGTAGTGCTCAGTATGCCAAAGGGCTCCTGCAGGTCTCAGAAACCAGGGGAATCGGAAGAACCAGCAAGAGTGGTTGGGAAAAAAGGACCTGGCTCTGAAAACCACCTGCTGAGAGCAGGAGGGGTTTGGGTGAACCTTAATCCAGAGTTCTGAGCAAGCAAGGATAGTTCTTAGAGGACAGACAGGGCCATGGAGGCAGCACAGAAGGAAGACAGTTTTGAATGGGGGTAAGATGATACTGGAGAGTGTGGTTTGTTTTCTTTGAAGTTTGTCCTAGTATTTTGTATCATTAGCAATGAATGATTCCTGCTCTTCATTGCTATTCTGGGCCATAAATCTCACAGGGAGCAGTGCGTGGTTACAAAGGTGTGACCATTGGCTGCCTGACGAGAGATTTTGGACAAGGATCTTTCTGTGCGTCCCTAAGTCAAGTAAGAAATGAATCCCTGAAATTTAAAAAAGAAAGAGTCAAAAGAGTTTCCCTTTTGTTCTCGGGAGAGCATCATCTTACATGTCAAAAGTAGACAACTCATCAAAGACCACACTTGCCTTCTGGAAGCCCTTCTTCAGATCTCTTTACCACCTTTCAGCACCATGGAATCTCAAGTTCAGGAGGGTCCAGAAAGACAACTAGGTTAGCTCTTGAATGATGTCCAATTGCACACACAAAGCACTCAGTCCAGCTGCGCATCTCATTGTCTGATTTGTCCTTTGCAGAATTTCATGACTTTAACAACATTGCCCTGGGCTATGGGACACACTACTGAACTGTACATTTAAGAATGGCTAGGATGGTTGGTTTTATGTTGTGCATGTTTACCACAATACAATTTTTTTAAGAAAATTAGGAGATTCAATATATGTAATAGGAACTTTAACAGGCAAGAATTGAGCCTATGGACAAAGCTAAAGTATTAGAAAGAAAAAAACCTACTCTGAGATGTAGAAAGACTTCAGTCTTCCTATCAAGGGTACCTCTTGAGTACCTGGAAAGCAAATAGAAAGGAATTTATATCAGAACATATCCTAGAGAATGCTTTAAATTTTAAGGATGAAGAACCAATACCACAAAAGCCAGGGAAGAGAAATGTTCACCTCTAAAAGAAAGAAAGAGGAAAAAAACAATTAATAAAGTATTAGTACTTTCTTTTATAGCCTAAGTGCCTGAAGATGGGTGGCAATGCCTAGTAGATTTTGGTTGAAAGTATCATGGCTAAGAACTCCATAAGCAGGGAAATTATTGTGCGTGCTCCCGTGTAGACGAAGGGACCTGTGGGGGATTTTCCTCTCCATCTCAGGGTTTATTACACCAAAGCCCAACGCCATTGTTTCTCTTTCAGACTCCAGGGTCTTTCCCAGGTAGGAGGGCAACTCTACTTTCTCACCTGGAGGCCAAGTCATCTTTTCAGGAGGCCAGTTGCAGGCAAATCCTAACTTTCCTTTTAGAACATGATTAACTAAGCGCCGAGTTTAGGAAAAATTTTCATCGATGACTCTTACAATAGGAAGGCAGGCTTCCCTGGCTTCTTGTGCTCATGGTCTACCCATCCCCCTCAACCCCCATGTTACTATTTCCTTGATAATTTCAGTTAGAATTGGGAGAGAGCCAGATATCTGTTCAGTGAGAATTACTTTCCCCTTTCTCCTCC
>NW_012137636.1:573796-575504 GCF_000956105.1 Propithecus coquereli | reverse complement strand
AGTTATGCTAAAGCCTAATACTTTCTGATTTTTATTTATCTTTAAATGGCACCATCTATTTGTTAAAGAAAAGCATGGGACTGAGTTGGAACAGATAGCCTTAATTTTGATTTGTCTTAATTTTGATTCCTCTCTTTCTAGACTGAATTTCCTTGTCAAGAAGTATTCCTTAACTCTTTGTTTCTTTTGAATGTTTAGATTTGTTGATTTAGATTTGTTCTCTTATGAAATATGCTACTTCATATTCTGGGAGCATATGACTCCTCAGTTTTCAGGGTTTTAGCAAAGTTCCTGAAGTTATAGTTTTCTGTCATTATGTTTTGATGATTACTGCTTCCACACTAGTCATCTCCCTACAAGAGGGCAAAGTTCAGGTTGCAGAACATAAAAAATAATGTGTCAACTTAGTTTCTCCTTCAGCTCCCTCTTCCTTGCTATTCAGCTAGCAAATGATAAAAAAATATATATATATATATATGGACTGATTACGAGAAATTTTATGGGCCAGGCTGAGAACTGGTGCCCATCAACTCCATCCATATAGGGCTCAGTCATGTGACCATACCTAACTGCAAAGGATGCTGGAAAATGCAGTGCAGTTGTTTGACTAGAAGGAAGCAGAGATCAAGGTAGTTGGCCAACATTAGCGATCTCTGTGCTTCATGGTTTGTACATTGTGTTTGTGTTGCTGTTCTTGTTTACTATTTTATTGATGGCTGAGGAGTCTTCCTTTATTAAAGAGCTATTATGTACTAGCTTTATACACATCCACAGTACATAACAACAAGCCTAGGTCTTATTATCCACTTATTCCAGGTGCTAAAAATGGGAGTCAGAGAATTTAAATGACTGGCCTAAGGACACAGAGCTAGAACATGGCAGAGACAGAGATATGATGATGCCCAGGTATCTGTGGCTGAAAGCTTGCGCTCTGCCTCTGTGCAAGACAGGCAGAGGGAAACCTCGGTTACTAGAGAAAAAATATCACAACGAAGCTACAGGAAAGCAGAAACAACCTATAAAGAAAAATCAAGTCTCTTCAATGAGAGCTGAACTTTGCTAATGAATTGCTATAATTATGAGCTAAGATTGGGTAAATAAGATTAAGCTAAGATTAAGTGTTCAGATTTGGAGCACTGTAGTTTTTCTAAAGGTTTTATTTCTCTCAGAAGCAAGAACAAAACTTCCTCTTCCCTTTTATCCACGTGATCTAGAAGAGTGCTCTGTTAGGTATTCTGCAAATATTTATGGCAGATGATAATAATTAAAGACAAAAGTTTCAGAATATACATATCAGAATTAAAGAACAGGTTTAGATTTAATGTGTCTGTTAAGTGTTTGAGAGAAAGAGATCTCATAGTATATATGAGTTTCTATTTTGTAAAATTATATCCTAAATGACAAATCAATGTTACGCATGGTCATTAGAGATTACACAATATGATTACTTTTCTCTTTTAGATGACAAAGTTATTTGAAGGGAAAAGGGATGGATGTGCATGGGACTGAATGTGACCCAGCTAAGCATAATTATTAGAAAACAAACAAGGGCAAGTCTAAGTTTGTCACGCTCTTGGCTAAAATACTTCACTGGCTTTAACCTCAGAGGCCTCTGAGTCTCCTACATTGTTTGTACATTTTTATGTGTACTCTGTGTGCATATGTTTTCTGGGTCTTATAATCCACAATTCTCGCAAGATTTTCAAAG
>NW_012137636.1:571405-573746 GCF_000956105.1 Propithecus coquereli | reverse complement strand
ATGTGAGTTGTCCTTCAGTGAACACTGTAGCATGCATTCAGATAATGACACCATGTTTAGGTTTCTTTGGAAAGCTCTCTCCATTAATAAAATGGTTTTCTGTCTCTTTTGGAGGATTTTAAGATGATTTTTTCAGAGATGATAAATTAATTTCTTGGATAAATTCTTAATTCTGATGGATTTGTAACGACTCTTTTTGACTTTCTGAATTGGCTCAGCAGAGCATATGTCTAAGGCATGTCTTAGGCCTTCGTAGACCATGTTCTTGTTTTAATAAATTTGACAAAATTGTTGAGGGCATTTTAATTAGACAGAATTCTCTCTCAGTGAATTTGATTAACTTTTAAAATTAATAACATCTCCAGGTAAACAAAAAGTAAATGTAATAAGGAAGAGAGGAGAGCTTTTCCCTAAGCAGGTGTGCACTTCAGGGAATGAGTTGATTTTCACCCTGTGTTGTGAGGCTTTGTGATTGAATCAGCTGCTCAGGATGTCAAAAAATGTTCATCCCAAGCACCAGTTACATTGGAATGCAGTGTGTGCCTGGACCACTTTGTTGAGAAGGATTGTAACATTTCTCTGAGTTTAAGTGGGAACATGAGCTGTGGTATAAGCATAGGAAAGGTGGATGGTGGCTTGCATACAGTAAATTTATTGGTATTAAGCTACATTTTTCTGTTTTTACTTGTGGTTTTCAGAAAGTTTTTTCCTCTTTTCATTTTTTATTATTCATTTTATTCATATTAGAAGAAAGTAAATTAAATTGAGAGAATGCAATTTAGTTTATAATACTGATGCATCCCAGCTTGCTAGGTCATGAAGCCATAAAAAATTAAGAAGCAGGCTTATAAATGCCACTGTTGTTCATTGGAAAGTGTTCACCTAGGTGTCAAAAGATCTGGGTAAAACATTATCTCTGCCATTGACTACTTGTATGACCTTGATCAGAAACTTAGTATTTCTAGATGTGGATTCCTCATCTATCAAATGCTGCATATCAGTTGGGCTTGGCTGCTATGGATACAGGCATGTGGATAAGGGGAGAACGTAGGGACCAGGTAGAGGTAGGATCCAAATTCTGGTCTTTTTCTCACTCCAAAGCAATGCAGATTCTTCTGTATCACTTCCTGTAGTACAATGTGGATCAAATACAAACAGGATCTTCCCTAGTGGATGCATAAACAACCCAGAAATAGTTAACAATTACCAGGCACTAACCATGTACAAAACATTGTACAAAAGACTTACTTGATTCTTTCAAAAGCACTATGATTTAAGGGCTAATGTTACTTTCATGTTACAGGTAAAGAAATTGGGGAAACAAATACATTAAGTAGCTTTCCCAAGGCCACATAGCTAGTAAGCAGAAGAGCAGAGATTTGATAGCAGGAGATCTGACTCCAGAGCTGGGATTCAAACTCAAGCAACTCATTTCCAGAAGCACTCTATTATATTGCTTCTCATAATGCACACATTTATTTAGTCTTAAACTTATAAATGGAATAGACATTTATGACCAGTCATTCGACCAGATCTTCCCCATTTGGTTACCCTTTCATTTATGAGATTTCATTGTCCACTGTTATTCCTTGATTTCTTGCATATTGAGGATATTTGGCTTTTGCATTCAAAGGTGATACTTCCCAAATTTCGATCTGTGAGAAGTTTGAGGCTGGCGATCTGTCGAGAGAAGGGGCTAAGGAATTTAAAGTAGAATTATCTTTGACCATCAAGCCCACTCTTACTTAGTGCATGTGTTTGGGTTGCTTAGGGGAAATGGTGTAGATTATTTTAGTGCTAAAAGGCCATCCCCCCACATCCTGTAGGCACAACCAGTTAGTTTCATACGTGAAGGACAATTTAGATGGGTTCCTTTTGTCCCTTAGAATTTTTTAGGTAACATTCCACTTTTCCCTTGAATCGAACATTGCTGTGGAGAAGAGTTAGACCAATCTAAACTTTCCTGAAAACTCTAAGTGACTTGTGGTGGGTGGGGCACAGGAAACGTTGTTCATTGAGGCACCCATATTTTCTTTTAAACTCCTTGATTTCAACAAGTTTACTGAGATAAAGCTCAATGTTTATTGTTTTCCTTGCTGCATGTACCCTTTAATTTTCATGTTCAAGCTTTACTTCAGAGTTTTATCGCGTTATATGTTTGAATTTTTTCGTGTTCATTTTATTCACTCCTTCAGGAACATGAATTGTATCTATGTGGTATTATCTTTGTTTTCCACATCTTTATAGTCTCTTAACCATACTATATCCTTATTCTTTTTCAATTCATTTTATGTGATTATCTTAAGCCTGTCTATTTTATATTTACTATAATTGTATTTTT
>NW_012137636.1:570051-571355 GCF_000956105.1 Propithecus coquereli | reverse complement strand
TATTCCTACATGATAAGAGATCAGCCAGGCCTTAATTTTCTGTATCAACTATGTCAGTGGCTTCTTCTCAGTGACTTCTTATTATCAACTACTTTTAGAGGCTTCCACTTAAATACCAAGTTTGGAGATTGATTACCATTACTGGATGTCGCTCCATAAATTAATATAACTATATTAGAGACAGAAATGGTCCAGGAGTTTTGCAGAGTTTTGCCCTGAAGGAATATGTGAATGTGTTAGTTTGCATATCAAAAGCTGCTTCAGCTCAGGAGGGCATCTCGAAGGTCAGTGGCAGCTGCTTTCCAAGGTGACGCTGCAATCTCAGACCTGTGGTTCTCACTTGCTTTGAAAGACAGAGCAGGTCTGCTAGGAGCCACAGAATGAGAGCTGATCAAAGAATGCCCACCCGACAGACACCTGTGGCTAAAAGCAATTAGCCCAAAGGACAGTTCCTGCTTAAACTCCTGTCTGTCTCAATACACAGTAACTTGATAAAAAAATATGGAGCCACTATATCTCTGTTTAACCCTTCTGTTAAATGATAAATTTACCTTAGAACTTATAAGTTTGTCTTTGAAAAATTTTGTAACCATTTGTTCACATAGATAGAGTTAAGGGATCCAAAGAAGCCTTTTGAAATACTTTTAACCTAAGATGAACTACCTGTTATTATGTAAATCTGTTACCCCTGGCAACTGATCACTGTATCTATAAATACCCATGTAAAACTTGACTCGTGGCCTTGCGATTGACGGGGATGTCGGAAGGACCCTTGAGTACCCCCACTTTTGTCTTTTATCTTTATAAATCTATAAAACTATACCTTTGTCTCTGTGTATTCTTTTATTACTATTATTTTCCATTTTCTATTATTTTCTTATCCTTTGCGATGACCCCTTCCTAAAGGTCCCGATTTTTTGCTGGGAGTCTAGCTAACTCCTGGCAATTGGTTCCTAGTAACAGCTGCCTGAGGGAAGGAGAGGGGCTGTAGGGATGATGGAAAACTCTCCCAGAGCTGCAGTTTCTTCTACAGGGTTAGTAACACCCTTGTATAAAGTATCCAGCCCTGGGTACCCAAAATGTCTCTGGGGCAAAGAAATTACCCTTTCCTTGTGCATAAACCCGATCCCCTCAAGGTTAATGAACCTCTGAGTGACCACAAATGAAAGGCACTGGTCCGTAATAGAATCTTTGTTTATCCAAGGAAATAGGAAATTCAATAATAATGTAGTGAGCCTTTCTTAAAGTGAAATATATTCAGTGATATATTCTGAAATATATTTTTATACGTACCTTTATTTGTA
>NW_012137636.1:566984-569601 GCF_000956105.1 Propithecus coquereli | reverse complement strand
TAAGTTCACAGAAGGCACAATGAGGATAATATCCAAACTGCCAAGAAAAGTCAAGCAGAGTTACCAGAAAACATGAGAGTACACTTATTCAGTTCAGACTTATTAAGCTAAATGAAAACAATCAAAGCAACTACAGTGTATAATATGTGTTTTTTTCCCACTGTGATGCTTTGAAACCACAAAACCTTTTAAGATATTTAAGACACTGCTCTAAAAGATCAATGCAGATCATTTTTGAAATAAAGATGCTCCCAAATTATGAAACCACAAAATTGTGAGTGTTGGTGTATAAATATATCTACTCGTTCCGTGGATCCCACCCAACCGTCCACTCATGGCTTTGCCTCTGCTACTGTGGCCTCAGCATCCTGCACCATCACTTTTTCTCTTTCTACTGCACCATCCGCATGTGCATAAAAGACCCTGTAGTAAGGAAACAAAACCACACCCTGTACTCCATTGCCTCCAGTCAATGCCCTGCCATTGCTTTGCTTCCCTCTATAAGTTTTCTACAAGAAAATTCATTGAAAGAATTGTCTGCATTCTCTGTTTCCAATTCCTCTCCTTCCATTATTTCCTTGGCCCATTTCCACAGTTTGTTTTGCACCCTCCTCCACCATACCGATCTTGTCAAGGTCATTGATGATATCAATTTACAAACCCAATGGTTAATTACGAGTTCACATCTTATTCTCAAAGTAGAGTAGGATACGGTTGACCAATCTCTTTTTATTGAAATGCTTTCTTCATTTAATTACTAAAATGCCTCTTGCTCTTGAGTTTTCTCCTACCTCATTAGTTACTCCATTTCAATTTCTTTGCTATTCATTCTCTTTTCTCCAGTCTCTAAAGGTTGGAGTTCCAGAGGGCACAGTCCTTAGCAACCTTCCTTTCTCTACACACTCTGTTGAGCAATCCCAGCCCATCCTGCGGCTTTGAATGTGATCTGTTTGCTGATCTTCTCGAATTTATATCCCTTGCTTTGTCCTCTCTCCTATATCACTGCCACACGTATAAAACTGCCTCCACTTATAGTAATAAGCAGCTTCAATTTAATTTAACCAGAGCAGAACATTGATTTCTTCTCCTCAGCAGCCTCCCCCATTTCAGCAAATGGCAACACTTTCTTACCCATTTGCTCTGACCAAACACCAAGAAATTATTCTCAATGCCCTTTGTATTCATCAAGATCTAATTATGAAACAGAAACCACATGGTAATTTGAACAGGGGAAGTTTCTATAAAGAATCATTAGCTACCACAGGAGAATGGAGTAATGGTGAATTAGCCACTAAGAGGTAAAAAGAATTCTAAAGAATACAGAAATAGGAGATACGGGGAACAGCTACTATCTTCAGATCAGAGGCAGGGCACGTAAAGAAGAAATAAATCTGCGTAAGGGTCCCCACCTGCCCCCTCTGCTGCCAGGGCTGAAATTCAGACCTTTTGGAAAGGATGCAGCCAGGGCCCTCCGGATGATGGAGGTACTGTGCTGATGGAACTCTCTGGAAACCACATGTAGGAATACTAGGAAAAGCCATCCAAGGGGAGAAACTGAATCTTATACAATCCTGGGAATCTGCCCAAGGAATTGAATGCCCTTGGAAACTGCCCTTAAGGTGCAGGGGGCAGCTGACCACAGGGAAGTGGCTTGTGTTACATACATTAGGTTCACCGCAGGAGGCTGCTGATGTGCCAGAACCAGGGAGAAAAGCCTGTCCCTCCCCCTGCCCCGCCCCTATCTGTTCAGCACCTTGCGATAATGAAACATAATTTGGCATCATGTCTATTGGCAAGGGAGAAATGTTCTAGTGTTGTGGCAGGGCAATGGAGGGTGGATTTGAAGCTAAAGGCAACATGAGTAGCCTGTCTTTCGTTGACAGCCACATACTCTCCATCACCTAGGACTGACAACTCTGCTCTTAGAACATGCCTCTTATCCGATCACTGCTCACAGTTTCTGCAACTACTACCTTCTTGGGCTATAACAAAAGCTTCCCTCCCCCTGTTCCAACTTTTGCTGAGCTATAGTCAATTCCCCACACATTAGCTATTTATCATTTTAAAAGTATAAATTAGGTTATGTTAGTCTCCACTGAAAATTTCTCAATGGTTCCCATCCCGCTCAGATTAAAATATAAATTCCGTGACACTCTGTCCTTCTCACTCAACTTCTTTCTGTTCCTTTGTTTTTGCCTCAAAAGTTTTGCTCTTGCTCTTCCCTGTGATTGGGGAGGTTTCCTCAAATGGCTGGTTCCTTCATATCGTTCACATCTCTCCAGTGTCATTGCTCAGAAAAGTCATTCTGCTGTCCCTATCTAAACTTGTAGCTCCTCATTCCTTACCTTTTAAATGCTTTCCATTCTCTGTAGCATTTATTATTAGCAAAATTTATATTGTTTATTCTTTGGTTTTTGCCTTATTTTGTCTATCTCATTCACTAGACTTTAAATGTCATAAAGGAAGACTTTTTTTTGCCTTGTTTGTTATTGTGAGCTGAGGCTTAATGGCATTCAATAAAGAAAGAATGAATGAATGGGTGAAAGAATAAATTCTTGTCATTCAACAGACTATGATGTTTACTCACCATCTGCCATTATTTAATTTTAGCATATAA
>NW_012137636.1:552129-554496 GCF_000956105.1 Propithecus coquereli | reverse complement strand
GCCCTCAGATCCTCATTCTTTTCTTTCTGCATTCTTCTGGGCCACTGGGAAGAGCAACCCTGAGCCTAACAAATCATTTTTCTTTCAGAGTAAAGAAGGCTCGTCCTCTCTGGAGGCTGACTCTGACGGGGAAGCAGCGCAGGTGTATGCAGCTTGGGTTCTGAGTGGAAGCCTGTGAGGTTACTGAGAAGGACCCAGTGTGAAGGGGCAAGAGGAGGGGTCTGGAGGGTAAAGGCTGAAATGCGCCTGCTTCCAAATTCAACTGTAGGCCGGCTATGTCCAAGGACATTTGAGCAGCCCTCTCGGATAGGAGCCCAATGACATCCTCTGAATTTGATTAAATTAGGGACACAACAAAATATTTGGCAAACTACACGTCACAGTTATTTTCTGTGCCTTTATGTAGGAAAAGGAGACACATATAGCCCCAAGCTTGCGAGTGAGCAGGAAAATGCTTGTAGTTTTGGCACATTTTCAACTCTTCTTCCCATTCCTGATTATGGGACGGATGGCGCTCGCTGGCGTGGTGTACAATCCTTCCTGGCAAAGCTCAGCAAGCCTGGCGGCTGGCG
This sequence comes from Propithecus coquereli, assembly GCF_000956105.1. Lineage (NCBI taxonomy): Eukaryota > Metazoa > Chordata > Mammalia > Primates > Indriidae > Propithecus > Propithecus coquereli. The sequence goes on along the minus strand of NW_012137636.1, from coordinate 553,924 downwards.
AATAGTTCTTGTGGAATAGCTGTAATTGCACCTTGTCCCCTCCTCTTCAAGGGACTATGTCAGAACACATGGAAAAGATGTCACAACCGAGAGAACCTAAATGCACGCTGAAAAGTTCACATTTCCTTCCGAAGCAGTTTTTTGTCTTTTTTTTTTTTTTACCTTAGGGCTGGAGAGAACAAGATTTTATATTTTTTTGTAAGGTGGAGGACTGTTGTTCTGTACCTAATGAGACAGACCCTTTTGCTCTCAACGGCCCCTCTTAGTGATGTCGCTGCAGGTTAGGTACCCACTTGCTGTTCTGAAAGAAGAATGTGTCATAAATTTATGGCTCAGCAAGAACCTAAGACTTAGAAACCTTTCTGTGTAACGTTAGACAAAGTACATCTCTGATATATCAATTTGATTCTGCAACTTTTTTTTTTCTAGGAGCCAAAGACTTTTCTGGGAGGAAGGGAAATGGAACCACAAACATCTCTTTGAGGTTTCAAATCATTAAATAAAACATGTTTGATGGACTAGAGGGTGGCAGATGAAACCAGAAATGCCAACAAAGGCCCCTAAGAGGAAATTCATCACCAGGGAGGGATCTAGATGGGTGGCCTGGAAGTAACCCCAGAGAAAAAGGCTGGAGCAAGACACAATCTGCGGCTGGCACTGTTAACCCTCCTGGTGCGCTTCTCATTTATTTCACGTTTCCCTCCTATCTTCCTGTGGGAAGATGGCTGTGTGTGTGCAAACTCAAAGAGCTGGTGTGTAAGAGCCTGGAGCAGTTGGGTTTTGTCTCCTGTGGTTGCTGCTGTGGGACACCCCTGACTGAATAATTATTAAAGTGTCAAACACCCTCATCTGTTCAAAGAGAGACATCAAAGGAGCCGTGTTCATAGACAACACATGACACAGGATTGCTGGAGTGCTGGGTGTCCAAGGATGGCTGGGCCTTGGTTGTCATGGTGATTCCTTGGGCAAGCTGAGCCCTGCTCTGGGGCTGTGGGATCACATTGGCTCACTGCTCGCTGGATCTCTCAGCAGAGCAGGGAGGCCTGCACCACATGGCCAAAAGTGAGCAGTCAGAAGTTAGAGATCAGCGGTGAGGGGGACAGCTGGCTCTGTGTTCTCTGGAGAGGTGGTAGCAGCAGGCAAACAGCAAGGAGGACTGATTATACAGGAGTATAAGCTACACTGGAGAGTCTTACAATGACCTGGTTGGGACTCCAGAATAAAATCTGACTTTCCAACAATGTATTTGGGGACTTTGTCATCACACTTAAAACACTGAAAGAAATATGACTGTGTTTTAAGTAATTAACTAATTAGTTAATTTATTTTATTGTACATCTTTACAGTGTACAGAACATGATGTTCTCATATACATAGTGAATCACTATAGATAAGAACACCTAAAATCTACCCTCTTAGCAAATTTTCAATGTACAATCCAGTATTATTAACTATATTCCTCCTGCTGTACACTGGATCTCTAGACTTACTCATCCCATGTAACGTTGTTAGTACACTTTGACCTACATCTCCCCATTTCCTCTCCCTCTCTGCCCCTGGTAACCACCATTCCAACTCTTTGTTCTATGTTTTCAACTTTTTTAAAGATTTTACATATAAGTGAGATCATGCAGTATTTTTCTGTCTGTGTCTGGCTCAGTTCAGGTAGCGTAATGTCCTCCAAGTTCATCCATGTCACAAATAGCGGTATCTCCCTTCTTAAAGCTGAATAATTTTCCACTGTAGGTGTATACCACAACTTCTGTCTCCGTTTGTCCACTGAGGGACTCCTAGG
>NW_012137636.1:549917-552079 GCF_000956105.1 Propithecus coquereli | reverse complement strand
AAGTGGTACTACATTAAACTAAAAAACTTTACCTGCTTTTCTAACTACATAACTTATAAATTTTTTATATGTGATTCAGCTTTATTAAGTTGCTTTAAGACTCCCCAGCACATCACCTGTTTTCCGGTCTCAGTGGCTTTGCATGTGTCATCTTCTTGTCTTTTTTGCTGCTAACAGTGGTCTTCATCATTGTTTGCCGAGCCAATTGCTGGCTGTTCTTTAAAACCCAGAGCAGTATTCACTCCTTCAAGAAGAGACGATCATTCCCTCACCTGTGCAACCACACACATTATCCATAGGTGTTTTATTTTACTATGCAATTCTAAAAATGGTGCTGCTGAACTTTCATTTATATGGGAAAATGTTTGTTATGTATATTGAGGAAACTAAGCATGTAACAAATACAGTGTGTGAATACCTTTGCATGTAAAGTCATCTGAAAGAATACATATAGAGATTTTAGCTATAGCCATAGTTAATTCTGACTGGCATGTTTTCATGTTTTTTTTGTTTTTTGTTTTTTGCTGCCTACTTTACTCCTATGAACTTTAAAACACTAAATTTTTATGACTTGGATAGTATTTTTGGTTAAAGAAAGCAATTCATTCACTCTTGAAAAAGGTGAATTCCATGGTGAAATGGCTACCTCTGGTGAACAATTAAAAGCAGAGCTGAAGGAACATTGATCATGAGGTGATCTCATTCCATCTGCGAAGAAAGATTTTTGCTGTGAGGGCGGGGGGTTTAACCACAGTAAACCCCAGTCACAGGGGTGAGTTTTCAGTTGGAAGGAGGAGGCATCACATGGCTGCTGTCTGTTGGAATGAGGACAGACAACTCAGCCTCACAGAGGCTGAGTTTTGAAGTATAACTAGCTTCAATACAGTTTCTTCATTCTGTTTTTTTTTTCTTCTTTAAATACAATACTTCCTAAGTGCTTAACTGAGCATTTTCAGAAACAAATAAGGTGCTTAACTGAGCATTTCAGAAACAAATAAGCAAAGTTTTAAAATTAAGATATTCAGATAAAAGCAAGATAAAAAGAATATCAACTGGGCCCCTTGTGGAAAGAGTCCTCTGGCCTTTGCTACTCAGGGAGCAAATCTCAGAGGAGCCACACAGCCAAGCCCTGCCTTCTCTAGTCATGCACTGGTGCAGCATTTGACCTGATTTTCAATCGATGCTATCAGAGGTGGCTATTCAGCTCTCACCCTAGGGATGTTATCACTTTTGTCAAAGCCAAAGGAAGCTGGCCGGGACTGTAGTTCTTCCACAGGATGTTAGTGGGGCACAAGTCTGGCTACCTCCTCCGTAGGCTCTGTGGTTTTACTCATCAGTCCCTTACGTGCACTTCTTTGGAAGTACTTGATATATTCCATGTTATGTATTTGCTTATAAGTCTCCTTACTCTACTAAATCATGAGCTCTTTGAAGGCAGGGACTGTTTCTGAAATAATCCTTATTTCAAATGAATTTAGCATAGGGCTCGCCATGTGGTCAAAACTATTACATATTTAATCAAATTTAATTTAATTTAATGGTGTCATAAACCAGATGCGATCTAGTGTCAGCAGGCCTTGATTAAAACTACATTGTTTTGGAAGACATAGAATTTTTATAACTCTCAAACAGCCTTGATGATTTTGCTTTTACTCTAAAATAAGAGGATTCTCGTTGTGTGTTTGCATGCGTCTCCTGGAGGATGGGGAGCCCTCAGATCCTCATTCTTTTCTTTCTGCATTCTTCTGGGCCACTGGGAAGAGCAACCCTGAGCCTAACAAATCATTTTTCTTTCAGAGTAAAGAAGGCTCGTCCTCTCTGGAGGCTGACTCTGACGGGGAAGCAGCGCAGGTGTATGCAGCTTGGGTTCTGAGTGGAAGCCTGTGAGGTTACTGAGAAGGACCCAGTGTGAAGGGGCAAGAGGAGGGGTCTGGAGAGTAAAGGCTGAAATGCGCCTGCTTCCAAATTCAACTGTAGGCTGGCTATGTCCAAGGACATTTGAGCAGCCCTCTCGGATAGGAGCCCAATGACATCCTCTGAATTTGATTAAATTAGGGACACAACAAAATATTTGGCAAACTACACGTCACAGTTATTTTCTGTGCCTTTATGTAGGAAAAGGAGACACATATAGCCCCAAGCTTGCGAGTGAGCAGGAAAAT
>NW_012137636.1:547074-548849 GCF_000956105.1 Propithecus coquereli | reverse complement strand
CATTGATAGTGAAAATGAAAGCCTTTACTTATAGGAATAATTTTGAATGTGTTTTACCACTAGCTGTAGAGATAAACATATGTTTGTGGCACACATGATTTATCTGAGCTTTCCATCTTGACTGTTGAACTTTCTGAGCCTTCAGTCTGAAGCTTGAGCCATTTCCTCATTCATCCCATGGTTTCGCTGAACCGTTGTATTAATGGGGTCTTGGTTCTAGTAAACTGTTCTTATTGTCTGCCTCTATGTAGATCAGCAATGACCACGGTGCCTTGAGTCTTCTTCCAGAAGCAAATCATAAGAAAAAAAGAGCAAGTAAGTAGTTTGGGTTGCCATTTGTTTCTGGGTAGAATGCAAATCCAGAAATTTCAGTACTTGGTTTTAACGAACAAGGAAATACCTAGAAATTACAGGCTTTTGAAGGATAATGTTGAGAGTGGTGGTGTGGTTATGAGGGTAAAGTCTCAAGGGGCAAGAAAAGTGATCGTGTAACTTCTCCCTTCCCTATGAATTTAAATATTTGTAGGATGATTCTGAGAGGAGCTAAGACAGAATGGGATATTGTATAATATCTTATGAAATCTTATCATTTTGAAATATCTTTCTGTATATTATAGAAGAAAAAACAACATTAACACGTTGATGACCTGTATGTCAGACAATCTCTTAGATGCTTAACAGATACACTCTAATTTACTTCTCACAAAAATCTTGCAAAGTAGATATCATTCTCATTTTTATATCTGAAAAGATAACCTTGTCGTTAAGAATCTGTCCCATGATTAGCCAACTAGTTAAGTAGTGGTGCTACCTGTTTTCAAATATCACACTGCCTCAGGAGATGTGTTCATTTAAACTGTGAAACTCATAAATAATTTAGGTTTTCATTACTTTAAAATAATTTCAAACTTAACTCTTATCTGCTTGGACTTGAGGATGACCAACATTTTAAAATTAAATCAATATCATGTTGGTTGTTCATTGAGTAATATAAAACTATTCTGTTTCATACAGAAAGCTTATAAAAATTATATATTTTACATGCAGGTATTTTATTAAAATACATATTTTAACACATAACACGTAGATCATTATGCAAGTTGTAATTTTGTTTTTATGTCATGATAAGATCTTATTGAGGGTAGCAAATATGCCAAATCCAGTATAATTTTTCACAAACAAAAAATGGAGTTATTCTAAGAAGAGCCCATAGTAGCAGAAGAAAAATTCTAAGATATTTAGACTCATTGTGGAATAACTTCTCACTCAGATAACAATGATCAAACTCTATTCTGGCCAGGTGGGCAGGAGATACATGAAGAAACTGACACGGACCCTCCCAGAGAGAAAGCTTTGTGCTCTGGGTGCCTTGAGTCTCACACCATCAGAACAAAGGTATGAAAAAGTTATTGTTGTTTTTATTAATAGTTAGATATTCATTACATAGTTCTTGATGCAATAACAATTTTATGTAACATAACTCTGTATCCTTCCCTCCTTGAGTAAGGAGGAAGGGGTAAATAATAATGTCTTGTTGTTTTACCTTAAGGGTCATAACATTTATATGGCTTTTTTTTTCAGTTACAACGGTGTCTCAAACATACTAACTCATTTAATTTTTCAATAACCCCCTACTACAGGCAGTACAACCTTTCCTATTTCACACCTAAAGCTCCATGAAGCCAAGTGACTCATGCCCTGGCCCACCGTGACTCAATGGCAGAGTTGGCACTTATTTGCAAGGTGGCAGATTGCCAAGGCTCTGTCTTTCTGCT
>NW_012137636.1:545194-547024 GCF_000956105.1 Propithecus coquereli | reverse complement strand
GGTGGGGGTGGGGAGGATGGGAGGGAGTGAGAGAGAGACAGAATGGCCTTCCTGGGCCTCCATCTTTTAGTTGCAAAGTGGAAGGGAGGAATGGGATAACCTGTGTGGACAGTTTTTATTTCAAATGTCATGTCTCCATGGGAGAAAGTTCTGTTGTGCCTGAGAGAGAGTGGGACAGAGTGAGACCTGTACATACAGAGAGAGAGAGAGAGAGAGAGAGAGAGAGAGAGATGAATGAAGGGAGACACAGGTGTCGAGAGCAGGGAGAGCTGGTTTAGCTGCTGGGTGTTTTGGATCTAACAGGGCACCAAACCTGGCATTTCAAGGTCTTGGTTGATGGCTTACCAGTGTAAACGGGTTTGAGAATTAGCAGTTGTAGATTTTATTACCACTTTCCAAAGGTTATTTCACAGTGGCAATTTAAGAGAAGACAAGTGACCCCTGCCTCATTCTTTCAGGAGCATTGGCAGCAATTGCCCACCAATGGCCATCTCATATGGCATCTCCCATGGAAGAGGAAAAGTGGGCAAGTTGGTGGCATCTCCTGCAGCATCTGCTTCATGGACAAGGACAGATTGACTTTGTCTTCTGAAAAACCAACTGAGACTAATCATTAATGTTAAAGCTTTAACGGTTTGATGGAAAAATTATATTTAAAGAAGAATTATAATTTTCTAGGATTTTAAAATATACTTCTATTTAAAGGTTAAGTTCCATTCCAAAAATAAGATTCCAGATATCAAAGAGAAGAAGGTGGAAAATTAAGTCATAGGTTGTTAATGTGTCTACCAGAGACTCTCAAATTCCTTGCAGCATGTGCATCGTGATGCAGTAGAAATGCAGACGTGGAACAGGGACCCTGGTTTTCATCTTTATCTGCTCATTAACTAGCCCCATGACCTTGTGATAATTTCCTAAATTCTGAATTTGGTGACATCATCCATTAAATAAGAGAAATGTACTATTCTGGAGTAAATTCTTTCAAAGCTCTTGTATTAAGAATTTATTAGTTTTCTTTAAAATCTTGGCACTTTCTAAGGAAAAAGAGCTAAATTCTGAATATAGTGGTGAAAAATATGCAATACATGCATCTGTCTTCTAGCTGTGCTGAAAATACAACATACACACATTTTAGTGCTTTGAAATCCTTATGTCATCAATGTGAACAATTAAATTGTGTGCTGTTTATAGTTCAGAATTATAACTGAGTTTTATGTTTATGTTCCACTGCTGGTCACATCTAACTTATTTCCCAGTTTGTCCTTTGTTAGACAAGCAACCCCTAAATATAGCATGGTTTCTATGGGAACACACTTTCTCCTGCAGATTCCAGGAACACATTTTTATCTGAAAAATAAGGACTGTCAGATAATATGTCCAAATCCAAGCCTCTAACCCAGATTTTGTGTTTTTGAATTAACTTGATTTAAGAATTGTTGTTTAAAATTGGCTAAAAAATTGGTTTCAGTTGAAATTTTTCGAGCTGAGTTGAGTTGGTACAAATTTGATTTTGATAATAAGAATTGAAATTTTATCTTTTATTGGGAGCTTTTCTTGAAATAATGAAGCATATGGCTCCATTACATTTGGATTCTGTTGTTTTATATCTCTGTGGCCACAAGCACTCTTGGATGATTGTGTAGCAGATGGCACAGGTGGGGACGATACTCATTTCCAAAGCAAATGAGAACTTTAGCAGTTGTTACCTAAATGTGGGCCATAATGAACTTACATTACAGGTGATAGAGTTTTGGTCCATTTGAATTCCTATAGCTGAACAGTTATATGAGTTGGGGCTGAGTTTGCCTGTAACTGTGGGTCCCTTGTATC
>NW_012137636.1:543068-545144 GCF_000956105.1 Propithecus coquereli | reverse complement strand
TGTAGCCTCATTGTTTCCAGGTCCAAACCCATGTGCTTATCCAACCAATTTTTGCTATTCTCCAAATATAAGATGGCAGGCCATAACTAGAAAAGAAATGAGGTAAGATTACAGGAATTAGGAATTATTTATAAATTGTGTTTTCTTTAGTAAATCTGTTCAATAAAACTTTCTGTGACCAAGGAAGTGAATTGCTACATTAAATTAAATTTAAATTAATTGAAATAGCTACATGTGGCAAAGGGCTACCATATTGGACTGTGTAGTGTAGAGTCTTGCCACACAAAATGTGGTCCATAAACCAGTAGCTTGTGCTAGTTAGAAATGCCAAATCTCAGGCCCCACCCCACTCCTACTGAATCTGAATCTTCATTTTAATCTTCAGGTGATTAATCACGCAATACGGTTTGAGAAATATTGCTCTAGAAGGTTAATTTTTCAAGTACTACAGTGACAGACCCTGTGTATATCCTAGCACAGCTTCTGGATATTATTGTACCCTGAAGAAAGCTCTTTCTGTGAATTTTTACCAAGTTTGCCTTGTCACATTAATCAGATACATTGCTGATTATGTCTTGATTGAAGTCCCTCTGGATGGAAACACTCTAAGATAATTATTGTTTCAGAAAACAGTTGAGTTTAATCTACTGATCTGAGCTACATGTCATTCTTTCATCCAGTATGTACCATGTGCTAGTAAAACTACCAGCTCCTTTCCTGTGTTCTGAGGAAACAGTATCTTCCTTTTATAAAAAAAATAGAATAAAAAAGAGGAAAAAAATTAAACCACATTGCACAGTAACCACCAAAGATATAACCTGCTTTTTCCACACTGAAATCAGACTGGAACCCCAAGGCACAAGAGATGATTTGCACAAAACATTTAGAGATCTGAGACTAAAAAGAAGATTACAGGAAAAGTTTATGTTGAACAGAATGTTTTCTTATTCCTGATTAAACGTATCCATGCTCTGGGATGCTTCTAAAATGTTAGGAGACATAGCCCCCTAAAAAAGAGACAAGACTCTTGGGAATTTGGGGAACGCTCTAGCTGTAGTGGCTTTGAGATTGTCACTTCAGGTGATAGTGCAGGTCAAGACAGGAGGATGGACTGAGAGTCTCAGCGAGGGCACCTGTGTAGTTTCCACTCAGCCTGCTTCTCTGGATTCAGTTCCTTCCCTGTAAAATGATGGATTTGATAGAGCCTCTTTCAGTTCAATTCTAACTCTCACGTTCAACACTGGCCCCAGAAAAATGATTAAATAGCTATCTCCAAAAGAAGGATTATTCCACAGCCACTCTTAGAAAAGCATGTATAATTATACATTCATTCCAAATATTGAATTAACTCAACAAATATGTGATACGCACTGAGATATAACAATAAACAATGCAGTTAGTGTCCTGTGAAATATAGCTTTTAAAAAGTGGAAAATCAATTTGCAACTGCTAATTCTCAAACCTGTTTATGCCCCCTGTTTGCGCTGACCAAGACAAGACTTTGAAAGGCCAGGTGGGGTGCCCTGTTTGATCTAAAAGCCTGGAGGCTGAGCTCACTGAGATACTGGAGGCAGAATATCTCAGCAGAAGAGAAGGCAGACAATAAACCCATAACAAAAAATTAAGCAATAAAAACATCGGTGGGAAAATCACAGGCAAAGGATTCAAACAAGGCCAGGCGATAGTGCCTGAGCAGTTTCCTAACACTGTGGTGGTCAGAGTGGGCTTCCCAGAGGAGGTGCCATTCATGCTGAGAACTGAATGACGAGGGGCAGTCCCACATGTGGAAGTGAGAAAAGCACCCCAGGCAGAGAGACCTACAGGTGCAAAGGACACAATGCACAAAGGCCAGGATGGGGTCCAGGAGCAGAAACAAATCAAAGGATGGAATGTGGCATGCTATAAATTAAGGTGGAACATGTAAAAAGAGGGTGGTATAGGTCGGCATAAACCACTCTGTTTTCATTAGAGTGTTTTTCTTATTGTCTAATCTCAACTTCTCTTGCTCTACTCAAAGCCATTTATCTTTTTGTCAAATGTAGAGAGCACTGTGCTGGGACAAAACAGACATTTATA
>NW_012137636.1:538774-542114 GCF_000956105.1 Propithecus coquereli | reverse complement strand
TTGTTCCTAAAAAAAAAAAAAAACCTTCTGTTGAATATTCAAACTTAAGATTGTTTTGATATTGAGATCATGTTTCATTTTTTAATTTTGATTTTGCCAAAGGAAAGGGAATGAAGGAATATTGAAGTCAATGAAGATACTTTTACTGCTAGTATTTATTCTCTTAAATAGCTATGAGGTATCAGAGCTAGTATTTATTCTCTTAAATAGCATTCTCTTAAATTTATTCTCTTAAACTGGACAATAAAATTAGGCAACATTAGTAGAATAAAGTAGAAAGTCTATACGTTTCTAAGTTGTATGATTCACAGAAATCATTAGGCATAAATGTTCTTGTGGGTATATAGAAAAACATGACTTTATGTCATTTCAAAACAGAACCCAGACTACTTTTGTATGGAAGTTTCTGAGACACTTTCCCTTGAAGAAAGAAATATGTTAGAGGTGTAACATCTAAGAAGAACCTTGATCAATGAAATGAAACGAAAAGGAGGTTGGAAGAAGGAATCTTGTGTTTCAAAAAAGTGAGAAAACATCCAAGTTAAGAAATATGGTCAAATGGATCTCAACACAGGGGTTGAGATGACACAGAGAAGACTCGCAGAGCCCTGCACAGCAAGCTATGTGCTAGGCATTTATGCTGTGTTTTGGAGGAGGATGAATGGAGGGAGGACAGGCAGTGTTCTGAGTTGGATTGGGATCTTAGTGCCATGACCATAACTTTAGCGCCATCAGTAAATGGCAGTAAATGGACAGACCATAAGCAATTCATGCAGTAAATTCTGCACAGATATGTTCATGGCATTTAGAATCCCTTGGTTATATTCCTCAGTGGATGGGTGAAGGCACCCTTTGTTGCCTTTGAAGATATCTACCCACACTTTCCTTGCTCACTGCACCACGATACTTATCTGTACTGGGGTGCAGTAGGCTCAGGGAAGGAAGAACTTTCCCCAGCCTTTCACAGGGTGTGAACCACAGAGGTTCTAAGACAGATTGGGGAATCAACGCACTGCCCATTCTGGACAACGAGGTGTAAAGACAGGTTTGCAGGAGGGCTTCCGGAAGTGTATTCCTTTCTGATAAAAAGAGACGCTAGGAGGGTACACTTTCTTTTTCTGTCTCTCTAGAAGGTTGTGTGATGGCCTGGAAATTGAAGTTAACAGTCACTATTTTGTAGCCATGAAAGGAAAGCCATGAGAATCGCAGGGAAACCAAGCCAGAGTCCTGCCATCACTGAGTGTCCAAGAATGACATACCCTGGAGCTATCCACCCTGCATCCCTTGTAATATGGGATAAGAACTTTATCAGCTTATCCAAGACGCTTGCATTGGTATTCTGTCACCAAGACTAATCTAGACGAGGTGTATCCTCAGATCCCAGACTTCTCTACTCTTGGATCTGCTTCTAAGCCCTGCCTCTAGGTTGGTATCTCTCAGACCATAACCAGGTAGGATGTGTGGTAGGGATTTTGGCCAAAGTGCATGAGGCTAGCCTGGCTAGCCCCTGAGTTAGACATTTTCTACCCACCAGTCTGTTACTTTGTCCATAGAACTACAACTCTGCCTCCATTTCTTCTCTAGAACTGCAGCTTCCTTTTCAGGTGGCCCTTTATGTGCTACCTTGATGCCCAGAATAATGAGGCTTGCTTTGTCACCCTACTTAGAAGTGGTCATTTGACCAATTGCATCAGGATAACCTGGGGGCTTGTTGAAAATATGGATGCCTGGTCCCTCCTCCCACAGACCACCAGGAAGTGTCACGCCAGTAAGCCACCCAGCTGACCCTGAAGTGAGTTAAAGCAGAAAGCTCCAGTTCATCCTCTGATTGTTCTCTCACTGGTCCTGTTCATGAATGAACACACTACCAGCTTCATTGCCTCTACCTGCCTGGACATAGGTGACATCCAATACCTGGATTTGCTCCTGCCTCCTTGTCCTTCACACCTGGTCGAACCTGCCTGCCTCTGTCACTGTGTCTGAGCCTGCCATTGCACCGCCCGCCTGTCCGGAGGGGAAAGCCCCTTTGATGGAGTCCATTTCCTCAGTCCCATCATTCCCATGGCAATCTTTCTCTCCAGTGTCTGTAATTAAACTAGACTTAATCATGCCATCCCCATGGACCTGCTGAGACAGTGTCCACATGACTGAACTTTATTAGTTAATCATAAGAAACTCAGAGATTTTTTAATTGCTTAAAAGAAAACCCCCAGCCATCAATGTAGAGACTGCTTGGCATGTGAGCTGGGTCAGCACTGCACAACTATCTTAAGAAATCAAGATGCCTTTGATGTTCCTGTTTCACATTTGTTCCTCCAAAAAATCTCTTAAGACAGGGAAAAATTATGTACTGTCTGTTTTAAAAATAAAAAGATTCAAAGATCTGTAGCTTGCCCAAAGTCACACGGTGCCCATCTGAGTCCAAACTCCATTTGTCCCACTTGTCCCAAGAGTCCAATTCAAGTAACATGTCAACTGTCCTTTGCCACTGCATAATGCAAGGATGCGATGGTCTAGCAGCAATTTGGATCAATCCAGAAGGCAATATTGTGAGAGTGTCCGAGGCGCTGCACTGCCCCAGGGAAATTAAACCTTGTCTGCCTGTCATATGATGCATGCCATTCTCCTTGAATGGGCTTTTCTGCCGCAGCAGCAGGAAAATGTAGTCAGCTTTGCCCATCACTGAGTTCTATAAGCTATTGTGTTCTTTTTTTTATTTACTAATATAATAGGACAATTAATGTAATTTTAGGAAGTTTTATTTCCTTTAAAAGGAGGCTAGCCTATACACCTAATTAAAATTGCTTTGCACACTCTGAACAAGTATCAGATTGCAATTGGCAAAATCCCATAGGGCTTGGCCTTTCCTTGAAAAGAGAGTTTATTTTTAAGGGTCTGGTGAGATTTTGAATAAAAAGTAATTGATGAAATTGCTCTTCATCCTAACTAGAGCCTGGAAAAGAACTAAGAATTCTGTGGTCACTGGTGTAATAAAGACAAAGTAATTATTTTTCTACTTAGCCAGAAGGAAATGTGAGGTTTCTTTGAAGGCTTGGAATCTGCTCTTTAGAATTAGAAACTCTGAAATCTTTAATAGCTAATGGTATTTATTTGAGTTCTTTGAACTCTCAAAATATAAACTAGGTCACTGCGGGGCCTATTTTGACTTACAGATTCAAAATCAATATATCCCCAAGGCCAGCCTCCTTTGTGGCCCAAGACAGGCATTTTTAAATTTTATCATGTAAACCAGCAAAATCTTCCATCTTTAAAAGCCCTTGTTTGATCCTATATCCCACCAACTACTGCTGTCTTACTCTGCCCCCTCTTTAAAGCCAAC
>NW_012137636.1:525079-527539 GCF_000956105.1 Propithecus coquereli | reverse complement strand
GTTGTAGCCCTCTGGTGGCCAGGGCTCAGGCAGGTGACCCAGCAGTGTCTGATCAGACATATGCGTCCAGCACTTGGACATGGGAGCCAGGCAGGGTGAAGAATTCATTCTGAGCAGCGTGACCAACTGTCCTGGTTTGCTAAGGATGGCGGCCATTCCCAGGAGGCAGGACTTTCTGTTTTAAAGCCGGCTGAGAGTCCCAAACACACCAGGATGAGTAGGTCACCTGCTTCTGGGGCGTGGGGATGGCAGTTTCAATCTCAGTGTCCGGGGTCAGCAGTGGCCACAGGGCAGGCTGCAGCATCTGCTGTTTGCTGGTAGTAGCATTGAATCAGGTTCTGCGTCTTGATTTGCGCTGTGGTTTTGTCTTCCCTTTGTTTATGCCTATTTTCAGAAACTAGTTCTGAACCTTCCTAGTTATTCTGTGAATGAACTGATAGCCTTGCAATATTTGCTCTTCTGTTTAATGTTGCCCAGGCAAAGTTTCTCTTGCATGCAGGGTACAGCTCTGAACTGATGCCACTCTTCCTCAGCTTGTCTACGGTTGCTACATTTCTCAGCAACACTTGGCTCTGGAGTTCATTCTTCTGTGCTCTGTAGGGGCAAAGGTCTCCAGGGAAAAGTGCTTCTTTCTCAGGCACTCTTAGACTTAGAGAAAGGATTGATTTAATACAGCAGTCGCCAACCTTTCTGGCACCAGGGACTGGTTTCATGGAAGAAAACTTTTCCATGGACGGGGTCAGGGATGGGATATGGTTTGTGGATGATTCAAATGCATTACATTTATTGCGCAGTCAAACCTCTCCGCTAATAATAATCTGTATTTGCAGCCGCTCCCCAGCACTAGCATCACTGCCTCAGCTCCACCTCAGATCATCAGGCATTCGATTCTCATAAAGAGCACACAACCTAGATCCCTCACATGCGCAGTTTACAGTAGGGTTCATGCTCCTGTGAGAATCTAATGCCATGGCTGATCTGACAGGAGGCGGAGCTTATGCGGTGATGCGAGCAATGAGGAGTGGCTGTAAACATAGATGAAACTTCGCTTGCTCACCCACCACTCACCTCCTGCTGTGTGGCCCAGTTCCTAACAGGCCACGGATGGGTACCAGTACACAGTCTGGGGGTTGGGGACTGTAGATTTAATATGTAAACCAACACTGATGAGTCCTGATCAGTTGAATTTTATTTTTTTTTTCCAGTTAGTTATTCCATTAGTAACACCATATCTCTCTGTCCATAGTGTTAGTTAGTCCCCCATTTCCAGGCATAAGTTGCAGAGTTTAAGAGGGACTAGAGACCAATACTCACATCATAAACAATACAGGTGGAGGAACATTTTACCTCAAATTGCCTCGCTTTTGATTAATTCATAAAAGTATTTCATATTGATCCAAAGGATTAAACAATGAATAAAAGCAATTTATTCTCATCCAATAAGGTTAGTATTAGGGACCAAAAGAATTGAAGATCTAAATTTAAGTTCAATAGGAATATAATGAAAGCCATGTAAACAAATTTAAATTCTCTAGTAGCTGCATTAAAAAAAAAGATATTGGTGAAATTAATATATCATGTTATTTAACCCAATGTGGCCAGAATATTGCCCCAACCTATAATCAATATACAAATATTAACAATATATCTTACACTCTTTTTTAATGCTAAATCTTCAAAACCCAGTGTGCAGTTTACCCTCACAGGACATCTCAACTAGGACAGCCACATTCTAAGGGCTCAGTAGCCACACATGGCTCATGGCTGCTGCATTGAGCAGTGTAAGCTTCAGAGCTGTAAGCCCGAGCAGGTCAAGAGTTGTTTTTGCATCCTCCCTCTGGCAAGATTTGGTGAGGATTGTGGCATCTCTAGCTATGATGCCTTGGGGTAAGATTATTGGCTGCCCTAGATTATTGATGTTTCATTTGAACATTGATGATTTTATGATTCTATGTTTTCTCTCACCAATTAGTCTTCTGGATTTTTTCATTTATTATCCAACCATCAGGACTTTTTCCTAAATTCTATAATAGAAACAATGGCTAATTGTTCTGCAGTATCATTGTCTTGTTCCTAAAAAAAAAAAAAAACCTTCTGTTGAATATTCAAACTTAAGATTGTTTCGATATTGAGATCATGTTTTGTTTTTTAATTTTGATTTTGCCAGAGGAAAGGGAATGAAGGAATACTGAAGTCAATGAAGATACTTTTACTGCTAGTATTTATTCTCTTAAATAGCTATGAGGTATCAGAGCTAATATTTATTCTCTTAAATAGCAAACTGGACAATAAAATTAGGCACCATTAGTAGGATAAAGTAGAAAGTCTATACGTTTCTAAGTTGCATGATTCACAGAAATCATTGGGCATAAATGTTCTTGTGGGTATATAGAAAAACATGACTTTATGTCATTTCAAAACAGAACCCAGACTACTTTTGTATGGAAGTTTCTGAGACAC
>NW_012137636.1:521192-524360 GCF_000956105.1 Propithecus coquereli | reverse complement strand
TTTTTTTTTTTTGTACACAGGTTCAAGTTTGTAAATAATTATCTGGGATTACCAAATTCAATACTATTAATGCACAGTTGCTGTATAGTTTCAATACATCCATTGTAATTTTGTAAAACTTTTGATTTAGGGGTTTATGTTCATCTAAGCTCTGCGTAACAAAACATGGAGAAGATCAATACAACTGCTCTGTCAAACGCCTCAAAAACAGACCTAGACCACTGCAATGTGCATTTTAGGCTGATTCTGATAATGCTCTATGGCATGGTTTTGCTTGGAGGCACTACAGGAACAGTTATGATGTCACGTTTGATGTTCAAAAGGAGTCGCCAATCGATGATTGCCACAATCGTCTTCAACATGATAGCGTTACGTTCCATCCTTCTGGTCAGCCTTCCATTTCGTCTCAGCTATTATGTCTCAGTCACCTGGGAGCTGGGATCCTTTACTTGTCGAGTGGTTAGCAACATCATATATGGTCACATGTACTTTACCTTTGTTTTCTATGTGGCCATTGTCATACTCCGATTACTCATCTATTTTAAGAAACTCCAAATGCAACAGTTAAAAAAGTACCATGGGGTAGTTTTAAGCATTATTATTTGGATAGTGGGTAGCCTCATTTTTTTTGCCAATTTTCTTTTTACAATATGGCATCCATCCAAGGTACTCAGAACAACAGCGATGCTTTGAGTTCTACAAAGATCTCAACCGCAGAGAATTCATTATCATGAACTGCTCTATTATAGTTGTTATAGTGACAATGGTTGTGACCCTCTTTCTGATCCAGATGGCTGTCATCGTTCAACTGATGAAGGCTCTTTGGCCTGATGTGTGGGTCCATCAATAGTATAGAGCCCAAATCAAGAGTTTCTTCTTCCTCCTAGTAATAGTGGTCTGTTTTATACCCCACCATGTATTCAGGGTATAATTTATTCAAAATTATCCAGAGAGAAAAGATTCTGAGTTAGTTCTTTATAATGAAATTTGTGATGCTTTAACTACTGTCTGTTGCCTGGATATGCTGTGTTTTGTAAGTGGAGTGATCCATTAAGCATTCCTATGTTACTGCTCGGTAATCAGTTTTCCTACCATTATGACAAAATAAGTTTCAATTGAATGCATGCTGCTGCGATTTTGAAATTTTTCAAAATTTCTGTTCTTAATCATCATTAAAATTATTTTTTTAGCAAAAAGGTAAGGATTGATTGTTCCATTCTCCTTAAAGAACTATTAATATTACCAGTTCCACATTTACCACAGAATATGTTCAATCTCTTATTAGCCTTATACAAGTTGACCATCTCATCCCTTCCAGACTCAACATCTACCTTTTCTTCATGAAGTACTTACTGCAGCTAAGCACAGCTATTGGTTTTCCCTGTACTCTCCAGACATTTTCTCTCACTGAGTTCTGATTCTAGAATGTTCTTTCCCTCTATCTCCAAACTATCTATTCAAGATACAGAGAACCTGAAGGCAGAAACTCTATAAATACACTGGGTCTAGAGAAGTCTTAATTTATTCTACTTATGCTCAACTTGAGATAGCCACCTCTTGAAAAGTACTGATTACCATTAAAGCTGCAGCTGCTGGCTTTGATATTTGGAGGAAAACGTTAGCTCAGACAGGTAGTTAGAAGAGTTAGAGGGAACTCTTTCAGGAGTGACTGGGCATTGATTTGGTTTGATTCTGATTAAGACATAATAGGTCCTCAGGAAGCTCAGGTTACCTCTCAGAACTACCTTCCCAAACACAGATCCATTAAGCAGGAAAAGAAATTGGAAGAGGAGGAAAGCAGCAGGATGTAGTCCAGGCATGACAACAGACTATTTTAGGGCTTAAACTTTTGAGGCAGTGGGATGGTTCATAAAGGTTTTCAGGGCACCCTACATGACCAAGTAGTGTTACGTAATTAAAATTAACACTGGTATCAACTATACTCAATAAGAACAATCAAGACAACTCACATGTAGTCTATTTATATACTATAGAAATTGACATGTGCTTACACTTTGCTTATAATAATGCTACATTAACCTTGAACGTATGGATTAAATGTTCCACTTAAAAGAAATAGGTTGGCAGAATGGATCAAAAAACATGATCCAAATATATGATGCTTACAAAAAACTCACCTTATCAATAAAGATACATACTTAAAGCCTGAAAGTAAAGGGTTGGAAAAAGATATTGATAAAGATGGAAATGAAAAGCAAGCAGGAATAGCTATACTTATATCAGATAAAACAGATTTTACATCAAAAAGAATGAAAAAAAGACAAAAGAAGTCATTATATGATAAAGGAATCAATTGAGCAAGGGGATATAACTATCCTAAATATATATACACCCAACATCAAAGCATCCAGATTCACAGAAACAATATTACTAGACCTAAAGAAAGATATAGCAATACAATAATAGTGGGGAACTTCAACACCCTACTCATAGTACTAGAAAGATCACTGAGACAGAACATCAACAAAGAGACATGAGACTTAAATTGGACTTTATTCCAAATGGACTTAATAGACATATACAGAACATTATACCCAGCAACTACAGAATTTATATTCCTTTCATCAGCACATGGAATATTCTCCAAGATATGCCACATGTTAGGCCACACAACAAGTCTTAATATTAAAAAATTGACATCATATCAAGTATCTTCTCAGACCACAGTGGAATAAAGCTAGAAATCAATACAAGGAGGAATTCCAAAAACTATACAAACATATGGAAATTAAGCAATATGCTCCTGAATGATCACTGGATGAACTAAGAAATTAAGATAGAAAATTTAAAAATTTTGAAACAAGTGAAAATGAAAACACAACATATGAAAACCTGTGGGATACATCAAAAGCAGTTTGAGGAGGGAAGTTCATAGCATGTAATGCCTGCATCAAAAAAGTAGAAAGATCACAAATTAACATTGAAATGTTGTACCTCAAAGATCTAGAAAAACAAGAACAAACCAAACCCATACTTAGCAGAAGAAAATAAGTAAGAGAGATCAGAGCAGAACTAAATGAAATAGAGGCAAAAAACAATGCAAAGGATCAATGAAATAAAAAGTTGGTTCTTCAAAAAGATAAACAAACAAACAAATAAAAAACCCACTAGCTAAACTAAACAAGAAAGAAAGAGAGAAAATACAAA
>NW_012137636.1:517453-519997 GCF_000956105.1 Propithecus coquereli | reverse complement strand
GCAATGTTTCGGGGATGGTATAGCTTGGACATTCCCAACAGAGCCCTATTTTCCCCTGCTTGTCTCTCCTCCCTACAATCATCCCTGATCTCAGCTGCAGTGACTGCTATGTTACAAATAAGCATTGACTTAAAGGGAGGTTGGTCCTTCCTTGGGGAAAATGCTCAGATCGCATCTCCCAGAGGAATCTTTCCTTTAATGTCCTTTGACCTGATCAATGTCACTTCCACACCAGGTGTTCTCTCTCACCTCCGTGTGTAGTTGGTTTCAGGAATTAACATCTTACTCAGTTACTCTAAGAACAAACATTTTAAGCATTATGACACAGATATCCCAGAAATTACTAGCTTTTGATTAAGGAAATATGTCATGTATATTTTTACTAACTAACTTATAATTGCTCCAGGCCCACAGACCCGAGGGCCAGAAAGGCTTCCTCCTTTGAGTCCACAGACTGGAAGGCCAGCTGCAGCCATCATGTAGATCTGCCCTGTCCTGCCTCTCCTGCTCTAGCTCCTGGTTGGGAATTTCTTTCCCCCCAAAATGGCGTAAGAGCTCCAAGGTCCATGCTCCAGCTGTCTCTGATTCTCCCAGCGTTTTCAGTCCTTGCAAACCAGAGCACTGCTGGGAACCACGAAGAGACAGAATGAACAGTCGTCTTTTCAAATTCAAGCTGCACCTCTTCGGCTGAGATCCAGAGAGTTCTGCTTGGGCTCAGGTCTCACAGGCTCCTTCTTTCTGAGTTGTGTTAGCCTTTGGGTTTATTCCATGTGTTGAATCAGGTCTCTTGATAAACATTTCTATATGTCTCTGGTGACCCCTCTTCTAACCGTATGTGTTGTTCCATTTGCCCCATCACATCTCTTCTCCACTCTTCTCTGCCCTGCCCTTCTCTGAGCAGGAGGCAGGCCTGCATGCACCATATTATGGACTTCCTTGCTGCCTGGCTTCTTGTTGGATTTGGCCTCTGGGAGGTACTGTCAGGAGAGATGGTCTAGAGCAGGGAGTGAAGTTGAGGTGTGTATTCTCTGCTCCTTCCCTGCTTTTGTCAATAGTTCAGGTGTTGCCCGCATCCCTCCCAGGCCACAGCCTCTGCCAGGTGGGTCAGATCCCACTGGGTTCCATTAAGCTATTTCTTCTCTTTGTCCCTTCAGACCTCTAGTCTCTGGCTATATCTGTACCCCTTGAGGATGTCCTCATTCCTGACCACACCTCTGGAAAGATCACCTTCATTAGTTTTATCCTTCTGAGCTACATTCTACTCTTCAGTTAATCTCTCTGAGCTACATTCTATTTCCTGCAAAGAAGCTGACTGATACTCCATAAGAGCTCAAACCCATTTATTAAGGCAGAGGGGAAAGAGAAGCAGTCCCATCCTCTCTGCCTTCTTGGGCTACGTAACTCAAACTTCCTTTTCCCCTTCTCATAAAAGAAAAGCTTTCATGAATATCAATATATTTGAACAAACAGCAGGGGGGGGAGAGAAGGTGGAGATGTCTGCAGTAATATCATCTGGGTGCTAGAGACAAGGTAAACATAGCCCTTTATAATACCCAAAAGAGGACTCTTTCCCACTTCCCAGTGTGTTAAAGTGTAAGGCTTTAGTTTCAGCAAAGAAAACTTCTAGGCAGAGCACTGAAGGATCTAACAGGAACTTCTGACTTGCCTCCAATACCTCTCTCTTCCCATCACAGCTCCTTTCTAACAGCAATGCAGGGCACATTCTTCTTTGCCAATATATTATTGCAAAAATGTGACATCTATTCTGTGATCCACTTAACCTCTTCTCAAACTCCAAAATTCTCTGTTTTGAATATTAATGTTTCCCCATAGTTGAGTTTATATAATGGGTGGAATTTCCCTCTGTTTTTACATAAAGACCCATCAAATTGCACTCAAAAAATCCTTCCAACTTGTTCTGAACTTGGGGAGGACTGAAAAAATCCACAAATGTACATGTGTCTTGAAACTGGCTTTAGAGTTTCCACTTCCATATAATTCTCCACTGAGCCTATCAGGCAGAAGAAATGTCACATAGATCAGTGGTCCTCAACGTTTTTGGCACCAGGGACTGGTATCATGGAAGACAGTTTTTCCATAGACTAGGGTAAGGCTGGGATGGTTTGGGGATGATTCAAGCGCATTACATTTATTGTGCACTTTATTTATGGTATCATCACATTGTAATATGTAATGAAATAATTATACAATTCACCATAATGTAGAATCAGTGGGAGCCCTGAGCTTGTCTTCCTGTGACTAATGCCACTGCTGATCTGACAGGAGGTGGAGCTCAGGCGGTGATGTGAGTGATGGGAGCAGCTGTAAATACAGATGAAGCTTTGCTTGCTCACCGCCGCTCACCTCCTGCTGTGCGGCTGGTTCCTAACTGGTACCGTCCACGGCCCAGGGGTTCAGGACTGCAGACACAGATTACTCAAAAAGGAGAAAAACGGACACCCCTTAAGGAGAAAGAAGGGGACAATCTCCTCCTCATCTTCCTCCTCCTCTTCTTCTTTTTTAATGGCTCTTGTTCTTTTGATC
>NW_012137636.1:516897-517403 GCF_000956105.1 Propithecus coquereli | reverse complement strand
GATAAAGGACAGTTGTTTTGTGGGTATAATGTGCATTGCTCCAGTGACGGATGCACTGAAGGCTCTTACTTCATCACAGTGCAATACATAAAATGTAGCAAAATTGCATGTGTACCCCATGAATTTATACAAATAAAAAATAAATTAAAAACACACATATATAATACTCTTCTGATAAAATTATCTCCTATAGCATGTATTTTTGGTTGATCCCCTAACATCCATTCTACTCCAAATAGTCTAAGACATTGGTTCTCAAAATGTGTTTCCCAGACCAGCTGTATCAGCACCACCTGGGAACTTGTCAGAAATGCAGATTCTTGAGCGGCACCTCAGACCTATTGAATCAGAAATTCTGGGGGTAGGGTTCAGCAACCTGGTTTTAGTAAGGTCCACCAGGTGATCCTGATACGTGCACAACTTTGAGAACCACTAGTCTAAGACAGTCTTGATAATTCCACTCTCTACCACTGACTAGCTTAAGAATATACAGGTAACCCAATTTT
>NW_012137636.1:501940-504027 GCF_000956105.1 Propithecus coquereli | reverse complement strand
AACTCATTTGGGTAGATACCAAGGAATACAATTGTTGGATCATGTGGTAAGAGTATGCATTATATTGTAATGAAGGTAATGCCAAACTGTCTTGTAAAGTGGCTGTACATTTTACGTTACCACCAGCAATCAATGATAGTTCCTGTTACACCACATCCTCACCAGCATTCGGTGTTGTCAGAGTTCTGGATTTTGGCCATTTTAATAGATATGTAGTGATAGCTTGCTGTTTTAATTTGCATTTCCCTGACGACATGTGATGTGGTGCATCTTTTCATATACTTACTTGCTATTCGTATATCTTCTTTGATGAGTTGTCTCTTTAGATCTTTGAGTCATTTTTTGATTGGGTTGTTTGTTTTCTTATTGTTCGGTTTTAAGAATTCTTTGTATATTTTGAGTAACAGTCTTATGTCTGATATATTTTTGTAAGTATTTTCTCCTAGTCTGTATTTGTCTCTACATTCGTTTTATAGTGTCTTTCACAGAGCAGAAATTTTTTATTTTAATGAAGTCCAGCTTATCAATTCTTTCTTTTATGGATCATGCCTCTGCTGATATCTTTAAAAAGTAATCACCAAACCCAAGGTCTAGTATTTTTCTATGTTATCCTCTAGGAGTTTTATACTTTTGTGTTTTACATTTAAGTCTGTGATCCATTTGAGTTACCTTTTGTGAAGGGCATGAAATCTGAGTCTCATTCATATTTTTTTGCATGTGGATGTTCAGTTGCTCCAGCATCATTTGTTGAAAAGATATCATTTGTCCATTATATTGCATTCAATTCTTTGTCAAAGATCAGTTGATTATGTTTATGTTGGTCTATTTCTGGGCTCCCTACTCTACTCCACTGATCTGTTTGTCTATGCTTTCATCAATATCACAGTCTTAATTACTCTGGCTTTATGGTAAGTCTCGAAGTCAGGTACTCCAGTCCTTCAACTTTGTTATTCTCCTTCATTTTTTTGGCTATTCTGAGTCTTTTGCCTTTCCATATAAACTTTAGAATCAGTTTGTCAATATCCACAGAATAACTTGCTAGGATTTTGATTGGGATTGTGTTGACTCTATAGATCAAGTTAGAAAGAACTGATTGAAGAAGTACTCTTCTATTCCTAGTTTATTGACAATTTTTATTGTGAATGAGTCCTGAATTTTGTCAAATGATTTTTCTGCATCTATTGATATGATCATATAATTTTTCTTCTTTAGACTATTGATGTGATGGATTGCATTAATTGATTTTTGAATGTTGAACCAGTCTTGCATACCAGGGATAAATCCCACTTGAGTGTGGCATATAATTTTTGTTATACATTGCTGGATTTATTGTTAATATTTTGTTGAGGATGCTCCCTTGAAGCATGTGTTCCTGGCTTGTGGTGGGGAGCCTTGCTTTTCAGCCTGCTGGAATAGCTACTGAGGGCTGTATACCCTTTAGGAGAAATAAAGCTCTCCTTTTCCAAGTTATAGGCCTCATTATTTTTTTTTTCAGTTAAGAGTACCTTTCTATATGAAGTTCTGGTGGTTTGACCAACACAAACACATGCAAGGTCCTTTGATGCTTTCAAGTATAACTGGTGTTGGTGGCTGAGGCTGTGGGGAATCACTCAGAGGCTGGCAGTGAGTAGCCTTGTCACAGCCTAAGCCCTTACTGTGTCTGTTAATGTTTTGGGTTTGTATGTGTTTTGGAGTTCATAGGTTGAGGCCAATAACTCACATATGTGGTCTGATAAGGTGCGATGTAATATTCTTGTGGGGAGAGAGATAACACTCCATGTTCTTACCACAGCAAAACATGTCACTCATGTAGAAAAATATGTGTTTGGAATCGTTTTGCAGTCACAGAACACTTGCATTATTGGTGCTTGCATGAAAGAGTGCAATAAAGTGGAATGGAGAGACACCAGGAGCCATAGGACACATAATGAGAATTTTGCTGACTCTGAAGTTTCGAGCATACAGTGTCCAGGAAATTATAAATTTTGAAAACTCTTTGGAAATATTTGAGAGGCACTCGATTTACATAGGCTGTATATAGACAGCCATTTTTGTATGTCTGAGTCTGTAGACTGTTTGAGTCATTA
>NW_012137636.1:501206-501890 GCF_000956105.1 Propithecus coquereli | reverse complement strand
CCAGGGGTTCAGGACTGCAGACACAGATTACTCAAAAAGGAGAAAAACGGACACCCCTTAAGGAGAAAGAAGGGGACAATCTCCTCCTCATCTTCCTCCTCCTCTTCTTCTTTTTTAATGGCTCTTGTTCTTTTGATCCATTTTCTTTAGAGCAGTGATTTTCAGAATGGCAGAATGAGAGTGTGTAACTAATAATTTATTGGGCTTCAAAAAGAATAGTAGAAGAAACTGATTTCTATTTATTTTTATAAAAATAAAGTATTTACATTATATTGCTGTTACCTAAGTGGATTATCAGTAGTGCATGGGTATAAACTATGACTAAATATATATGTAATGAGAATGCATATGAAGTTTTAAAACAAGAACGTATGACAAATAATCTGAAATCTGCTGTTCCAGAAGACTGTTCGAGCAATGTCAATATTCTTTCTCAAAAGGTTTTTCTCTTAGAGATAAAACTGCTCTTGGTTTAGGAAAGTATCTTGAAGAAATGTAAGTGAGAAAGCTGAGTGAAATCTTCCAGCTAGTCTAGGTGGAATAGTGGGAAGTGGTTGGAATTTGAGCATTATTTCTTGGTGGTTTAAGAAAAGACCCAGGGACTCAGAGAAAAGAAGCACTGGAGAAGTGTTTTAGTTGGGAGAATGGGCACCTGCAGCATCATTAAATGTAGACATAGGGCCA
>NW_012137636.1:494636-496097 GCF_000956105.1 Propithecus coquereli | reverse complement strand
AGAACCCAAGGATTCTTACTGATTCTGCCTGAATTTCCCCTTCTTAGGTTGCAAACTGGAAACTTTCACAAGGCAGTAAGCTGGGGAAATCATAGGGAAATCATCTCATTTGTTTTCCATCTCTCATTGATCACAGTCTTCCTTTGCTTGATGCCCACTCAATGTCTTAAAACTGTTAGAGGGATTTTTGTCAGTTTTCTATTGTTTTACATAGTAGGGTAAATCTGGTCCCTCTTACTGCATCTTGGCCAAAACCATAGGGATTTTAATTTATAACAACATGCCACAGGTATTCGTTATCTTCTTTCTTATTCCATGGGCTATGCAATTTGTCTAAGATGACATAATGATGTTAAGATGACCCACATACAGATGCCAAAATCAAATTTTGTTTTTCTCATTTAGAAATCAATCAATGAGTCATCAGTGTGAGCAGATATCAGCATCTATCATCTGAAATATTGCAGTCACGTAATTCTTCCTTCCCCACGCCTACACCAATCTCCCCAGCATTTTTCCTCTCCATCTGAATTCTATTCTAACTTAATGGTGATAGAAATTTTTGTGGAAAAATACTTTTGCAAGGTTTAGATAGAGTGGAATTTCACACAGAAATAGAAATGAAAATATTTTAAAGTTTTATCTTTGCATGACAATAAGTAGTAATTTTTGAATACTCATGATAAACTGGAGAGTGTTCTAAGCCTTTTACATATTTTAAATCATTTAGTCCTCACAGAAGCTATTAAATAAATTCTGTTATAATCTCTAGTAAAGACATTGGAGTTCAGGGAGGTTAACAAAATTGGCCAAGGCCACAAAGACCACCACTAACCAATATTGCCTCATGGAAATTTCACAGAAATATGGATGTTGAGGGTTCAGATTAGCCAGAAAAAGCTGTAATGCAATAAGCTTTATTTATTCACAAATTACTGATCACATAAAACAATATTGACCCAAACCTAATGCTATTGTGGAAAAGGACATTACCCTATTATTTGTTCCCTGGAGAATCATCGTTTCTGTGGATCATAATAATTCTGGTTCAACTATCAATACTGGTAATGAATCTTTTTCCATCTTTTCATCCTAAAAATCCTGAATTCATGATCTTCACTTCAGACCTGATTTTCCTTTTACATTTCTCATTCATGTTGTTGAAGAAAAAAAAAATATTCAATGACATTTATTAAAGATGGTAAGGAAGACTCTATTTAGGGGGCATTATTGTGATAGGTAGTATGATCATGGCAAGGGGGGCTGACAGTGGGGTACAGAGATTGGGCCTGACTCCAACTCCAACAAGGACATGTGGGAATTTATAACCAAGTAGCAGAGTAGGGGGTCACTGGATGGAAAATTACTAGGAAGAAACATCAAGGATAAGGAGGACTCTTGCTAGACTGATTCAATAGAATTCTTGATGAAGGTAGGTCAGGGTAATAAGATATCAAAGAT
>NW_012137636.1:491215-492877 GCF_000956105.1 Propithecus coquereli | reverse complement strand
AATTCTGGTTCAACTATCAATACTGGTAATGAATCTTTTTCCATCTTTTCATCCTAAAAATCCTGAATTCATGATCTTCACTTCAGACCTGATTTTCCTTTTACATTTCTCATTCATGTTGTTGAAGAAAAAAAAAATATTCAATGACATTTATTAAAGATGGTAAGGAAGACTCTATTTAGGGGGCATTATTGTGATAGGTAGTATGATCATGGCAAGGGGGGCTGACAGTGGGGTACAGAGATTGGGCCTGACTCCAACTCCAACAAGGACATGTGGGAATTTATAACCAAGTAGCAGAGTAGGGGGTCACTGGATGGAAAATTACTAGGAAGAAACATCAAGGATAAGGAGGACTCTTGCTAGACTGATTCAATAGAATTCTTGATGAAGGTAGGTCAGGGTAATAAGATATCAAAGATGGTAAAATATCAAGGGTGGGAATTTTTATTGAACTGATTTAGCAGGATTCTTGCTCAAACTGGATTCTACAAGGACAGTAAGAGAAGTTCAAGGTCAGGCCCAGTTGAGTAGAGGATTCAGAGGACCCCGATTAAAGTTTGGTCAAAAGAGAGTATTTGTCAATGTAAGGGCATCAATCACTTACCCAAACTTGAAATTTAGGAGTTGTCTGTGATTTCTCCTCTTTGCTCACCCCTACACAGAGTCATTCCTCGAGACTCATTGATACTAACTCCTGTATATCTCACAAGTCTGTCTCTTTTGCTCCTTACCTATGTCCACTGCCTTGATTTAGGCCTTTAGCCCAGCTCCTCTGGGTGGCTGCAATAGGCCTCTAACTATACCCTTACCTCTTGTTTCATCTCCCTAGACACACTTACTGCAATTGCCACTGTGATGTCACAGTGGTTTTTCTAGAATTTTATGCCATCCCTCTTTTATAAATCTTCCCAATTTAAACTTTGAGAAACTTCACACTGTGTCCATATAAAGCCCTTATGGGAACCCCCTGTGCTGCAGGTCGGCTTGCCTTTCCAGACTCATCATGATCTCACATAGCTCCTTCATGTCAGATAGAGCATTGCATTCGCACTTCCCTTCCTATGTCAGGCTCTTCCATCCCTCTGTGATTGCACATACTGTTTGTTCCACTGTGAAGGCCCTTCCCGCAGGTCACCACTTCATCTCCATCTGCCTCACTCTATGCTCAGTGCTCAGCTCCACCCTATTGTCTTCAAGTCTTACCTCTGATCCTTTATGAAGAGTGCAGGGAGTAATTAGTTACTCCCATTTATCTGTTGCAAAAGCTCATGCACCTGTGTCTCTATAGAAACACCTTCCATTTGGCAAGCTATGCCATAGTACCAGACAGGGAGATCATGGAGAGATGGAACTAAATGATATTTCTTTCTGTGTCTTCAGGCTCTAGAATAATGCCTTGCTGTTCAATAAATATTTTCCAGTGGGTAAATGAATGAAAAAATGACCAGTTTCCTAATCTCCTCTACACATGTCAACTGAAGAATGATGAGGTTCATAAATTTGTAAAGAAGAGCTTTATTTCTCAAAAAGGGTTGCAGCCTGCAAGCTGGCCATCTTGCAGGCTGGGAGGCATAGCCTCCAGGCAGAAGCTGAGTGCAATGCTTGAAGGGAGGGGCAACAGGAACAGGAATTTAGGCTGAGCAGGGTGGCTGAATATAC
>NW_012137636.1:484364-486195 GCF_000956105.1 Propithecus coquereli | reverse complement strand
CTAGATTCAGAAGCGCTAGTCATTTTGTAGTATCAGATTTACAAAGTTTTCTAGTGAACTTAAATGAATATTTTGGTTAATTCACTCACAGAACCATAGTTGAAAAGGACTGCAAAGATTAAGGGTAATTTGAAAATATACCAGAGGAAGCAAAAATTGAAACATAAGATGATAAAAAAAAAGGCTTAGTAGTATATCATATTAAAGATTTACACATTAAAGATTATAGAATTTAGAAATAACTTACGTGTATAGGACACTACCTGCTGCTTATAATTTTTCCACTGTGGGGTTGTCATCTTATTCATTGTGAAGAACAGCATCTTTTCTATAATATCCATTGGAACATATTATACATATTCTTCCATACAATATTAAATTCACAGTGAATGGAGTATTTCCTTTATTTGAAGTAAACACAATACAGATTGCCGTTAACCAGCGAACTTTCCTCCTTTCTCTTTTCTCCATACTACTTTTAGGGCTATTCTGTCTGGCCTCATTTCCCCATTGTGGATGGCAGATCCTTCTTGTAGAAATACCTTTCAAATTGGAACTGTAATCCATCGTTTTGGGAAGTTCTCTTTTGGGATTTTGACTCAAATCAAATCCTACAGTCATTTCTGAAGAAAGGTAAAATTTTGATACACAAGAGAATTTTTTTTAATACTGTGCTCTTGCATATAAAAATTCTATTAGAAAGTAATTCAGGAGAGAAGGAAAAATTGATTGTAGTATAAAGACATTAATGAGAATAATATTTCTCTGAAAACTCAAAATACGATTTGGGGTCCTTGGGAACCATAGTAGTGAGGGTGGTCAGATTAAAAAGAAAAGAGAAGAGGGGTCCTTCCGTTATGCAGGGACTAGTCTTGGAGAGGCTATTCCTGCGACTCATAGTTGATGTGTGTGACAACACCTCCATATTCATGTTGGAATCCCAGGAGTTTTAGGGAATAGGGCCCCAATTCTACAGTCAAGGAAACTCCTGTGTTGGAACTTCTGGGGCTCTGCTAAGAACGGGAGGAAGGCTGAGTAGGAGAACTATCATGATTAATTAGTAATATCTGCTAGGAAAGTGAGAGGGTGGGGGATGGCTCACGTATCACAAAGCGGTGCCTGATGACATGCTTTCTGGCTGTATTGTAGGCTGCAAGGAAGTCTTTCCCATTCTGAACTGAGACCTTTTAAAACTGGTGTTCTACACCACTGTAGGATAACTATAGTTAACAATAACATTATATGGTTTCATATAGTTGGAAGGAGGATATTCAATATTCCCAACACAAAGAAATAATAAATGTTGGAGATGATGGGTATGCTAATTACCCTCTTCTGATCACTGTACATTACACATATTGAAATATCACTAGGTACCTCATGAATAAGTACAGTTATTATTTTTCAATTAAAGAAACACAATTTTAAAAATCTGGGAACTACCGAGCCGTAGGACCACATGGGTAGGTGTGAATCTCGGAGCTTCATGCATCTTCCAAACAGGGGTGTCATTTTAGAACCGGGTGTAAGATGATGGGCAACAGGAAAAAAAAAAATGCCAAGACCAAGGGTATGAGCGCAGAGCTCTTTATATCTTTAGTGCTCCAGGTTAGTGAGAGTTCTGTGAATGGGCAAGAGCAGAAGGGCTTCAGAGCCTTGTCAGCAGGATGCGGTCTGATTAACCAGGGCGCTGCTTCTCAACCGCCTCTACAGAAGTGCACACTGCCACCTTACGGACGTCTTGAGAGGTTGCACCTAACATTAGACTATAAATAACGTCATGGGTTCTTATAAACGTGCAAATGAAAAATACATATAACGGTTTCAGGAA
>NW_012137636.1:482210-484314 GCF_000956105.1 Propithecus coquereli | reverse complement strand
AAAAGTTACAGAGTAATTGTAGCAGAAATCTTTGATGCATAATTTCTGGATGATATTAAAAGGTGAGTATCATGATAAGGTGCAGGCAGTCAGAAACATGTTTTAAATGACATTTTCTTGTGAGTAACTATTTATAGCATTGACAGAAATTTAAAATTTAGAATCGGATATTTGAATCGCTCTATCACAAAATATTAAACCAAGATTTCAAGAACCATCAAAACATACTCAATCACATTTCACACTAAAAACATTTATATTTTGAGGAAGCCATATATTTCTGAACTAGTACTTAATTAATAAGATGAAATAGCTAAAGAATATTGCTAAATCATACTTTAACCTCAGTGAGTATTTCTGGTTTTGTTTAAGCTTCATAATGTGGAGAAATGATCAGTAATAGGAGATGTATATAACCTATTAAGACATAAATATATCTAATTTTCAGGGCAAGAGTAAATAATTTTACTGCTGTAATGTGTTACCAAGTATTCCCTAAGCCTCTTGTGAATCCATACACTTTCTTCTGCTTTTCCTTCTGTTGTACAGCAGATCACTCATCTCATATGTATGGCCCCAACTGCCCTCTGTTTTCCATCCTCTCTCCTTTCCTCCAACCCATTCTCCAGTTTGCAGTCACAGTGGGGTTTGTAAAGTGCAAAATCGCTTAGTCACTTTCCTCCACAGAACCCTACAGTGGTTTCCCTTGCGGTCAGGACACGTTCCAACCCCTTCATAAAAACCCCCAGGTTCCAGCAGACCTGCCTACTGCATGCCCAGCCACAGCTCTGCCCACCTTGTTCACTTTGCATCTGCTGCAGCTACGCCAAGCTCCTTACAGTTTTCCCTAGAGGGGTCTGGCCCCACTTACGAGAGGGTCTAGACACAGGCCTCCTCTGTGGGGAACACGACTGAAGTCATTTAAACATCACTTCCTTCAGAGAGCCTCTTCTGATCCTTGGTTCCATAAGCATTTGTTGTCAATGCCCACCCCAGGGCTTACCATGCCATATTGGATTCACATTTTACAGGATCATTATTCAGGGGTAAAGTCATTGAGGGCACACAACTCCAGGGAGAAAAGGATGTTCAGCAGGCAGAATTTTGATGATATTTTGTGTCTGATACACTATTCTTTAACTGCCTACACTCACACTTCTCTTTATCCTGAGAAAAATAAACCGCTATGATTTTAAATCATTCTTATTTGGGATTTGTGTAACACACAGCTAAATGAAATTATCACAGATAAAATTGGCCCTGATTTTACGTATGCATCTATAGGAAGATGTGTGGGAGGACACACAGAACAGCAAAATATTGATTTTTTTTCTCATTTGATTTGCTCTGATGAACATGCATTTCTATATATAAATGCATTAGTCAGGATGGAGTAGAATATGTTGAGGCAAAAAATAAAATGCCAATTCTCAACGGCATAGCACAGTGAAGGTTTATTTGTCCCTCGCACAAAGGCAAATACAGGTTAGCTAGGACTGTCCTCCAACCAAACCATCAGAGCGAAAAAAATTCCAAGTTAGCCAGTGTTATATACCAATATAATTAAGTGCTAAATTGTGCAGTTCAATTAGACAATATTATAATTAGAAGAAAAGATGTTAAAATATGCACCCAGCTGACAGACAATATGGACTCCTCGTGGTTAACTGAACTGCTTAAAGTTAAAACAGATCCAGGTGGCCATGGCTGGGTGAGGGAGCAGTCACGTACTCTGTGTTCTCAGAAAGATGTAAAAGTATCGCAGGACCTCCCCTTCTACAATCAAGCCAAACCAGTTCCTGTTGCCAGTGCCAAGACAAACCGCAGCTGGGAAATCCCTCTCACCCACCAGCTATTCGAGAGAAGTAGTGGACAAAGACTTCTGATTTGGGGCTTGGAAACCAACCAATCAGAGCTCACCTGCCTCAGCCAATCAGTGCTCAGTTATATTGACCAATCAGAACTAAGCTACATTAACCAATCAGAACTAAGTAAGTTCACTTTCATTTGCATAAGTGGATCTGATTGGATACCTGGGAGGGTACTTTTGGTATAAAATCCTGGCCTTCGCTTTGTTCTCTGGAATGTATTTTTCTTTTACACC
>NW_012137636.1:469885-472745 GCF_000956105.1 Propithecus coquereli | reverse complement strand
ATCATTAAAATATCAAGCAACATTCCTGTTGGAATTACACACATACATGATGACATGAGCAACTTCTTTGCTGAATCAGGTACTAAACATTTATTCATCTTCTGAATCTGGAAAGTTATGAACGAATTGCAACCATAAATTGACTATGAATACAAGAGTTTGACAAAAACTTAAAGAAAATGTTCTGTAAAAGTCAATTCCCTATATGGAATTTGCAACAAAAAGTATTATATATTTCTTGATTATTTGTCACTTGTATGAAACATCATTTACAGCAATTAAATTTGTAGTACTTTATTATATACATTTTTTTTCTGAGAGAGCTTGTTGTTAACATTTACCAGCATACCACTGATTATGACTCCCAGGATGTCACAAGTGAATTCTTCCACTGTCTCATACTTGCCTTTCTTAGTTGGTAAGAATTCTGATCTTCCATAAACAGAGCAGGAAATATAGTGATGGGTAGAAAATAATACTCCAATTGCATTACAGATCAGCACCTGGACTGCAAAGAGAGGACTGCTGTTTTGGTTTATTGCAACTCTCCGAGTCTTTGAGATGGTAGGCAGGCAGGGATATGCAAAGCCTATTTTTGATTAATTTTAGGCCATCAGATTTGCTCAATGTAGAAACTGCAAAATTATTATCTCAGTACAGACCCATCAATCTTGCAGTTCCTAATAGGTTGTAGGTACATTCAGTCTGAGTTTTTATTATTATGAGTTTTCATTATTTTCAGTACCTTAATTTCATATACAATGGGAAAAGAGACTATCTACTTTAGTATTATTATTCAGGTGACTTCCAAAGTTGGAATTCAGAATCTGGCATTTTAATCTAAAGGAGATAGGAATTAAAAAAAAGTTATATAAAGTTCTCCTAAATAGAAGGCTAGTTTGCTATCTGTAACTGAAATGATGAACTTAACGTAAGTACCTAAACCATTTGTTTTCTTTACAATCCACTTACTTACCTGGCCCAGATTGCTTGAATTTAAAAACAGTTTTGTTTATCCTCACTAAAGAGTTCATAAATGTGTCAAGAATATCTTCTATTTTCCAAATGCACTAATTTGCTATCTAATTGTTGAATGTTTATGTACTGATGCTAATGCTAGGTACCAGAGAGGACTTCAAGAGGAGGTGAGTAAAGTGAAAATAATTCTACAATTCAGTTCCTCTTCTCTGGGTCTTCGTATATATTTAGATGTCCTGAGAACATACAAATGAAATAATTAGACGTTAATAAACCTATGCACCAAGAAAAAACAATTGAGTGCTATAGATAGTGCTGTATGAGGGCAAAAAATTGTCGATCAGTATAGCAGAGTGCCTTTAATAAATCCTTAAAGAGAAAGTCAAATATATGCAAGGAGCAAAACAAACCATTAGGTCCCCTCAGAAGTATCATCTCTCATAGGCTTTTTGGCATTTATAACTTACACTCTCCTATAAAAAAACATAAATTCATTTTCATATAATCAAGATTTTCAGAGCATTTGTCCTTGAAGTCAATTCTGGCCCAAAGCAAAAGCTCATCAGATTTATGTTTCAAAGCTTCAACATTCAAACTTTTTGCACTTTGCAGGAATGATGTTAGAAAACCTAACTGCACCTTCCTTGCATTTATTGGCCATTGGCAAATGTTTGTTTTCCTCTGAGAACAGATTGAAACTTCTTTTTGTATTAATCTTTTCCCTTAAATATCAAAAGAATTATGTGAAGAATTTGCTTAAATATTTGCATGGACATTTATGGCACCTGCCAAACTCTTCCTATAGGTGCCTATACAATAATATCTTTTTGGATTAACAAGAAAAAATTCATTAAAAAATATTTCCAGGTGCTGCATGTCAGTTGGGGTACAGGAAGCAATTATAGGGTAAAGGGACATGACGGAAGGAACTTTTATAGAAAAGATCTTCATCTCTGGAGTGGACCGAATAGATGAGCAGATTTAGCTACGGAAGGATTTTTGAATATACATTATGCTATCAAGACAGGGCAAGTATTAGTTCTTCACTTCGCCATCTGTTGTTTTAAAAGAAGTGTTAACATGTTTCCCATAACTGCTGTTTCACCAGGGTCATGTTGCCAGTAAATTGACCCTTGGTTGTTCTGTGGTTCAACACAATGGTTGTTGTGGAGAAAGAGGATCCTAAAGAGGAAAGTTTGTGTCACCTGTGTTGCTGTCAACATGATCCCAAATGTTAGGGTCTCCAGAGGTTTACCAGATGGCTTTCCGGGGGAGTCAATGAGTAGAACTGGACTGAAAACACTAAAGTTTGTGAAATGGGCTTCAGAAATTGGATAACTAACAGCTTAATATCAAGAAATAGCTGTGCATATTGAAAAAACAAATGACAAGTGGTGCACTACATTCTGGGAGGTGTGTTTCCATGCTGCTAAGAATTAGGACAAACTGCAGTAAGAAATATTGGGAGCTGTAGTTGCATTTTTTTCCAGCAAAAAAGAGAAAGATACCACCTCAGTAGAATAGAGTGACCCATGTGAAGCTTGCTAAAAACAGGGAATTAGACTGGAAGTTATGCATACAACATTTACCACAGGTATGAATATTACTAGAGAATTCTACCCCAATAAAAGTGAGCACAAAAGAATTCCCAGACCAAGCCATCCACTCACCATATCTATCAAAATGGAGCAGGTCTCACATTAAAGAAGAGCGAAGAGAAAGAACTGCAAAATGAGGGCAATGAAGGAAAACAAGTTTGACCACTGGAGAGGTGGTAGCTAAGTAAAGCTCGGTAAACACATGCGTACTGGTTTATTACAAAGGATATGATAGAAGATACAAATGAACAGCCAGATGAACAGTCACTAGCACAGGAGTTTCT
>NW_012137636.1:466740-469835 GCF_000956105.1 Propithecus coquereli | reverse complement strand
AAAATCTTACAGAATATGTTCTCTAATCACAGCAGAATTAAATTGGAAATTAGCAATGATAAAACACCTAGAAAGGTCTCAGATATCTGGAAATTAGACAACTCACTTCTAAATAATGCATAAGTAAAAGAAAACAAACACAATGGAAATTTTAAAATATTTATAAACAAATGATGATAAAAACATGATGTATCAAAATTTGTGGAATGCAACCGAAGCAGTTCTGAAAACTTTACAGCTTAAAAATTTGTGTCAGTAAAGAAAAACCCTGGCAGGTGTGGGGAGCCTGTGGCCTTCTGATTTCAAGATTGTGCTCTTTTAAGCACCAAAGAAAGTAAGAAAAGCTTCATCTTTTTCTGCTGCACCCTTTTTAATAAAAGGATTTGTTCTGTAAAATTTGGATTCAGCTGAAAGGCCATACCTAAGGACTAGGAAGGCCACATTTCACTTTAAGGCCTCTCAGTTCCCCACTCCTGAAAGCCTCATGTAGCAATAGTTTTTGTTGCTGTTGTTAACTTTTTTCTTTCAAATGTATATCTTCACTTATATAAATATTTTTTATTTGTCAAATAACAAGGCGCTAAGTTTTCTTGGTTTTACTTGCCTGTGCATGGTTGCTGATCCAATGTGCTTTGAAAACTAGATCTAATGGAATGGGAGACATCTGGTGCTGGTCTTCTTGTCAGAGGTCATATCTTCTCCTCCCATTGTTCGCTTCTCTAATATTCTGTATTCATCCTACAGTTCTACTAATGCTCTTCCTATTTCTCTTCTCATGTAGGGCTTCATTTGAGATTATTATCCAGTGTTGTCTTGGAACCAGGTTGCACCAGCTAATGAGAGCCAATTGTTAAATTTGCAGAAGTTATGCTATGTGATCATTAATCACAGCCATTATAAAAGATCAAATTATATGAACTTAAAAATTATTTACATTTAAAAAAAAGGTAATAAGTATCTTAAGCTTATCACTTCTTCATTATTTTATCACATTTTACTATTTTCTATGCTCTTGAGATTATTTACATATATTGTATATTTAGATGAAAGTAACATATAATGTGCTAGTACGTATCTTTTTTGTTAGTGACATCATGCTGGTAACAGGAAATTGCCTGTGGTGGCACTATTTGCACCATGGAAATCTGAAAATGCTACAAATTGGGCTTGATTTATTATTTTGTTGATTATTAATGCAAATTAAAATTTAAAGTAGTCTGTGGTTGTTACATTCTAAAAAGCACCCAACATTTGAGAAATAGTCTCCCAGTATTTGCAAACTATTATTTGATTCAGCAAGAAGCCATTTGTGTCATTGATGAATGGGTGAAATTCCAATATACATCATTGTTTCACTTTGTCAAACTCATTAATATCATTAAAATATCAAGCAACATTCCTGTTGGAATTACACACATACATGATGACATGAGCAACTTCTTTGCTGAATCAGGTACTAAACATTTATTCATCTTCTGAATCTGGAAAGTTATGAACGAATTGCAACCATAAATTGACTATGAATACAAGAGTTTGACAAAAACTTAAAGAAAATGTTCTGTAAAAGTCAATTCCCTATATGGAATTTGCAACAAAAAGTATTATATATTTCTTGATTATTTGTCACTTGTATGAAACATCATTTACAGCAATTAAATTTGTAGTACTTTATTATATACATTTTTTTTCTGAGAGAGCTTGTTGTTAACATTTACCAGCATACCACTGATTATGACTCCCAGGATGTCACAAGTGAATTCTTCCACTGTCTCATACTTGCCTTTCTTAGTTGGTAAGAATTCTGATCTTCCATAAACAGAGCAGGAAATATAGTGATGGGTAGAAAATAATACTCCAATTGCATTACAGATCAGCACCTGGACTGCAAAGAGAGGACTGCTGTTTTGGTTTATTGCAACTCTCCGAGTCTTTGAGATGGTAGGCAGGCAGGGATATGCAAAGCCTATTTTTGATTAATTTTAGGCCATCAGATTTGCTCAATGTAGAAACTGCAAAATTATTATCTCAGTACAGACCCATCAATCTTGCAGTTCCTAATAGGTTGTAGGTACATTCAGTCTGAGTTTTTATTATTATGAGTTTTCATTATTTTCAGTACCTTAATTTCATATACAATGGGAAAAGAGACTATCTACTTTAGTATTATTATTCAGGTGACTTCCAAAGTTGGAATTCAGAATCTGGCATTTTAATCTAAAGGAGATAGGAATTAAAAAAAAGTTATATAAAGTTCTCCTAAATAGAAGGCTAGTTTGCTATCTGTAACTGAAATGATGAACTTAACGTAAGTACCTAAACCATTTGTTTTCTTTACAATCCACTTACTTACCTGGCCCAGATTGCTTGAATTTAAAAACAGTTTTGTTTATCCTCACTAAAGAGTTCATAAATGTGTCAAGAATATCTTCTATTTTCCAAATGCACTAATTTGCTATCTAATTGTTGAATGTTTATGTACTGATGCTAATGCTAGGTACCAGAGAGGACTTCAAGAGGAGGTGAGTAAAGTGAAAATAATTCTACAATTCAGTTCCTCTTCTCTGGGTCTTCGTATATATTTAGATGTCCTGAGAACATACAAATGAAATAATTAGACGTTAATAAACCTATGCACCAAGAAAAAACAATTGAGTGCTATAGATAGTGCTGTATGAGGGCAAAAAATTGTCGATCAGTATAGCAGAGTGCCTTTAATAAATCCTTAAAGAGAAAGTCAAATATATGCAAGGAGCAAAACAAACCATTAGGTCCCCTCAGAAGTATCATCTCTCATAGGCTTTTTGGCATTTATAACTTACACTCTCCTATAAAAAAACATAAATTCATTTTCATATAATCAAGATTTTCAGAGCATTTGTCCTTGAAGTCAATTCTGGCCCAAAGCAAAAGCTCATCAGATTTATGTTTCAAAGCTTCAACATTCAAACTTTTTGCACTTTGCAGGAATGATGTTAGAAAACCTAACTGCACCTTCCTTGCATTTATTGGCCATTGGCAAATGTTTGTTTTCATTTGGGAATAGATTGAAACTTCTTTTTGTATTAATGTTTTCCCTTAAATATCAAAAGAATTAT
>NW_012137636.1:464163-465011 GCF_000956105.1 Propithecus coquereli | reverse complement strand
AGACCTTGGAATGAATTTGCTTACTGACCTTAAACTTGTGTTTGACTATCCATATTCTTCTGCAGACAAAACTTTTTATAGGACTTCTTTTCCTTAGTTAAAGGCTATGAATAAAAAGTTTAAGGCCTAGAAATTCACCTCTTATTATCTTTCTGTTCAAGAGAATAAGTGGCAATCCTTTTGTCCTGAGTTAAGGGATTGGCTGTTGTCTGTGGAAATAGGGTTTTGTAGTTTTTTTCCTTTAATTTAAAAAAAAAATTTATATAGACATTGTTTTAGACCAGTTTTAAGTTCACAGAAAAATTTAGCAGAATGGGCACAATGCACACTATATAGGTGATGGACACGCACATAACTTTGACTCAAACTGTACAAAAGCAATTCATGTAACCAAAATGTATGTGCCCCCATAATATTCTGAAAGAATATATATATATTAAATTAAAATGTATACGTATATCAATTATATTGTCTAATATCACCAATATGAATGAGAACTAGCTAAAGTTATTTTTTTCAGTAGGCTTTTATGCCACATTACCAAACAAAAACCAAATGAATAGAAATGACAAAAAAAAATTGAGAACTAGTAACTGATGGGTTTCTTACATGAAAACAATTTTATATCTATGATTATGGGAAGAATACAAGATAAAATCATTATATGAATTCTCTAAGATTCATATTAAACTTAAATGAAAAAATTCCAGAAGGCTTAATAAAGTTCTTCAGCATTTTTATAAAAGCTAATTTAATATTTTCTTCTTGTTTTTTAATGAACCCTTTTGATTTCTTCCTAGAAATTAATGAATTTCTCAAGCAGACAGGGAGAAATAGAGTACTTTGTT
>NW_012137636.1:459889-462048 GCF_000956105.1 Propithecus coquereli | reverse complement strand
CCTACATCAGAGTAGGACATTTGTTGCAATGGATGAACCTACATTGACACATCATTGTTTATCAAAATCCGTAGTTTACATTAAGGTTCACTCTTGGTGTACTTTTATGCATTTTAACAAATGTGTAATGACATATATCCACTATTATGGCATCATGCAGAATAGTTTTACTGCCCTAAAAACGCTGTGTGTTCCACCTGTTCATTGCTTCCTCCCCCTTCCCCTGGCAACCACTGATCTTTTGAGGGTTTCCATAGTTTTGCATTTTCCAGAATGTCATATATTTAGAATAATACAATATGTAGCCTTTTTAGATTGGCTTCTTTCACTTAGTAATATGTATTTGTTTCTTCTATGTGTTTTAATGACTTGATAGCTCATTTCTTTTTAGTGCCAAATAATATTCTATTGTCTGGATGTATCATAGTTTATTTATACGTTTGTGAACTTACTGAAGAATATCTTGGTTTCCTCCAAGTTTTGGCAATCAGGAATAAAGCTGTTATAAACATCCATGCGCAGGTTTTTGTGTGGACATAAGTTTTCAACTCATTTGGGTAAATACCAAGGAGGGCAATTGCTGGGCATACGATAAAACTATGTTTTGTTTTGAGGAAACTGCCAAACTGTCTTCCAAAGTGGCTGTACTGTTTTGCATTCCTACCAGCAATGAATGAGAGTTCCCGTTGTGCCACATCCTGGCCAGGATTTGATGCTGTCAGTGTTCTGGATTTTTTCCATTCTATTATAATAGACGTATAGAGGTATCTCATTGTTTTAATTTGCATTTCCCTGATGACATGTGATGTGATGTGGAGCATCTTTTTATATGCTTATTTGCCATCTCTATATGTTCTTTGGTGCGGTGTCTGTTAAGGTTTTTGGCCCATTTTTAAATTGAGTTGTTGTTTTCTTCTTGTTGAGTTTTAAGCATTCTTGTGTATTTCGGATAACAGTCCTTTATTAGATATTTCTTTTGCAAATATTTTCTCCCAGTCTGTGGCTTGTTTTTTCATTATCTTGATATTGTACTTTTGTAAAAGACAAGATTCTGTAACAACTTGCTTCATTCACTCTGGAGAGTCAGAACCCCCTGAAAGGAGTTGGAGAGTGGTTCTAGATTTGATTCTTGGCCAAGTTCAGAGAGCAGAAAATAGGGCCCAGAGGGGATTGCTGCAGGCAGTTGACAAGGCGTTGGTATAAGAAGTTAAAACACAGTATCAGAAGTGTCTAACAGCTGGAAGACAGATCACAGAGAATCCAGGATCAGAAAATTTTTGTGAATCCTGGCAGATGGCATGAGGGAAGTTTTCCCGGAAGTGCTAAGAGTGCAAGTTCACGCAGGCTAGGAGTCAGGGGAACCTTGGGTGTGCAGTGGGAAATTGGGGCCCATGGGGAGAGAACAACAAGAAGGCAGGCCCTCTGTCACCTGTCAGGCTCCCTGGAAGGGAACCTGGGCGTAGGAAAGTGCAGTAAGGCATCCTCAGGCAAGCAGGAAGTGGACTTGGTGCCGTGCGTGCAGGAGGGCTAGTCATGATGTCCCTCCTGTTAGGAGGGTCTGAGTAGGAACGGCAGAGGTACGTGTATGGGTTGTGCGAGGTGGTGGAGGCCAAGGAGCATATGTGGAAGGAGAATAAATCACACAGTTTGTTGGGCTCCCGTTTCAGTGCAGCTCAGAGCAGCTCTGAGGAAGAAGAGAAGCTGTGTGAGGATGCAGGTCGTCACAGTGCCTCCTCCCAACCCTACAGCCTCAGGCTGTGTCCACCCAACAGTACCCGGGCCAGACAGAATTCCTCAGCCTACTCCACAGGAGTCGGGTCCATTAATGTATCTGTTCCACTGGGAGGTGCTAGTGGAGTCTTTCCAAAATGCGTCCTATTCATAATACCAGAGTGTGTTCAATTTAACAACAAGAACATGTATGCAGTTTCCTTGGATGTTTTCTGTTATGTTTGTGCTCATTCAGTGATAAAATATTCACATAGATTGATGCTGTTTTTATGATATCACCTGCCATAAAAGGTGAAAGAAAATAATTAAGTCTCCAGATGTCCATCGTGAGCAGCCCTCTGCTGGACATTTTGTTTTCTGCTCTTAACCAAAGAGAAAGACCTTTTCTCAACTTGTGAATTTAAGTCCAAAAATGAAAACGTATGATG
>NW_012137636.1:457610-459194 GCF_000956105.1 Propithecus coquereli | reverse complement strand
TTTTTTTTTTTAAAGAAAATTATGCAGACTCCAATATGCTAACAAAAGATGACAGCACCATCCCTCTTGCAGACTCATGGATGAGGGAGTCTTGCTTGGCCTCCCCTCACCATCTTTGGCAGCTGCTGAAGAATCTCCAAAAATCTCAGTTTGAAAACTATTGCCTTAGGTTACAAAAACCAACTGCTGTGGACTGAATGTTTGCCCTCAAAATTCATGCGTTGAAACCGTAAATCCCCAGTGTGACAGTATTTAGAGGTGGGAACTGTCAAAGATCATTAGAGTAGGATCAATGCCCTTATCAAAGAGGAAGGGACGTGTGATCTCATCCAAGTGAGGACCTAACCGGAAGAAGGCCCTCACTGTAAACCCGTCTATGCTGGTAGCCTGATCTGGGACATCTAGCTTCCAGAACTGTGAGAAATAAATGTTTGTTAAGCCGCTTGGTCAATGGCAATTTGGTATAGCAGCCCGAACTGACTGGCACACTAACTGTTGCAGAAGACCTTACCAAATGATCTCATTCCGGCAACTGGACCAGTGGATGCTGCGTTAATGTGAAAGAGGACACTATTGTTTAGTGTATAGTTATTTTATAATCAAATTAGGACAACTTGAAATTTATGAAAAATTTTTTAAAAGATTGCAGACATGAAGATCAAAGAATTTAAAATTTACTACCAATTCCTTCAAAAGAAGCATTTAGTAAGCTCCTTTTAATGTTCGACCTGTGACACACTAGGGGAGGGATGAGATACAAATGTGGATCCAAAACATACTCCATCTGTGCACACAGCTCTCCTTCTAACAAAGTGTTAATAGATGTGACAGGCCCACGTGTGCCTATAGCAGGGTATGGAAAGGGGACATAGGTGACCTGGGAGGGGTTGGAAAGTGCTGAGTGGAACAAGAGATGGTGGGCAGCAGGAGGGCTGAGACAGACTTGCTGGCAGAAGGACACTTGAGCCGGGTTGGTCAGGGCAAGACCAGGCACTGAGGGCGGAAAAGGAGGGCAGGCGAGTTTGGCTGAAGGTTGGGTACCATGAAGGGGAACAGGGAGGTTAGGTGGAGGCCAAAGGATGCAGGGCTCGAATTACCAGTATGTGCGATTTGATCCTTAAAATAACTATTAATACGCCCAGAAAATGTTGCAGTAAACCTGAAAATTGTGTGTATCTCTGCATCATTTGAATTAAGTGTCTCAGATGACTTGGATATCGTTTCTGTTGTTATTATATGAAATATTTACACTTTTTTTTTTCAGGCAGAAGCTGACAACATTGTGACTTTGCAGCCTTTTAGAGATAAATGTGAACCTGTTTTTCTCTTTAGTCTCGTAAGTGTAATATTTATTCTCTCAATTGTATTATCAGATTCCAACTTGCAGTGAAAGAACAAATAGCATTTTAAAATTACTGTGGAACTGTTAGCTGATGATAGCAAATGCACATCGTTTGCCTTATCTTTTCTTGTTTATTAATACATTTTATAATTTGACCTCTAGGAGTTTATAATGGATTGAGGAGATTAGATTATCACACTGAGTTGATTAGGGCAAAGAAAAATAAGATGGTGTTTACCTTT
>NW_012137636.1:453218-456565 GCF_000956105.1 Propithecus coquereli | reverse complement strand
ATGGGCTTGGTGGGCTTATGGAACAATGAGGAGTCTCAGCAGCAGGTAGCAGGTAGGAGCATGGGACAGCGGAAGAAAGACAGGGCAGGTCGATCACCATGTAGAGTCTGGAGCTCTGGGAGAGCCATCACCCTGCCATGTGAGTCAGGTCTGACCAGTAGACTTATATCCACTCCCCGTAAAGGGGCCAATTGGTTTATGTCCTCTAATCCCTGCAATCAGTACCCAAAGTAGAAGTCCACTCTTCTTCCCAGCCATGTTTTGTCCCTCCTTCTAACACTAATTCTTTTCCTGACCCAGTTCTCCAATTCTCCCCCATCTCTGGAATTGATATAGGCAATTAGCAAACTTCCTAAGATTTTTGATGTCTCTGAGCTTTTGCTTCACTTCCTTGACTTACCTGAATTCTGCCTTCTTCCTTGGGACATTTTCTCTGCAGCCCAGAAGTGGTGACTGTATTTTCAGATTGTGTTTCTTGGGGCCTGGAGTAGAATTGGTGTTTCCCTTACTTCCTTTGACTTCTTCAATAACTTTCTTTCCTGTTTTACTTGGCTAAATCTCATTCTTCTCCACCTCACTCTTGTTATTTACTGACCTTCAAATCAGTTCTGTGGATGACTGAAGACTTTGGCATGTGGCTCAAATTCTTACTCTCAATCCCTAATCCGGCCAGGGACTTCATTATTTACATTGGCAACCCTCTTGATATCCTGGCCTTTCAATTCTTGACCTCCTTACTGTCAATGGACTTTTCCTCCAATAAACTTCATTCAGTCTCTCCCACAGTTATACCTCAAACTTTATTATCTCACCCATTGCTCCATATCCACAATCATTAATTCAAGAATGCCATTCTCTGATCCTAAAGCCACCATCAAGCCTATTGCTTGTTTATTCGGATATCTAATAGTGGCCTTTGGCATTGGTCAGCTTTCGTAGATGACAGCAAATTCATTCCAGTAAGTTTCAGCAGGAAAGACTTTTTCAAGGGCTATTAGAAAGCTCACAGAATTGCTGAAAGATTCCTTTTAGTGGGAACTGGTAATTATAGTTTGGGATTTCATTTAAACCTTTCTCGACTGGATCCTTCTCATTGGCCTTTGGATATGATTAAATCTTTTCAATTAAAAATAATACACCTTTTTGACACCATACCCCCTCCCGCTACCACCCATTTCTTTTCTTCACTACACAGCTCATTTACTAGGAAGAGTTTCTGTATTTAATTTTACTGCATTTCTTCCCATCCCATTAACTCCACAACCCATTCAGTCTGACCTCTGTCTGATTTTTCCACCAAAATTGCTGTTGCTAATGTATCCAATTACCAGCCTGTTGCTAGATATAATGAACATTTTCAGGTAATCATCATTTGTACTTTTCAGATGTATTAAACATGATGACCATGCCCTGCTTTTTAAAACATTTGCTTCTTTTGCCTTGTGTGAATTGGTTTTCCTTTCACCTTCCTAGATGTTCCTCCCCTCTGTCGTTTTTGCAGGTCCATCCTTCTTTATTCAGCCTTTAAACATTGACTTTATCATGCTGTATACTCTTCTTAGAAAATTTGCTCTGCACATATTTTCATTTGTCACCATTGTATGTCAATAA
Source organism: Propithecus coquereli (assembly GCF_000956105.1). NCBI lineage: Eukaryota > Metazoa > Chordata > Mammalia > Primates > Indriidae > Propithecus > Propithecus coquereli. Next base: position 454,954 of record NW_012137636.1, on the reverse strand, counting down.
CTCACATTTCCATCTTGAGCTATATTGTATACTTTGAGCTCCAGACCTGTGCATCCAACTGGTACCTTGATATCTCCTCAAAAGCATCTCACAAGAAACTCATCCAACACCAGACTCTCCTCCCCACAAAACGTAGTCCTCTTCTAGTGTCTCCTCATTTGACATATAACATCATAATTCATAATTTATCCAGTTTTCAAGTGAGAAACAGAAACATCATCTTTGTGACTTCTCTTTACATCACACCCTATCCAAACCATACCTTGGACCTGAACATGTTACTGCCTCAGTCTCTCATTCATGTACTTCATTCCATCCTTTCCATTTCCACCACCACTGCCACAGACTGAGCAACCATCGTCTCTCATTTTTACCTCTGGAGTAGCTCATAACTCATGTACAAACATCCTCTCTTGCTCCACCTCCAATCTTTTCTCCACACAGTAGGTGAAATGATTTTTACAAACAACAATTCTAATTGTGGTCATGGCCTCCATTTAAACATTACAAAGGTGTATGACTGCACTTGGGACAAAGACTGCATCCTTCCATGACCACAAGCCTTTGCCCCCCACCCCAAGTGTGGGTTTCTTCTCATACCAGGCTCCCCTTCACTTTCATGGATGGCCTCCTTGCTTCCATATTCCCTTCCAGCCTAGACACTTGCATGTGCTATTTCCTTGGCCTACAATGCTCTTCCTTCTCTTTTTTGCATCGTTAACCTTAGCCTTCTTCAACTTTAAACCAAGAATCACTTCCTGATTTTGAGAAGTCCCTTCCCTGATCTCTTTGACCAGGACACATTCTTGTAGGTGCTCCGAATGCTTTGCATCTCTCTTGGTGGTACCTGTCATGGGTGCTATTTCCCATGTGTTTGTGTTTTTGTTGTTTTTGTAATTTAATTAGATCAGGTACCATGCCTATTATTCCACACATTTATGCCTGGTAAGTCACCAGTGTAACAGATGTTCAGTCAATATGTATTAAAAGATGAACAAAAGGGGCCTGGTGTCAGAAATAGGGAGGCCTATACAGAATCTTTCAGATTTAAAGGAGGGATACTTCAGGAGATATTGCATGTGAGTGCTCCTATAGGGTGATGACTTGCCGCGAGGGGCTGGAGGACACCACCATGCCTTTGGCTGTAAGAAGACAGACGGATTGGAGGTAGAACTCAAAGAACTGGGTTTACCAAATCAAGGCAAACTTTCACATCAGTAATAGCTTCCTTTAAAATGACTAAATACAATAGCTAAAAGAAGGTCACCGGAGGTGGAGGGGAGCAGGGAGGGGCGACTGAGTCCAGTTTAAGTGTTAATTCTTGACTTGTTCTGACAATGAAAGTTTCCTTCCTGTTTCCTTTTCTCTTATAGAACGGCAAAATTATTGCAAAGATTGAGGGCGCAAATGCACCACTTGTTAATAAAACAGTTATTACCTTGATCAATGAAGAGAGGAAAATTGCAGCAGGTGAAATGGTTCGCCCTCAGGTAATACTTTGAATTAGCAACTATTTTAGTTTTTAAGAAGCGCGTTATCTTTTTTCATGTTTTCCTAATTTTATAACTATCTAGCTGTCTAAATGATGCAACCTTTCTGGGAAGCATTTTGGCAATGTGAATCCAAGGCAAGTGTAGATCCTGTGCTTCAGCAACTACCCTCCATTAATTTGCCCTAAGAAAATGAGACAAATATAGAAGAGGATATTTGAAATGTTATCCCTATTATTAAACATT
>NW_012137636.1:447536-453168 GCF_000956105.1 Propithecus coquereli | reverse complement strand
GAAGGACACTTGAGCCGGGTTGGTCAGGGCAAGACCAGGCACTGAGGGCGGAAAAGGAGGGCAGGCGAGTTTGGCTGAAGGTTGGGTACCATGAAGGGGAACAGGGAGGTTAGGTGGAGGCCAAAGGATGCAGGGCTCGAATTACCAGTATGTGCGATTTGATCCTTAAAATAACTATTAATACGCCCAGAAAATGTTGCAGTAAACCTGAAAATTGTGTGTATCTCTGCATCATTTGAATTAAGTGTCTCAGATGACTTGGATATCGTTTCTGTTGTTATTATATGAAATATTTACACTTTTTTTTTCAGGCAGAAGCTGACAACATTGTGACTTTGCAGCCTTTTAGAGATAAATGTGAACCTGTTTTTCTCTTTAGTCTCGTAAGTGTAATATTTATTCTCTCAATTGTATTATCAGATTCCAACTTGCAGTGAAAGAACAAATAGCATTTTAAAATTACTGTGGAACTGTTAGCTGATGATAGCAAATGCACATCGTTTGCCTTATCTTTTCTTGTTTATTAATACATTTTATAATTTGACCTCTAGGAGTTTATAATGGATTGAGGAGATTAGATTATCACACTGAGTTGATTAGGGCAAAGAAAAATAAGATGGTGTTTACCTTTACTAGGGAAATCATCAGAGATTTGTATGATGAATTATTTACAGGAGTAAAAAATTTGGAATTTCTGAGGTACCTAGCAGGAGAGAATTGGTTATAAATATTCATGTATACCCATATAAGGAAGCATCTGTATGATCACTATTTTGTAATACATTTTACTCTTACCTCTGTATCTACAAATACATAGAAAGAAGACAGGAAGTGTTTTCACCAAAATATTTATAATAGTTTTTTATGTATGGAGAAAGGATGAATAATTTACATTTTTCTTCCTTATGCTTTTCTGTATTTTCCAAATATTCTGTGATGACCACACAACTTTAATAATCAAAAAAACATCCTGGCACTCTGGAAGGCTGAGGTGGGAGGATCGCTTGAGGTCAGGAGTTAGAGACCAGGCTGAGCAAAAGAGAGATCCTGTCTCTACTAAAAATAGAAAAATTAGCTAGTCGTGGTGGCACACACCTCTAGTCCCAGCTATTTGGGAGGCTGGGGCAGGAGGATCGCTTGAGCCCAGGAGTTTGAGGTTGCTGTGAGCTAGGCTAATGCCATGGCACTCTAGCCCGGGCGACAGAGCAAGACTTTGTCACAAAAAAAAAAAAAATGCTATTTTTTAAAAGCGTGGTATACAGTTAAGTGCTAAATTGTGTGACACAGAGTATAGCTGCTACAGACTTAGAGAACTGGGATAATAAAGAAATAAATCCTTCACAGAGGAGACAGATTGGACTTGGACTGTTCTAGTATGGGATACTTATTTTTGATATTAGAAATGATCATTAAGAAACACTTCTTAAATATAACTTTTTGCTTCTATTCAATTACACTCTTGCAACCATTTCAAAGAATTGAATTACCAGGTTAATTGAATGGAAAAAAACCACATTGTAGATCTTGCTCTAATTTGGATATGTAGAATTTGATAATTTAGATGAGGGGTCAGCCAATTTTACTTTATTTTATTTTTTTGGTAAAGGGCCAGATAGTAAATATTTTCAACATTACTAAAATATAGTCTCTGAACTGGGACATAGTTTGCTGACCTCTGGACTAGATACCACTGGACACATCAGGGAACCAAGATAAGTAATTGCACAGAGGCAGATGGGCTTGGTGGGCTTATGGAACAATGAGGAGTCTCAGCAGCAGGTAGCAGGTAGGAGCATGGGACAGCGGAAGAAAGACAGGGCAGGTCGATCACCATGTGGAGTCTGGAGCTCTGGGAGAGCCATCACCCTGCCATCTGAGTCAGGTCTGACCAGTAGACCTATATCCACTCCCCATAAAGGGGCCAATTGGTTTATGTCCTCTAATCCCTGCAATCAGTACCCAAAGTAGAAGTCCACTCTTCTTCCCAGCCATGTTTTGTCCCTCCTTCTAACACTAATTCTTTTCCTGACCCAGTTCTCCAATTCTCCCCCATCTCTGGAATTGATATAGGCAATTAGCAAACTTCCTAAGATTTTTGATGTCTCTGAGCTTTTGCTTCACTTCCTTGACTTACCTGAATTCTGCCTTCTTCCTTGGGACATTTTCTCTGCAGCCCAGAAGTGGTGACTGTATTTTCAGATTGTGTTTCTTGGGGCCTGGAGTAGAATTGGTGTTTCCCTTACTTCCTTTGACTTCTTCAATAACTTTCTTTCCTGTTTTACTTGGCTAAATCTCATTCTTCTCCACCTCACTCTTGTTATTTACTGACCTTCAAATCAGTTCTGTGGATGACTGAAGACTTTGGCATGTGGCTCAAATTCTTACTCTCAATCCCTAATCCAGCCAGGGACTTCATTATTTACATTGGCAACCCTCTTGATATCCTGGCCTTTCAATTCTTGACCTCCTTACTGTCAATGGACTTTTCCTCCAATAAACTTCATTCAGTCTCTCCCACAGTCATACCTCAGACTTTATTATCTCACCCATTGCTCCACATCCACAATCATTAATTCAAGAATGCCATTCTCTGATCCTAAAGCCACCATCAAGCCTATTGCTTGTTTATTCGGATATCTAATAGTGGCCTTTGGCATTGGTCAGCTTTCGTAGATGACAGCAAATTCATTCCAGTAAGTTTCAGCAGGAAAGACTTTTTCAAGGGCTATTAGAAAGCTCACAGAATTGCTGAAAGATTCCTTTTAGTGGGAACTGGTAATTATAGTTTGGGATTTCATTTAAACCTTTCTCGACTGGATCCTTCTCATTGGCCTTTGGATATGATTAAATCTTTTCAATTAAAAATAATACACCTTTTTGACACCATACCCCCTCCAGCTACCACCCATTTCTTTTCTTCACTACACAGCTCATTTACTAGGAAGAGTTTCTGTATTTAATTTTACTCCATTTCTTCCCATCCCATTAACTCCACAACCCATTCAGTCTGACCTCTGTCTGATTTTTCCACCAAAATTGCTGTTGCTAGTGTATCCAATTACCAGCCTGTTGCTAGATATAATGAACATTTTCAGGTAATCATCATTTGTACTTTTCAGATGTATTAAACATGATGACCATGCCCTGCTTTTTAAAACATTTGCTTCTTTTGCCTTGTGTGAATTGGTTTTCCTTTCACCTTCCTAGATGTTCCTCCCCTCTGTCGTTTTTGCAGGTCCATCCTTCTTTATTCAGCCTTTAAACATTGACTTTATCATGCTATATACTCTTCTTAGAAAATTTGCTCTGCACATATTTTCATTTGTCACCATTGTATATCAATAACTCACATTTCCATCTTGAGCTATATTGTATACTTTGAGCTCCAGACCTGTGCATCCAACTGGTACCTTGATATCTCCTCAAAAGCATCTCACAAGAAACTCATCCAACACCAGACTCTCCTCCCCACAAAACGTAGTCCTCTTCTAGTGTCTCCTCATTTGACATATAACATCATAATTCATAATTTTTCCAGTTTTCAAGTGAGAAACAGAAACATCATCTTTGTGACTTCTCTTTACATCACACCCTATCCAAACCATACCTTGGACCTGAACATGTTACTGCCTCAGTCTCTCATTCATGTACTTCATTCCATCCTTTCCATTTCCACCACCACTGCCACAGACTGAGCAACCATCGTCTCTCATTTTTACCTCTGGAGTAGCTCATAACTCATGTACAAACATCCTCTCTTGCTCCACCTCCAATCTTTTCTCCACACAGTAGGTGAAATGATTTTTACAAACAACAATTCTAATTGTGGTCATGGCCTCCATTTAAACATTACAAAGGTGTATGACTGCATTTGGGACAAAGACTGCATCCTTCCATGACCACAAGCCTTTGCCCCCCACCCCAAGTGTGGGTTTCTTCTCATACCAGGCTCCCCTTCACTTTCATGGATGGCCTCCTTGCTTCCATATTCCCTTCCAGCCTAGACACTTGCATGTGCTATTTCCTTGGTCTACAATGCTCTTCCTTCTCTTTTTTGCATCGTTAACCTTAGCCTTCTTCAACTTTAAACCAAGAATCACTTCCTGATTTTGAGAAGTCCCTTCCCTGATCTCTTTGACCAGGACACATTCTTGTAGGTGCTCCGAATGCTTTGCATCTCTCTTGGTGGTACCTGTCATGGGTGCTATTTCCCATGTGTTTGTGTTTTTGTTGTTTTTGTAATTTAATTAGATCAGGTACCATGCCTATTATTCCACACATTTATGCCTGGTAAGTCACCAGTGTAACAGATGTTCAGTCAATATGTATTAAAAGATGAACAAAAGGGGCCTGGTGTCAGAAATAGGGAGGCCTATACAGAACCTTTCAGATTTAAAGGAGGGATACTTCAGGAGATATAGCATATGAGTGCTCCTATAGGGTGATGACTTGCCGCGAGGGGCTGGAGGACACCACCATGCCTTTGGCTGTAAGAAGACAGACGGATTGGAGGTAGAACTCAAAGAACTGGGTTTACCAAATCAAGGCAAACTTTCACATCAGTAATAGCTTCCTTTAAAATGACTAAATACAATAGCTAAAAGAAGGTCACTGGAGGTGGAGGGGAGCAGGGAGGGGCGACTGAGTCCAGTTTAAGTGTTAATTCTTGACTTGTTCTGACAATGAAAGTTTCCTTCCTGTTTCCTTTTCTCTTATAGAATGGCAAAATTATTGCAAAGATTGAGGGCGCAAATGCACCACTTGTTAATAAAACAGTTATTACCTTGATCAATGAAGAGAGGAAAATTGCAGCAGGTGAAATGGTTCGCCCTCAGGTAATACTTTGAATTAGCAACTATTTTAGTTTTTAAGAAGCGCGTTATCTTTTTTCATGTTTTCCTAATTTTATAACTATCTAGCTGTCTAAATGATGCAACCTTTCTGGGAAGCATTTTGGCAATGTGAATCCAAGGCACGTGTAGATCCTGTGCTTCAGCAACTACCCTCCATTAATTTGCTCTAAGAAAATGAGACAAATATAGAAGAGGATATTTGAAATGTTATCCCTATTATTAAACATTTGGAATTTACCTTAATGCCTAGCAACAGTGAATAGATTTCATAAAATGTATATAATTTGTGTCATAAATTATACAAATCCGTGCAGTGTTATATTATTTAGTGTGTTCTAGCTCTATTGATATGGAATGAAGGTCAGGATCAATTGATGAATTAAAAGGAATACACTTCAACAGGATACTATGGCAAGGTCCTCTGTACATGTGTGAAGTATATTACCTGTATAATGTTATTATTACCTATGTAATGAGAAATAAAATATTTTAAAATTAAGAAATTAAGGATAAAGTGGTGGCATGGAGATAGTAGGATAAGAAAGTAAGCCACATAGGAAAGTGATCAGAAATATAGGTAGAAAAACAGGAGAGACTGGTGTTTTTACAAGAAACACAACAAACAAATAAACAAAAGCAAGAAGGGAGACTAGCCAAGAAATATTGCAAATTAGAAATAATGAGAATGTATAGGCTCAGGCTAGTGTAAGTGTTTACTATAAGAGAAAATTTTGGTTCAAGTCAAAGGATAAAAAATTCAGTGAATACATTTAGAAATA
>NW_012137636.1:434219-446530 GCF_000956105.1 Propithecus coquereli | reverse complement strand
GCCTCCCAGAGTGCTAGGATTACAGGCGTGAGCCACCGCGCCCGGCCCTCCTCACTTCTTTTTAAAATTATAACAGCTAACAAGTATTGAGGACTTGCTCAGTCTGCTACTATTTTCAGCAATATGCTTACAGCGTGAGATATTTCCAAATGAAAAGATGAGGCTTAAAAACTTGAAGTCTTTTCCCCAGGAACAAGCCAGTACCTGAATTTCAAGTCAATCCTGATGACACCCAAACGGTTTCTCCTAATTGCCGTATTTTATGTAGCTTTTTCATGTGTACTCTGTTCTTCTTCTTCTCATGGTTCTTGCTATTCTTGCAGAATGGTATCTTGTGTTAATTAATCACAGTGGATATGTAAGAAATGTATTAATATCTTAAGTTCATTTTATATTATTCTGTTTTGTTGGACACTTCTGTTATTTAGCTTTCTTATCTATTGCTTTTTCTAGCACAGCCCTGTTCAATAGTGATGTCATAAGAGGCACAATATGAGCCATATACATAATTTAAAATTTTCTAGTAATTACGTTAAAAATGTCAAAAAAGAAACAAGTAAAATTAATTTTAGGAACATTTTTATTTCATTCAATGTATTCAAAATATTCTCATTTAAAGAGGTATTCGATATAAACCTATTATTTAGGTATTTAGTCTTCTTTTTTCACACTAAGTCTGAAATTTTCTGTGTATTTTACACTTTTAGCATCTCTTAATTTGGACTTACCTCATTCAAGTACTCGAGTAGCCTCATGTGGTGTGGGGCTACCCTATTGACCAGCATGAGTCTAGCAAAGACAAAGTCAGGCTATTATGATAGGAATGAATGTTTTCAGTGCAGTGATTCCCAAAATATTTTTGGAACTTTATTCCACTGGAAGATCTGAAATTATGCATTCTCTTGCCCAAACAATGTGTCTGTGTGTGTGTATATGTAAAAAAATGAAAACTTTCAGGTAGTTCGTGGAATCACAGAAGCATATTCATAGCTTCCCTAGAAACTAAGAACCCTTGTCCTTCCTAGTATTTTACTCTTTAATAGTATAATAGCTAAAGGTTTGAGAAAGATTTTTTTTTTATATGTAAGTTAAGGAGATATTCTTCTGTTCCAAATTCACTAAGAATAATGGTCAAGAATGGACGTTAAAACTTCTTAAATGCCCTTTTTATCTTTAACATGATCATATGTTCACTGCTTTCTTATTTGTTAATATCTGCTTCATACTTGTTTTATCTCTCATGCTCTTCTTAAATTTTAAGAGTTTTTTTTTTAACATTTTCATATTGCACACATGCATTATTCCTGCCCTACCATTTAAAATATTCCTCATTTTCTTTCAGTGGAAATCTTGGGAAAGTAGTGTTAGATAAATGCAAGCGCCTCTCCACTTTATTTTCTATCCTGTAGGTTATAAATTTTTACTAGAAATAAAATTTCCAAAAACTCATTCACTATCGTATTAAAACCTAACTGTGTTCTACTTGTATTTCTTTTTCATAGTATCATGAAATTGCATTAGTAGACTCAGAGATAGAAGATATTGGAGAAGCACCATATGAAAGTGTTCGTAAGTAAATTTACTGTGAAAGGATGGCAAGGGTTTTCTGTCCGTGGGTGTTCATTACAGCATCACTTGTTGCAACAAAATGCTGGTAACAACATCAATGTTAATCAGTAAGGGTCTGTTTGGATAAATGATGATTTGAGCCTTGTAAGACTCAGCTATTAAAAGGCACTATCTTTTGTTCCCCTGCCTTGCCTCTGGTCTCTGGGCCCCGAGCCTTTCAGAGGCTCCCCAGGATGATGGGCTGCTGTTTCCTGTGGCTCATCTGGATAGCAGCTTCCTATTTAATCCTTCTTCATCTTCCAAAAGCTTGTGAAAATAATTTCTTCCTTGATGACCCATGCTCTTGGTTTCCTTTGCAGTTAACAATTTCATGCCTTCCCTGGATAATCGGTATGTGTGTGTGTGTGTGTGTGTGTGTGTGTGTGTGTGTGTGTGTGTGTGCCTTCATTCTCTGGAGGGAGCAGAGGTAAACAGCCAAGCTCAGTGAGCTATCTTGCACTAAAAGTCCATCATTAAAATGTAGGTAAATTCAGAGATGGTAAATCTGTCAGTTTGCAATGTTTATTTGCATAATTCACAGTAGAAACTTTACTCACTGGTCATACTGCACTGGATGGATCTTGAATGTGATTCTAATGCATGTGAATTGCACTCAAACCACCAGTGCTTACCTACTCATTTTTTTTTTTTTTTGCCTTTTGATTAAAAATTGTGAATGTTTCCCTGCATGCAAATATAGGAACTGCAGTTTGATTCTAAGTAGAAACTTTTTGGTAGTTGAAATGCTGTAATAAGATACACAGCTATCAATGGTCAAGACTTATGTATCTATTTGCCAGATCCTCCGTTTATCCTGACTTTGAGCCAAGAAAATAAAACAATGTGTTCTTTTTCCTAGACGAACCATGTGGTATTGCTGTTATCAAACCTAATGCTGTAATTAATAGAAAAGTTCTAGACATTAAAGAAAAAGTAAGTAATATTTCCCCAAAATGATTTAAATTAATTGCAAAAATAACAACCCCTTAATTGTCAATTTGGAGACAAGCTTATCATTTAGACTGAAATAGAACATAGTGCACTTCTGGTGCTACATACGTCTAAAGGCTTTGAGTATTTTATGTCTTTAGGAAGGTTTGATCTACTCATGCATCCTTTGAGTAACCCTGCTCTACCAACCTCCCACATAAATTGTAAAAATTATAGTTTTTATATTGGATTGTAACAAATGCTCTTCTTGTTTAATTATGTGTCATGTGATCTTGTTACACTCACATTAACTTGCTTTATTCCCTGTATGTTGTTACAAATGTATGGTATTTTCAATACATGATAGCTTAAGAATGCATTTAATATTTTGCTTTAGAGCTAAAATAAACCTGTTTTTTTTTTTTAAGTAGAGGAAAATTACATTCTAATTCAGAGGTCAGCAACCTCTCCTCTAAAGGGTCAGATGGGAACAATTTCTAGGTTTGCTCACATACGGTCTCTGACAACTACTTAACTCTGACATCATACCAAGACAGCAGCAACAAACAATATGTAAATGAATGGGTGTGGCTGCTCCAATATATTTTATTTATAAAAGCAAGTAGTTGGCCAGGTTTTGAGTGCAAGCTGTGGTTTGCTGAGCCCTGAACAATGACTTTGTGTTTAAACAATAAAATTATATTGAAATTTGAAAGAATGTTGTATGTGCGATAGAGGAGATCACATAGGGTACTATATCTCTTGATGAACTTCCCATTATGCATTCATTCTTCAGCTGTAGCAGCATTAGCATTTATTAAACTACAATAAAATAGTCAGTCCACAGGTTATAGGACATTTACTATCTCTTCCAATTATATGTTGATTTAATTAATATTACTCTCCAAGGATAGCTCTTTTCTACCCTAGATTCTGGTGTCCATGTGGAGGTTGAGAGGGGCACCAGACTGTACCCCATTCATTCCCTTATATATTGCTTATACTTTATGTAGTGTTTCAAAGATAAAATCATATACCAATAGCTTACTGTTTCTTATTAAAGTATGCTTTAATAGCCACGATGGTGAAAGTTTTCAAAATTACATAGTTCTTTGAGTTGAGGCAATACTATTAATCATCAGTTCATCTTATTTTTTTGTTCTAGCATAATAAACAACATTTCAGAGACATAATGAATATCTACTAAATACCTCACCTCTCTGGAATTCAGTTAAAGGCTACATAACAGGACAGAAAAAAATGACTGTTTTGAATAAAAAGAAAATGAGCACACTGCGTTTTTAAACTATAATAAAAGAGAAGTTATCAAGCTTAAATGTTGCTTGGATTTTATTTTCTGTTGTCAGACACTATGTAACTTAATAAAGACATGATTTGGATTTTCAAAAGTTGTTCAAATTGGAATGTCAGTCAGGAGAGTTGTTTAATATCAGCAGTTGTTCAATATCGACAAAGCCAATGAAACCAATAGAGCATTTGCTTTCATTGTTGAAGCAGAATGTACTTGATGCTGGATGCTTCCAGATCAAATGGAGCTCACATTATTGGTATCATTTAATATAATTATTGCCTCGCTTTGAACCCAGCTTCCGCTTTTATTTAATTGTTCAGTAGTATCTCATTGGGCTTGTCACATTTGCCTCAAAACTTCTCTGTTACATTTTATTACACTTGAGCTGCATGCAAACTGAATTTTGTGATTAAATTAAATTTTCATTAAAACAAAGAAAGCATGGTTAAATCTTAAATTCTATCCTTCCTAACAATCTGTGCATATTTGTTGCTTTAAGAGTAAGTTGTACTGGATTATGAGTTATAGCATTCACAAATTGAAAGCCTAAAAAAAAATTAAAGCAATTTTGAAAATAGATGATTAAAAAAATACTTGGAAATTTATGTCTTTATGAATGATTAAGAAAACTATGATATTTTTCCTTGGAATTAAGTTAGTTTTTTTCACATTTTGAAGCAATTCACTTTTACAGAAATATTTCAGAGTCTCTGGTTCAAGTCTTGAAAAACTCATATCTAGGGGGTCATGAAAAGTATCTTCTTTGTGTATTTTTGAGCCACCTAAAACCTAGTGCCACATGGATTTTGCTGAGCTTTTCACGTGAAATGCGTCCAAAGCTGGGTGGTTGGTTAAGCCCGGGAAGCAAACATCCTTAACTTGTTTTGCATGTGTTCCCACAACGCATCTGGATTTCACCCTACTCTCTAATCAAAGATTACCAGAGCAGGATTTGTCATAGAAGCAGAGGATAAGAGAATTCTCACTGAGGATCAAGTTATTGACTTCTACAGTAGCATGGCAGACCAGGTAAGAAAGTTACAAATGAAAAAAGTCACTGTGTACTCAAATACAGTGGATTTCTATAACCTTTGTCCCTACAGAAAAGCAAATGAGTCAGTCTGGTCAACTAAAATAAGCTCCAGGTGTCCTCGTTGGTGTCTGTATCATGGTGATGCCCAAGTTGGTGGCTCTGAAGAAATCACCAGTAGAAATAGTGGCCACCAAGCAAAACTGGAGGATCACATTGTATTTTGTTGGAATGGAAACCTCTTTATGTCATGTCCTCCAGGACTTTGCATCATCTTCTGGAAATGAATATCCAGTGCTATCCTATAGATTTTTCTCGGGGGTCAAAGGCTTCTTGTCATCATCTTCACAAAACTGTTGTAATCCTTTCTTTGCCTAAGGGCCTTTCTCTCAGGCTTTTCTTTTTTTAATTGTCTTTTGTCTGGGGGAATACAACAAAGGAAGTGCTATGTATTGGAAAGTGTACTGTCCTGGGGATCAGGAGACCTAGCTTCTGGAAATGCACTGTCCAATATGGTGCCACTAGACAAGTGGCCATTTGAATTTAAATTCATTAAAATTAAATAGCGTTAAAAATTCAGAGTTTCAGTTGTATTAGTCACATTTCAAGTGCTCAGTAGCCACATCTGTTATTAGCCACTAGTCAGAGAGCACAGAGGAGCATGGTTACGGTCACAGAAAGGTCTACTAGACAGACTTTGTAGAACTAGCTGCAACACTCAAACCATCTCTTCTGGCCCCAGCTTCCACACATGTGAAAGGAAAGGGTTAGACAAGCTACATCAGCATCAACTGTGAACTTTTGAGAAAATCCAATTCCTGAGCCCCACCTCAAACTTACTAAATTAGAAACTCCGAGATTGGGCTCTAGAAATCTGTGTTAACAAGCCCTCCAGATGATGTGGACGCATCCTAAAGTTTGACAATTGTTGTTAGACTACCTTTAAGATCAATTCCTTCTAGCTCTGAGTTTCTATTCCTCAAAAATGTGTTTGTTAACAGGAGGCTTGTAAGGATAACGTTCCCTTGCCCAATGACCATGAAGCAAAAGGTTTCACTTGACCTGGGAAATAGCCACCCTTTTTGTCCATCCATTTCAGGAGACTGAAGTACACTGTTTATCATTTTATTTTGTAGCCTGACTTTGAAGAGTTCATTTCTTTTATGACAACCGGCCTGAGCTGTGTTCTAGTTATATATCAAGGAAGTGAACAAATGCCTGTCTTGGAAGAAACTGAAGCTGAGCCTGAAACGGAACTTAAAGAGCCTACTGAGGATCAACCTGATGTCAAAGCTGAGGTCACACCTGTAGTGACGATGAAGCAAGACAGGTAACTCCAGACTAGGGATTGCATCAGTCACAGTGTGTTATTAGGTGATGACCTGTAATGTCTAAATATCTCAAATCCTATGGACAAGTGTTTTTATGTGGAAGCCACAAGTATTTCTTCCAGTCAACCTAAAATACTGTATGTTCAGAAAAGCTGAGATTTCCCTGAAAGTTTATGTCATGAGCATTAGAAGGGGAAGAATTTCCCCTGCTTGTGTTTCTAAAGCTGAGCACAGTAGTCTGGCCTGGTGGCCTGGGCCTTAGGAGGCATCCGGGAACCATGCACATTCCCTCCCCAGCCAGGTCCCTCCCATCTCTCCACCTTCCCCTTCCACTTCCCTGTGCCCTAGAGACATCAGGCCTGCACTTTTACTTAGGGCAGTTAATGGTTGTAAGTTGCTGAGAACAAAATGGTTGTACGTTTTTGTTAATGGATTTTCAAATATTCGAAAACAAACATAAGTAATTTGCAGAATGTTGGTTTTGTGTGCTGCCATTTGTGCCTTTTATTCCTCTGAAGACCCAGAGAATCCAGAGTTGAGCACAACAGTTGTCAAGGCTGTGTCTGAGAGAAAGTGGAGAGAGCAGGAACATACTCAGAGTGTCTGAGTCTTGAGCTTTCATGGGATGTGTCTCCCTCTGCTTGGAAGTCCATCTCCATCGTATTTCCTGGCTGGGAATCTCCAGGACTTTCCTTGTTGTCTTATTAATGAATTGCAGTGGCTTCTCTTGAGTGGCTACATCTGTTGGTTTTTAGCAGTCTTAGGTAGTGGGAGATCCTCATGTCATTCCTTGCAAGTTTAACACAGGATAGAGGGACTCCTAAGGTAAATCAACTGCTGAAAAAGGGCTTTGTAAACAGGACTAGTTACTTTCAGGGTTTTAAAGGGAAATGATAAGCAATGGTTAGAGGGAAGGTTTGGATGGGATGTGTTGGGCTTAAAAAGATACCTGATTTGTACCAGAATTTTTGAGCCATTCAAAAAAAATGTATGTTCTGTGAAACACTCATTAATGTAACTAGTGTAAGATAAGTCATTATTCCCTTGGGCCATTTGGGCTGTTGTTTAGGTGGTAAATCTCCATCATATCCACCTTTGAGAAGCTATTGTCTCCAGTTGTTCAATACCCACATAACAGCACGAACAATGTAGGTGTTTCACTTGGCAGGGTCGGGGTGGAATGAGCGTGCAAACCTTGCTTTGGCAAAGTCTGCAGTGTTTTCTTCCTAAACTTGGAGTTCCCACTTGCCTTTGGTCAGTGCTTGCCCCAAACGATGGCCACAAGCAGGCAGCATGGGGTGACGTGGAGCTTGCTCTTTTCCCAGCTCTTGTTCTGGAGGGAGGGCCCAGGGCCCAGGGAGGTGCTGTCACCTCCATTTGACATCTTTTAAGTAGATCCAGAAACTGAAGGATTAAGGACAAAACTCTCATGAGTAATTTATTCATTTATTCGCTTTTACTTTTTATTGCCTCCTCACCCTCCTCTCTGGGTGGTGGTGGATGGAGGGTGAGGCAGAAGTGAAGTTAAAAGCGGAGCAATTAGACTGGGATTGATCGGTGACCCCTCCCATGGGTAAGAGATGTGTCCAGGGCAGCAGAGCCCAGGGCTTTGTCGGGCTGGTTACGTCTGCAGAGACACTCACAGCTCGTGAATCACGTGGCCAGGGGAGACTTTCTCCATGCCAATGATGGCTCACCTGCTCCACTGGCTGGCTGGGAGGAGGGGGGAAGATCTTGGAAAACAGGGGTACAAGCACCCACATTTTTCATTCACATTCCAGATTCCTTTCTGATGACTTTTTATCATATTATTTATATTATCTGTTTACTTATCTGTCTTCTTAATCAGCCTATGCATTAAGAAGTCAAAGGCCAATGTCATTTATCTTTGCTTTCTAGTCTTTCCACAGATCAAGAAGGTGTGGTTGTGTTAGCTACATTGCCCAGAGTCACACGAGTAGTTACTGGCAGAGTCTTCACTCACTCATTCACTCATTCTGTTCTGCAGAGATTTCATCCATCTAATATTTATTAAAGTCTCACAGTGTGCTAAGTCCTGGGAATAATGAAAGACACAATGTAGAAGGCAACATTTAAGAAGATGTAGTAACCAAATGATAAATCATGCCCACACCAACATAAAAGCTAAGTACATAAGGATGAAAGTATTAGAAAAATAAGGAGATAGCTGGGCATCGTGGTGCACACTTGTAGTTCTAGCCACTCAGGAGACCGAGGCAAGAGGATTGCTTGAGCCCAGGAGTTTGAGGTTGCAGTGAGCTACAGTGACACCATTGCACTCTACCCAGGGTGACAGAGGGACACTGACTCTGTCTCAAAATAAAAGAAAAAGAAAAAGAAGATGAAGTGGATAAAAATATCTGCTAGCAAACAAAAATAAGCAAGGATATAGAGGAATGGGAGATAAATATTCAATAAGTAATATATAATAAATGATCAATAATGTAGGAAATATAAATATATATACCACCTAACATATTACAAATAAATTTTATCCATTCACAAAGAAGACCTTATCGACATTTTTGAAATTAAAATTTTACCACATATATTTGCTGGTTACAATCCAAATATTTGGAAATAAACAATAAAAAGGTTACAAAAATATCTATTTGAAAATATGAAATATGCATGTAAATAACCCTTAGTCCAAAGACAAAAATAAAAGGAAAAATAGAAACTATCTGGAAAGCTCTACATAGAGGAAAGAAATTTTTTTTTTTTTTATTTCAGCAAATTATGGGTGTACATATGTTTAGGTTACGTGTGTTGCCCTTGGTTCCCCCCCCCCCACCGAAGTCCGTGTTTCTAATATGTTTTTTTTCTTAAAAACATAGCATATTTTCTCTTGGTGTTTGTTTATCCTTTCATAAAGTCAAGTATAGATGACATCATGTAACTGATATTTGGAGTGGGTTCAATAAAATGTTGAATTAAGTATCATATTCTTGTATATAATAGCATAGATTATATACAAATTCTAATTGTATTGTATCTAATAGATAGATACAACTTAGTCTTTACATGAAATTCAACTTTTATTTGCTTTATTAAACTTCATGTAAATTGTGAACATATCAATTTTAATGTGTTGGCATGGTCATTAAACTTCAGTTTATAATAATCTTAAATTATGTTTTGGATTTCAGAACTTTACAAGAATATCTGGAAAGACAACATATATCTCAGTTTTGTGATCTTGAAGAAGATGTAATTAGGGTGACTAAGTTCATTGATATCTTCTTCCCTGATTTTAAAAAAATGAAAGACATGAAATTACAAAAAACACTGGCATTACTTCGGCCAGATCTCTTTCATGAAAGGAAAGGTAGGAAATAAAGCACAAATGGTTTAAGTATTTTGTAGACAGGATTTGAATTAACCCTAGTACAATTACTTTTAAAGACATTGTTCAAAATTTAACATTGAAGAAAAAGCACCTTGAGTAAGAAATTTAGTTAATATTAATTTACTAATTTCTCAAAAAATAATGAATAAAACATTTTTATAGTTCAAGAGTTTACGAGACATTTTCTAACCCATGAATTTGTTAGAGAAGATTTTAATATTACAGGAATTATTATATAATAATGATTGGAAATTTTCATGTCTGAAATGCCTCAATTCAAAACTTGGGTCACCTTAATTGATAGTGTGACTTGAACAAGTTATTTTAACAAGTCTATTTCTTCATCTGTAAAATTCAGATTATAATAACATGAGAAAATATAAATAAAGTACCTGGCACTTCAAGAGCTAGTTATTTTTAACCTCATCCCATATTCTCATAGCAGAGTAAATATGGCAGAGTAAGAGAAATCATAGTACTATTATTTCTTTTTTTATACCTAATGTATGGCAACACAATTGGTATTTGTATGTTGACCTTTTATTCTCTGACTTGCTGAACTTAGTTCTAAGAGCTTTAATAAAGTTTCCTTGGAAATTTCTATGTAAACCAAGGTTTCTTAGCCTTTGACCTGCTTACATTTTAGGCCAGATAATTCTTTGTTGAGGGTTGGGGGCCTGTGTCATGTGCACGGTAAAATGCTTAGCAGCATCCTTGGCCTCTACTCATTTAGTGCCACTGTCATAACCCCCACTTCCCAGTTGTGACAACCAAAAATATCTCCAGACATTGTCAAATGGACAATCATTGATGTAAACAGTAATGTCATCTGCAAAGTGAGATACTTTTATTGCTTTCTTTCCGTCTGTATGCCTTTTATTTCTTTGGCTTGCCTCATTGAACTAGCTAGCACCTCTTGTATGATGTTGAATAGGAGTATTAAGAGGAGACATTCTTGTAGTTTATCAGTTTTTGCCTCGCATATTTGATGTTCTTTTGTTAGGTGTATATATATTATGGATTGTCATGTCTTGGAGAATTGACCCCTTATCACATTATGTAATGTCCCTCTTTGGCTCTGTCCCTCTTTCCTTGTTCTGATTGATGTAGCCACTCAGTTTTCTTTTGATTAGTGTTAACATGTATGTTGTTTTCTATCCATTTAATTTTAATCTATCTATGTCTTTATATTTAAAGCAGGTTTCTTATAGACAACATATGGTTGGGTCTTTTTATTCTACTCTGATAATCTCCTTTAAGTAGCATATTAAGACCATTCACATTTAAAGTGATGATAGATATTGTTGGATTAATATGTACCATGTTTGTAACTGTTTTTTTTTTTTTTTTCTTGAGACAGAGTCTCGCTTTGTTGCCCGGGCTAGAGTGAGTGCCATGGTGTCAGCCTAGCTCACAGCAACCTCAAACTCCTGGGCTCAAGCAATCCTCCTGCCTCAGCCTCCCGAGTAGCTGGGACTACAGGCATGCGCCACCATGCCCGGCTAATTTTTTCTCTCTCTATATATTTTTAGTTGTCCAGATAATTTCTTTCTATTTTTTAATAGAGACGGGGTCTCGCTCTTGCTCAGGCTGGTCTCGAACTCCTGACCTTGAGCAATCCACCCGCCTCGGCCTCCCACAGTGCTAGGATTACAGGCTTGAGCCACCACGCCCGGCCTATAACGGGTTTTATTTATTGCAATACTTTTTGGTGTTAACAGAAAAGAAGCCAAACTCTATTAAATAATTGTAAGAGTTTTATTGTGAGCTGAATATGTGTGACCATGGCCCAGAGAGCTATGCCCAAGAAGCCTTGAGCAAGTGGTCTCACCATAGTTGAGTTACAGTTTGGTTTTATACATTTTAGGGAGACAGGAATTTCATGTAAAATCATAAATCAATACATGGAAGGTGTACATTGGTTTAGTCTGGAAAAAGCAGGACATCTCAGGGGGATGTAGGGGATTGCAGGTTATATAGGTGGGTTTAAAGAGTCTTCAATTTGTAATTGGTTAAAGAAATGAACCTCTGTCTAAAGGCTTGGAATGTTTTAAGTTAAGATAAGGAAGTCTGTTAATCAGAGATATGATTACAGACATACACTACACGTATATCCAGACTCAAGTGATCTGTTAAGTAAATTGATGACCTGCAGATTTGGTTTAACCTTTGTCTTACATGGCCTTAGGCTTGGTAGTAATTTTGTATCTTATTGTTACAAAGGAAAATAAACAAAAAACAAAAAAACTCCAAAAGGGACAGGGAATAACTAGGCATGTCTGACTTCCCTTCTCCTCATGGCTGGCAAGTCAGCTTCACGGTTGTGTGTTTTTTTTGGGGGGGGAGGGGTTCCTCTTGGCTAAAGGGGTCGATTCAATCAGCTTGGAGTCTTGAGATTTTATTTTAGTTCGCACTGCTTAGTGTTTTTTGAGCCTCTTGGATCTGTGGTTTGGTATCTGTCATTAGTTTTGAAAAATTCTCAGCCATTATAATTCCACCTATTTCTTCTGCTTCTTTCTCTCTTTCTTCTTCTGGTATCATCGCTATGTATGTGTTACACTTTGTAATTGTTCTAGAGTTCTTAGATAGTCTTCTCTGTTTTTTTTTTTTTTTTTTCATTCTTTTTCCTAAGCTCTCAGATTTCTGTTAATACATCTTCAGTCTCACTGATTTTTTTTCTTGACTGCATTAAAACTACTGATAAGCCCTTTAAAAACATTATTTATTTCT
>NW_012137636.1:429072-430164 GCF_000956105.1 Propithecus coquereli | reverse complement strand
AGTGGTTGCTCTATGGATTACAATATACTTACCTAACATTGAAACTACTTAGAATTAGTATTTACCATATCAAGTGAAATGTAGTAACCTTAAAACCATATACATCCTTTTCCCCTTTCCCTATCTGTTGTAGTTGCTGTGTGTATTACATCTACATATATTGAATACTCTACTAGACTATATTTTATTTTTTTATTTTTAGCAGTGAATGATATTTATAGAACTTAGGAGGAGAAAAATTTTTTATTATATTTACCCAGATATTTGCTGTCACCCTTTCATCCTGAAGTTCCATGTTTCCTTCTGAGAACATTTCCCTTCCACCTGCAGAACTTTAGCCCTTCTTTCAGAGCAAGTCTGCTAGCAACAGTTTTCTTTCACTCAGGAATATTTTTAATCTGAAGCACATTTTTACTTATATAGAATTCTGGGTTGACAGTTCCTTTCTTTCAGCACTTTAAAAATGTACCACTGCCTTCTGGCCTCAAGATATTTTCTTTATTTTGGTTCTTAGCAATTGTATGACATATGATGCGTCTGAACATACTTTCCATTTATCTTATCTTTGAGTTTGAGGTTCTCTGAATTTCTTGAACCTGTAAATTAATGTCTTTCACCAAATTTGGGGAATTTCCCACCATCATTTGTTTCAACGTTTTTTTCTATGCCAGCTCTTTCTCCACCTATCTGGGATTCAAAAGATACAAAAAGTTTTATCTTTTTATATTGTCCCATGATCTCCTGAGACTTGGCTCACTTCTAAATCTTTTTTCCCTATGTAGTTCTGATTGGATAATTGCTATTTTATCTTCAAATTAAGATTTAATATCCCTTCTATGATCTCCATTTTGGCATTTGGCCCACCCAGTGAATTTTTTTTAGTTCAGTTCTATCTATCAGTTTTATGCACTTCATTTGATTCAATTTTATAGCTTCTACTGCTCTGCCAAGGACTTCATATTTCCAATCATTTCAAGAGTGAAATGATTCACTTCACAGAACACAGTTGTAATAGTTGCCGCTTTAAATTCTTTATCTGAGAATTCCAACATGTAAGTCATCTGGGGGCTGCTGTCTGTTGATTGTATTTTC
>NW_012137636.1:424381-425352 GCF_000956105.1 Propithecus coquereli | reverse complement strand
AAAATATAAGTTACATACTATATAATTCAGCCATTTAAAGTTTTAATTATTTTATGCTAAAGTCTTTGCTCATTCACTTATAGAAATATTTATTGAGCATTTACCATTTGGCCAATAATACACTCCTAGGTATTGGAAATACAATGCTGAAAAAGAGGCACCACACGTGCTGAGATTAGTGCCATGGTAGACTCTGCTAGTATCCCCCCCACCAAACCACAGCCCCATACCCTGCAATCTGGGCACACCACACACTGCACTCTTCCTTCAGTCCTTCGTGTGTGAATGGTACCATGTGATTAGTTTGGCTTAGTCAACTGTAAGCAGAAGTGGTATGTGTCCCTTCTGGGTTAAGGCTATAAAAAGCCTGTTACAATAAATATTCCATTTCTCTTCCCCTGCGATGATGACCAAGGTGGACTCGCATTCCAGTGGAGGTGAGCATAGATGGTAGAGCCTTCGTAAGCATGATGAGTGACCGTGAAGAGCAGAGCCACCCTTGCAGCTTTATTACGGACATGGAGCATAGGCAATGAGTTGTGTTAAGCGACTAGGATTTTTGGTTTGCTTTGTATTAATATCTTTATCCTGACTAACACAACAGTGTCTGGTGCAGAACACACCTAACCACATAGGCTGTCATAGTAGAGTGTGGAAAGTGCTGTGATAAGACATGATCATGGCAGTGCGTGAGCATGCAGGTGGGGCACGCAGATGAGATTCAACTGGAAGGATAAATGTGGCTTAGCCAAGTAAAGGGAAGGTTACATAAAGTTTCTTACAGGAAGCACTGTTTTACCTGGGGCCAAAACGTTGAGTTTGTGTTAGTCAGGAAGAGGATCACTTTGAGCAGTTTCAGCTGAGTGCTCTTGCAGCAGCAGTTAGATTAGAAATTGAGGTGAGAGATTACAGATGATGAAATCAGAACAATCTGTCATTAAAGAAGTAATATTTGACATATTTTATTTATT
>NW_012137636.1:419174-421901 GCF_000956105.1 Propithecus coquereli | reverse complement strand
AGACTTTGGTTCACTGACTTTTGGCCTTTTGTATTGCAGAGAAAAAGTCTGCTATTGGCCTGGTTTTCGTTCCTTTGTAGATAATTTGTGGGGTTTTTTTGTTGGTGGTGGTTTGTTTCATTTAGATACTTGAAGAATTGTTTCCCTTTTTATTTGCTCAATTTTTTCTTCAAGATTGTGTAGACACATAAGAATGTGTTGATTTTTATGCATTGATTTAACTACTAACCGTCTTGCTTAGAAATTTGTCTGTGATTGATGAGAAGTAAGATATCAAGTTGTTCTGGGCTTTGAAATATGATATTTATAGACCAGGTTATTCCATAAGACTTCCACACAACTGCTGGATGCCTTTTTCTAGAACCAGGAATTCTCTGTTTCTCCATACCTGTCACCGAATACAGTATCAGATAATGTCACTGGAATGCTTGAGATGATGTTTGAAAAT
Organism: Propithecus coquereli; assembly: GCF_000956105.1. NCBI lineage: Eukaryota > Metazoa > Chordata > Mammalia > Primates > Indriidae > Propithecus > Propithecus coquereli. The sequence goes on along the minus strand of NW_012137636.1, from coordinate 421,453 downwards.
CATCATGACCATTATGAAACAAAATAAAATATTTATTAGTATATCCATCACAGAATTTAAAGTGGAACTTAATCCTCTAATGATGAGGTCAAGAAACTCAATGCCATCTTGCAAATAACCCCAATGGCTTTTCAATTTACTAGTTGGTTACTGAGGACCCTCTGCATACCTGGTTTTTACTTCTTTTGTGATCACCTAACTGAGAGAGTGCAAACTAGGAGAGGCATCTCAAGTACTCTCAAGGGCGGTCAATCGACCACTCTGCGGTTAAGCCTAGTTTCTTTAGCTTCATGCAGATTTGCCTTCCCCAAATATTTTTCCTTGGCTTTTATCATGAGTTATTACAAGAACCTATTATATGGCAATTTCTTGAAGATGAGTTGTCACTTTTTAAACTGTTGTCATCAGGTACCCTCATATGAGAAATCTTTTTAAAAATTTAGTAATTAAAGACAAAACTTCAGTGTCCTGTGAAAATTAATATGATTCCATGTTTTTAAATTTCGAGAACTATATAAATATTGTGTATTTTTTTTTCATTTTCTTGTCTGTGAGGTAGTTCTGAAGCAAATTATTGCTTAAATGGTATTAACGTGCATGATATCTTGTTAGTTTCACTCTTTCTTTTCAATTGCTTGCTTAGTTTATTTCCCAGAGAGGTACTATATTAGTTGGGATGCGTTTTTTGGCTTGATCAGGAGCATAAGGCTGCCCAGGCTCTGAGTCAGCATTTGGGCTTTTGGCCTATTGCTTCTTGTTGCAAAGTGGCTTCCCCGGCTCCAAGCATCATGTTCCCCAAGCATTCCAAAGCAGGAATCGGAAGGTAGTGTGGGGCTGAAAGGTTCTCCCCTGGGTGTCTTTCTCAGAAGAATCCCCAGCGTGTTTCTTTTATAGATACTTGACCATATCTGGGTCACATTGCCATACTTCCCATAAGGAACATGAAGAAGTGAGTATTGGTTTTTCAAGACTTCCACAGTGGGAAGCAGGCAAGAAAGAAGGAGATTGATAATTACTTTTGGGTATCCAGTGGACTTTTTTCTCCCCAAGTGGGACAAACAAAGTAAGGGCTATTGAATATAAAAATTATTCATAAAGACTTGCATAATTGTGTTGGTTGGTTATTTAGGTTACTCTCTATACACACGCATACACACACACACACACACACACACACACACACACACACACATGAATGCACAAACGCATGCAGATAGCCAGAGAAAATATTTACTGAGATACATTTGTGTGCATGTGTGTGAGTGTATGTGATTCCTGTGTGATGAGAAATTGGAAATAGCATTATAATTTAATATGTTAAAAGGTATTGTTCACTTTAAATTGAAATCTAAGAAGCTATTTTTGAAAACTTTTAAATTTCATATGAGAATAAAGTATATTATATGCTGTCATGATAATATATCATGTATTGTGTATATAACCAATAACCTACCAATTGAAAACTGATTATGTGACTGTTTTTACTTAGAGGAAGTTTTGCATTTTATTGAAGATGAAGGCTTCAAAATACTGGATCAAAGACAAATAATATTATCAGAACAGGAAGCACATACACTGTGCAAGGAATATGAAAATGAAAACTATTTTGAGAAACTTATAGAATACATGACCAGGTAGAGTTCAGGTTTAGTCGGATTTATTTTTTGAATCACTTAAAACTTCTCTTAAGTCTGCTTTCTGTTCAAGTTGCCAAATCTCTCAATTCTGTAAACATGTTCTGAGTCTACTTCTTTGACAGTCCTGCTCCCATCCTGATTCTTTGTTCAGCAGTCAGTCTGTCTCCTCTAATCTTTCTGGAGCAATGATCAGGTTCCAGGGGAAGTTGCTGTAGCCCAGTTGAGTTGAACACCAGAAATCCAGGGTGTGCACCATCGTCAAGTCCAAGTAGAGAAATGACTGATTCTCAAGGGCTTTGGTAATCCTACAGATCACCAGTTCTGGGAGAAGAATGAGATGCTAGAAATCTGCCAGGCTTCTAGAATAAGTGAAAAATGGCAGCTGAGGCAGACATCCTGCAAGGGTATATAAACCAGCAGGAGCATGGGAATAATGAAGGAACCACCTATAAGAACAAAGGACTTCTCTTCCCTTCCTTTCTCTGCTTCCATTCTTTTATAAATATGCTTCTGAAAATGTATGAATGGAAATCAATTTTAGAACCCTGTTAAAAGGATTATTTCTTACATATTTTAATCTATTTAATGGCATACATTTGCATTACCTATATGTAATTAGCTACTGAGCCACACTTTTATTAC
>NW_012137636.1:417097-418015 GCF_000956105.1 Propithecus coquereli | reverse complement strand
TTTCCAACATTTTCTTCTAGAATTCTTATGGTTTCATGCCTTAGGTTTAAGTCTGTTATCCACCATGAGTTGATTTTTGTGAGAGGAGAGATGTGTGTATTATATTTCAGTCTTAATATATGTGTTTATCCAATTTTCCCAGCACCATTTGTTGAATAGGTATTCTTTTCCCCATTGTATATTTTTGTCTGCTTTGTTGAAGATCAGATGGCTATATGAGAATGGTTTTATATCTGTCTTCTCCTGTTACATTGATCTATGTCTCTGTTCTTGTGCCAGTACCATATTGTTTTGGTTACTATAGTCGTGTAGTATAGCTTGAAGTCTGGTAAATTGATGCCTTCCAATTTATTCTTCTTGATTAAGGTTGCTTTTGCTATATAGGGTCTTCTCTGGTTCCATATGAAGCATAGAATTATTTTTTCTAGATCTGAGAAAAATGATGCTAGTGTTTTAATAGGGATTGTATTGAATCTGTACATCACTGTGGGTAGTATAGACATTTTAACAATGTTGATTCTGCCAATCTATGACCATGGTATCGTTTTCCATCTGTTTACATCCTCTGCTATTTCCTTCCTCAGTGTTTCATAGTTCTCCCTGTAGAGGTCTTTCACCTCCTTAGTGAAATATATTCCTAGATATTTTATTTTCTTTGTTGCTATTGTGAAAGGTATTGAGTCTTTTATTTGGTTCTCAGTTTGACTGTTGTTGGTGTATTTGAATGCTACTGATTGGAGTATATTGATTTTGTAACATGAGACTCTGCTGAACTTATTTATCACTTCCAGTAGTCTCTTGGCAGAATCTTTGTGGTCTTCTAGATATAAGATCAAATCATCAGCAAAGAGTGATAGTTTGACCTCCCCTGCCCCCATTTGGATGGCCTTGATTTCCTCCTCTTGTCTGATTGCTCTG
>NW_012137636.1:413947-417047 GCF_000956105.1 Propithecus coquereli | reverse complement strand
AACTTTTTTCATGGGATCCATTTTAATTTCCTTTTAGACGTGGAGTTCAGGAACCACAGCTCTAGTCTAAGGGAGCATCTCGGGAAAACTGTCTTTCCTGGGGAAGCAGTGGACTGCTTATGACTGGGGGTCACCCAGTGCCAGCCTGAAGACGGCCAAGGTTTCACAATAAAAAGGTTGTGGGATGCTTGGTTTGGGGCTGGGAACTAAGAGGTGGATACCCAGCCAACAGGTCATCTCTTGGGAGAAATACGTGTCCCACCTGCTATTTGGAAGTAATCCCTTTGAGAAAGGTTGTATTGGTAGCCACAGGTTCTTTAGTTGATTATAAGTTTCAAGACAATGATGACTAAATGAATATGTACTCTACAATTTGGTGGGAACATTTACTGAGTTAGCATTTATGAATCTTAGAAATCAGCTAAACTTTGTAATTAACTCAACACCTATCCCATTACCTGGCACATGCGGGGATTTCTTTCAATATTTTTTTGAGCTTATCTGCTTGCCTTGGTATCATCTGAAGGATGGGAATAATTATCTCATAGATCTCCATACTTGGCATGTAGCTGACAGAAACAAACTGAATTTCAATTCCCTTGTATTCTTGGTGCTGATTTCAGGGTAGGAGTCAATTCAGGGGAAGAAAGACCCTCCCTTTAAGTGTGCAAAAATAGAGATGCTCTGTAAGGCACTGAAAACATGACATACGTGTCGGCACAATAAATAACAGTACTTATGAAGCCTCACTTACATAAATGTTGAAGTGCTTTCTTTTGGGTAAGGGTATACCTGAATCTGACTTGTCCTGCATGGACACAGGTTACCTCCTTTTTAGCCCTACTCATTTATGCCTTTACTCATGTGCCAGACAATTACTGTGAGGATAACAAGGATAGAGTGTTCTGTAAGTGGCGTTGATGGAAGCTCTCAATAGAATGCAGCAGTGCATGGCACCAGAGAGTGGAATTACTATCAGCACAAGGCCTATCCCTATGGGCATCATGGTCTAGACACTGGCTCCGAGTGTGGAGGCTGTACCAGTCCAAAGACATTTTCTCCAGGTGGAGGCGCTCAGTGACTGCACCCTCTCTACTCCACTGTCATAGTGAAAATTCCCACACATTCGCAAATAATCTTGACTGTTACTTTTGATTGGCCCCCACTTTTCCAGTTTCTTTGGCTCCACCTGGCTTTTAAAGGCTGCTTTAGAAGTAACTCCATCGACAGAGATCTGACTCTTTCCTGCATTTGGTTTCAGATTCTGTGCTCTGAATTGATTTATCTGAAATATGATCATTTGCATATCACTTGCACAAGCAGCCCCTCGTTCTCACCCCTATTGCCCAGCCTTCCTCCCTCCACTTTTTCCATTAAAAATGTTTAACAGAGTAACAGAGTGGCTGGGTGAGTGCTCCGCCTGAACAGAGTAGGTGCTCAGGATGCCTTAGGCCGTTTCACTCATTCATTGTGCAAATCCCTCACCTCTGGAAATCACAGGCTCCAGGGACTAGGGTTGGAAGTATACCCAAATTGAGTGGTGTGGGAACAGCCAAGGGCCAAATGAGAAGATCATGTCTGATAAGGCCAAAAAGAAATCTGAATGGGTCACCGAAACCACAGAGGCAAGAAGAGGATCTCGGAGCTGAGGACAGAAAGTCAAGTTTCTAGTGATGTGAATGCACATCACTATCAGCAGAAGGGAACATTATTCACCATCGATGGATTTTGTTGGGTTGACTGCCTAGGACTGTGTTTATTGGGCAAAAAATGAAATGGGCAGTGAGCATCTTCTCTACTGAAATATGCATAGGTAGAGAGACAGAAAGAAAAGGAGAACTGAAAAAATACCAAAGAACCGCAGTTGATTTAGGAGGTACATACTCATCTATAGGAAAAGAAGCTGAAGCATAATAAACTGTCTAACCCGACGCGGATCATTCGGTATCATCAGCATCACTCCTACCTCAAAGCCGTCCTGTGTGCTCCTCTTTTATTGCTGCACTTGCTCACCTGGAGGGTCCCTTTGCAGTATCTCCTGGATTCAGTGTTTATAATTTGGTATCTTTGGTTTAGAGTCAAATGCCACATAATGCTTGATAATATTTAATGGTGGTAGCAGGGAAAGAAATATTATTCAGAGCTCAATTTTTACCATGTATTTCAAATACATCATCCGATTGCATCCTCAATATCACCTTCTAAAACAGGTTTTATTGTCATATTTATATTTGAGACAACTAGAGCATAGAGAAGTTAAGTAACTCTGATATCACACAGCGAGAAAGTATACCACCGGGGTTCTACATCTGAACTTTTTCACTGCGCAGGGCATTCATTCCTCTTTCATAGTTATCTGTCAATATCCCTTGTCATCATGATTTTATCTCGTCCCTTTTTCCTAATGCCTTTTACCTCCTTGAAAGGAAGTAGCGTGCCCTAAGCCACTCCGTGGTTACTTCCTTTTGCACAGTGCCTAAATGTGGAATTAGTTGCTGTTTGATAACTTTTGAACAACTCGTATACTGTTATGTTATGTTTGTTATGTTATGTCGTAAAATAAAACTTTTGAACTTGACTTCCTTTTCAAAGTTTATGTGCACAGTTTGCAATGGGAAGTTTGCCTGTCAACCAGTTGTATGGAAGTGATTCATTAGAAACTGCTGAGAGGGAAATAGAGCATTTCTTTCCTCTTCAAAGCACTTTAGCACTGATTAAACCTCATGCAACACGTGAACAAAGAGGTAAATATTTAAAAACAAAAGTTTATGTATAAATTTTTCTCCAAATTTTGTGAAATTTTTCAAAATTTACAAGCAGAAAGAAAACAAAAAAGAAACAGAAAATTCAGAAATGCTCCATTTGGATTCAACAATAAACTTTGTCGTATTTGTTCTCTCTGTCTCCCTCCCTCCCTCATCTGTCTCTGTCTCTCTCTTAATCAAAAATGATATTGAATTTTGCTCAAGTTCTTTTCAGAATTGATGGAAATGATGACTGATGTTTTCCATAGATACATTAATGTGGAATATCATGTTAATGATATTTCAAATATTGTTATCCTTTCATTCCTGTATAAATGGATTTATCATGCATTTTT
>NW_012137636.1:404793-411962 GCF_000956105.1 Propithecus coquereli | reverse complement strand
TTTTTTTTTTTTTTGTTGAGTTCTTTGCTGGCTTTGGTATTAGGGTGATGTTGGCTTTGTAAAAATAGGAAAGTTTTTTATTATTGCTTCAATTTCAGTACTTGATATTGTTCTGTTCAGGAATTCTATTTCTTCCTGTGTGTTACTAAGAATTTGTCCGTTTTCTCCATGTTTTCAAGTTTATGTGCATAGAGAAAGGGCTAAGCCCTGTTCCCTGTAGAAACCTCCATGTGGTGGCTCAATTGTCTCTGTTGGCAGCCACCAGTGGGGGAGGGGAAGGGGAGAAGAAGATTCTAGGTGGAGGAAAGTCCACACTCTGGTCCTCTCTAAACCTCTCTCCAGGAGGTAGTCTGCCCGGGCTCTGAAGTCACACAGATCGCCTGGGACACACTTGCTCCTGTGGCTCCTGCAGTTTGATCTGGAGTTGGGAAATGTCTGTGTGGGGACGAGCGAAACTGAACCTCAGGGGTTAAGGCCCCCTGGGGATGACAAAGGTGCACGGTGGGTAGAGAAGCAATATGGTGTCTGTGGTTTGGCTTGGGTCTGTCAGGTAGAAGGTGCCCTGGGGGTGCTGGGAGCCTGATCCATAAGAAGCTCTCTGCTCACTGGCAGCATCAGTCTCTGGACTCGTATCGGTGGAAGGTCTCTCCAGCAGCTTGGGAGCCCACCAACAGTCCAAGATGCAAGGGAGGGGAAAGTTAACTGATCCACCTACCCTTCTCGCTGGTCTCCAAGCCTCTCAGGGCTTAATCCCCACCAGTGCCTTTCTCCTTCTAGTTCTGCTCCATAACCTCTTCCCATGGAGTCTCCTGTAGGTTTAGGCACCCTTCCTTCAAACTCTCATCTGATTTATGTTTGTGTGTCTGTTTTTTCTCTTTCGTCTAAAACTTCTTCTTCTTGCAGAGAGGCTCTGGCTGGTGGTGTGTCTGGTCCACCATCCTGCTCTTCCTCCCTTATTCTCCTGTTTTTAAAAATTGTGTTAAATCTACTTTGTTAGAACTTACATTATTTATATATTTACTGTCTATAAAATCCTGGGCTCTCATTGTTTATTTGAGTTTCTTAACAATGTAGCTCTATTCTTGTTTTGTATATAGCTTTCAAGAACTATGATGTCATACTAATTTTCTTTCCTTTGTAAATGACATGGTGCTTTGCTAGAACAGGATAATTTTTTTTTGTCTCTCACATCTATTAGTTTTACTAAAATTTGTCTGAGAGTCGATCATTATGGATATATTTTTCCAGGTACATGTTACTTCCTTTTACTTTCTAGATTCATATCTTCTTTTACTTCAAGATGGCTTTATTGCCTTATAGTTCTAAATGTTACTTCTGTTCCATTGTTCTGGTTTTATTTCTTAGGTATTTCATTGGAAATAATAGGATTTTCTGGAAATTTCTGAAGGTTTAGATAGACTTACCCAATTTATAGTTCAGAATATTCTTCTCCTTTGGCATGAAGTCAAATTTCTTAAATAAATATATATAATATGTAATATTTAATTTTGTGTATATATATATATAAACAACATGTATACACACATACACATATATACACGCACTTGTATATATGCTTGTATTTGCTTAACTTCTATATCCATCACTTTTTCTATTATTGACATCTCTTCTTTTATTTGGTTTTCCTTTTCTTGGCTATTTTTGTTTCTATTCTCTGTGCCCTTTACTGTATTTTAAGTTATATTCTCCATTAGCACCTTTTAATTTAGTCTTTATTTTTGTGATTTTTATCTTTTTCTTAAATTTATTTCTTGAGTGCAGTGAACTTTTATTTCACATCTACTTACTTATTGCTTGTTCATTTCTACTTTTGAGTTTGAAATTCCAATTCGTGATGTTTTTATGTTCATGTGAGAGTGTCATATTACAGTTTTCTTTGGGCTTGCCACCCTTCTGTTGGCTGGCTGGCTTTCTTTGACAGGGAACAAATAATCTTTTTCTTCAGCAAAATAATTTAATTTTACCTTTATAGTAGTTCAGCAAAGATTTATGAGGGTTTGGGTTAGCTGACTCAGTTTCTCAGTTCTGAATGTTCTCTTGGTTTTGTATAATGCAGTGGTTTCTGTCACAGGTAGGGCCTCGGCAGGAGGTGGATCTGTTTCTATTTCTACAATGCTCATTGTTTATCTAGAACATTAACCTCAGCCACTTGCTTCCTTTCCCCAAGTACTGCAAAAGACTCCTCTTTTCCAAAATGCCTCCTTCTCTTGAGTAGTGCCTTCCAAAAACTGCATTAGTCTTCAAATACCTTGCTTCCAATGCCACATATACCCACCCCCACCTTAATTCATCCTTCATACTGCAAAGGAAATTACCTTTCCAGAATACAAATTTGAATATGTTTCTGCTTAGTACTTAGGGGAGAGTTCATATTTTTTCATAAGGCATAGCTCTTTGTAACCCTTCCTCTATTTACCTGGCTAACTTCATTTCCAGTAAGTTCTCACCCAGTCACTTTCTTCCTCCCCTTTGAACTTGGCTCTCCCTTCCTGCAATGTCCTTTCCCTATTTATCTGCTTGGTGATCATAACTTATTTTTTCCATGCTTAACACAAAGGCAACGTCTCTGAGAAGTCATCGTTGACCTCCCCAGAGAATGTTAATAGTTTTCTCTGCTGTGATTCCAGGAACCTTACATATTACTCTTTATAATAATGATCACCTTCTCCCGATTCATTTATAGGCCTGGGCCTTCTTGCAAGACAATTAATATTGGAGGAAGTGCTTCTGTTCAATTCACATTTATTTCTGTAGTGTCTGTCTGAAAGCAGATCCTGGCCACCTCCTTTCTAGCAGGAGAAGTCCAGCTTTCTGCAGGCTTTCTGTTAGTTGTGATCACACTTGCCTGTAGCCTAGCACTTCTAAATGCTTTTGATCTGGAGCAAAGAAGCGGCTGTTTCACTAGAGAGCTTCCAGTCTCTCAGTTGGCTCACCTTCATCTTCAGAATGTAGTCCTCAACATTTAGGCCACTGGTAAGATTTTGACAAGCTGTGCTTTGTTTAATTCCTTCAGTGGTACCCTGATCCTTCAGGGAGAAGAGTTCAGATCTGCTCTCCTTTACAATCCATATCTAGCAAGAAATTCCTTGGCATTTGTAGCAAGGAGATGAAAACATGTTTTCATTCTTAGCTTGAGAGCAAATCCTTTCCCCTCTACTCTAATAGTCCACTAGGTGTTAGAGGTGGTTTCTGGAAAGGTGGATCTCAGAGACTGAATATGTACATTAACATAGGAAAGTTCTTCTGAGTGTCAATTTGGTGATTTTGAAGTTTGATTTAGTTTAGCATAGGTTTTTTTTTTTTAAAGCACAGTATGCAAGTAAAACTATTGTTTTCCTTAGTTGTTTCAATCTACTTGAATGTGGAGTAAAAGTGGAGCAATCTGCAAGATTACCAAGTATTTGTTTTCCCTAGAGGATATCCTGAGGATCATCAAGGAGGCTGGATTCGATCTGACACAGGCGAAGGAGATGCTCCTAACTCAAGAGCGAGCAAACAAGATTTATTCAAAAATATCAGGAAAACCCTTTTATAAAGATGTATTGGAAATGTTATCTGAGTAAGTGTCTGGTATACAGTTCTTTGTATTATAAAAGGAGTAAATGTTCATTACAGAAACTTTGAAAAATACAGCAATTAATTAAAACATTCCATCTAATCTCATTCACAAAAAGACACGCTGTTAACATTTGGGGTTCATTTTTTTTTTCCATTTCATTCCCTCCTTTGCTCCCTCCCTATCTTCTCTCTCCTTCCTTCTGTCTTTCCTTCCTTCCTTCCTTCCTTCCTTCCTTCCTGTTTCTTTAGGTCTTCACATTAGATATAGAGGCCGTCTGGGTTTAAATCCCTGTTTTACCAACATACTTACTCTGTGCCTGAGTCTCCTTATCAGCAGAGTGGGGATAATAATGGTACCTACCTCCCAGGCTTGTTGTGAGGCTGAGTAAGTGATACATTGAAAGTACCTGGAATAGTGCATGGCATATATTAAGCACTCAATAAACGTTAGCTGTCATTATTCACATCTTTCTTTCACATGTGTAGATACCTTGTCAAACTCTTTATATGGACACAATAACATAAGTAGTATGATACTAAATATTAAATACTAAATATACTGTTTTGAAATGGTCTTCTTCCACATTATGGATCTCTTCCTGACAACGCAGACCTTTATAACCACAGCATAGAAATTAAAAGCTAACATTTGTTGAGTGTTTACTTAATTCCAGGCCTTGTGATGAGCTATATACACTTTCTCATTTGATGACTTGTAATAACAACTCTGAAGTAATTTTTACTAGTATTTCCACTTTGATTGTGGGGGAACTGAGGCCCAGGGATGGAATTTGTCCACGGTCACAAAGCTAGTATTTGGCTAGGGCCTGAGCCTGGGGAGTCTGTGTTCTTAACTGCTGCTTCCCGGAACTCTCTTTTACATGGAGTTCATAATTATTTGAACACCCTTAACAATTTGCTCCTGGTTAAACAATTTTTATTTGCTATTTTACATATGTTAAGTTATAAATAAAATTTTGTACATAAACAGGCACTGCATAATGATGTTGCAGTCAATGATGGACGATGTATACAACAGGTGGTCCTGCAAGATATGATGCAGCTGAAAAATTCCTATCGCCTAGTGATGTCAGAGCCATCATAACCTAGTAGCACAATACACCGTCTTTTCTATGTTTAGATCTGTTTAGATACACAAATACTTATCACTGTGTCACAGTGGCGTATGGTACAGTAACGTGCTGTACAGGTTTGTAGCCTAGGAGCAATAGGCTATACCATATAGCCTAGGCATGTAGTAGGCTACACCATTTGGGTTTGTGTAAGTACACCTTATGATGTTTGTCTGACAATGCGTTTCTCAGAATGTATCCTCGATGTTAAGTGACACATGATGTACATAATAAACCTCTTTAAATTCACATCTTTCCTTTTCAGTTTCTGACCATTGGTCAATGAGTCTAGAAAGGCAAAACTTGTAGAGTTCAAACCAAAGATTAAATGGAATATAAGTGGCAATTAGATACAAATAATAAACAAAAGATTAGGGACTTTAGGTACCTGAACCATGATAGCTTAGAGAAGAAGCTAACTTTCATGCCTGTTGTGGGTTGCATTTCCTGGGAAGCAGACAGAGCTTACTGTTCAAGCTATTGACTAAGGGTGCCACATGGAAGAGGGGACAAAGAAGCAGGATGGGGAAGAAGGGGAGGTCAAGATGAAGTGCAGGCCAGACAACAGCCTCTGCTGACCAAAGCTAGACTCAGAGCTGTCCCATAGTAACAGAGATGGCCAAGCCTTTGTACCCTCACATTGGTCAGTCATGGGAGGTGGGCCCCCTTGGAATGAGGGCGGCTTGAGCAAGGTGGCTCCCTGAGATGGAGGCAATCCCTGAAGGGCAACCATGAAGCAGGAAGTCCTGGGTCCACGACAATGTCTCTATTTATAGACCCCAAAGTAGCAAAAATCACAGAACTCCATTGACAAATATTCCCTAGAATTAAGCTACAGCACTCATTAAGCACAAAAATCTGTTGGAAGAGGGAGAAATAAAAAGAAAAGCACAAATGACACCACTAAGGACAAAGAATAAAGAGACACTCCCTGCCCAAGCTGTGACATCCCGTCCTTAGCTGTATTTGCAGTCTCTAGAGTTGTCCGGCGCCCATGTCTTCTGAAAGTGTCATTCCTTGCAGGGGTCCATCTCTGGTCTTGGTTCTGACCAAGTGGAATGCTATTGCAGAATGGAGACATTTGATGGGCCCAGTAGACCCAGAAGAAGCAAGACTGCTGTCCCCAGACTCTATCCGAGCCCGATTTGGAATAAGTATTTTGAAAAATATTGTCCACGGATCATCTAATGCTTATGAGGCAACAGACAGCATTGGTAAAATCTTTGAAGAGTTTGTTTCTGAGAATCCTGAGGAAAACTGAAGTACGTACTATGAAGTATATACCTCCTTTTCTGTTCTTTGTTTGGTACCACTGAATGAGCCCAGGTCAAGCCCATCTGAAAAGAGCAAAACTTTTCCCATATTCCTGAACCAAACTTTCTTTCCTGCCAGGCATGTTGTACTGCTGCATAGCAGCCTCACAGCCTCCAAGCTGAGCGCTGTAGATGATGGTGACCTGGGGGATTCTGGTTGCGTGTGGCCAGGCTGAGGCAGCCGCGCCCAGGCTGCAGGGTTGGGGACAGCGGGCAAGCAAAGCACCCCTGGGTTTGCAAGCCTTGGTCTCAAGCCGCTGTGTCATCTGCCATGACTCCAAAGCCCTCATGTAGTCCCTCTGTAGGGACTGCATGCTATGTAGAAGTGTCTACACAATATGCATGCGCTTTTTTTTTTGAGACAGAGTCTTGCTCTGTTGCCCTGGGCAGAGTGCAGTGGTGTCTTCATAGCTTACTGCAACCTTGAACTCCTGGGCTCAAGCGATCCTTCTGCCCCAGCATCCCAAGTAGCTGGGACTATGGGCATGTGCCATGATGCCTGGCTAGTTATTTTTAGAAGAAATGCGGTCTTGCTCTTGTGCAGGCTGGTCTGGAATTCCTGAGCTCAAGCGATCCTCCTGTCTCAGCCTCCCAGAGTGCTAGGATTACAGCGTGAGCCACCACGCCTGGCCACTATGCATGTGCTTTGGGTTTCCTTGTTTGCTAAGCAATGCGGGAGGTGGAGTGCAAGATGGGTCACCTTTCCTATCAAACCTGCTTTCTTTATTTTCAAAGAGCAGGCACAAATGTCCACCAGATGGCTCTGCCTGCTGGCCTGAATGTGACTGTACAGCCTTTCTATGTGGAGTGTTGTCCCCACCTGCAGGAGCCATGCCGAGAATCAGTTTCCACAGCATAAGGAAAAAGCACTGTGACATGGAGACCCCCGACCCCATACCCAGCAAGACTCCTCAGGGAGAGAAGAGTACATTGTTCCCTTCATGTTGTTATAGTATTTGGGCTATGATTTCTCCAGGTATAAGAACATTGTGTTGAAATATCAGATGTGTAAATAAAAAGTAAGTTCTAGCATAGTACAGCTTGTTCCAGAAGTCTGACTCAATTATAGTCCAAGGCATGATTGCAAAACCCGTGAACATTCATGGTGGGAAAATATGTACTGTATGCTATGCCTTCTTGAACC
>NW_012137636.1:401122-403758 GCF_000956105.1 Propithecus coquereli | reverse complement strand
TGCATGGGTGTGACGTCAGCAAAATGGTAGGGAAGGCAGCTCCGTGCTCCCACTCCTCCACAGGGACATTGTCAGAAGCAATTTTATCAGATCTCTGGAAAATGATCAAAGGTTTACAGGGACCAAAAGAATACTGAGTCAACAAAAAGGCAACTTAAAAATGGTATGAAAGCCGTGTGGCATTTTTACTAGCTCTTGTCGTACTTCCCCAGCTTGGTGACAGTCCTGGAGATGGCAGCCAGCATTCCCAGTGTGTGACCCTAATCTCTGGTTCCAGAGAGTCTGGAGCAGATCCGATTCACAAATGGTTGTGTTTGTCTGTTTTAACCTTTCTGGAAGCTGCCTGAACAAGGCATTCATCGCTGTTGCACCTAACCTGGAAACCACTCAGCAGGGAAAAGCAATGGGCCTTGCTTGGAAACACCGTACAGTGATTGAAAAACCCACAGCTACCTGAGGCTGGTGCGAATACAAAATAGTGCATTTGCTGTGGAAAGCAGTTTGGCAGTTCTTCAAGGACTTAAACATAGAATCACCATTTGACCCAGCAAGTCTACTCCAAGAGAATTGAAAACAGTGACTCAAACATGTACTTGTGTACTAATGCATATAGAAAAATTATTCACAGTAGCCAGAAGGTAGAAATAATCCAAATGTTCATTATTAGAAGAATGAATGAACAAAATGTGGTATACACTTACAATGGAACATTATTTAGCTATTAAAAGGAATAGAATATTGATACATACTACAACATGGATGAGTCTTGAAAACATTTTGCTAAATGAAAAAAACAGACACAACATGACAAATATTGCATGATTCCCCTTATATGATGAACTTAGAATAGGCAATTACAAGACAGAAAGTAGACTGGAGGTTGTTAGAGGCTGGGGGTGGGGGTGGAAATCGGAAGCAATTGCATAAAGGGTACAGATTTCTGTTTAGGGTGATGAAATTTTTTGGAAATAGTTTGTGGTGATGGTTGCAAACAATGTAAATGTAACTAACTCCACTGATGTGTACACTTAAATGGTTGCAATGGTAAATTTTATAATATAAATATATATAGTGTCATGATTTTAAAAAAGTGAAAAAGTAAAATAAGGAAGAATGGTCCCTTGCAACAGGAGCTCTCTCCAAAACTCCTCCCAAAATGATACAAACCTAGTCTAGTCTTACGACACTTTTAAAAGAAAATGCATGCAATGTTGACATCACAACTCTTAAATAAAAGTAAGCCTGCAGTAAAGTTCTTGAATAGCTGGCAAATAAAAGATCTTCCCCCTCCCGCCCCCCAAAAAAACAACAATAAAGTCTTAAAACTCTTACTTGGGCATCTCTGTCCTCAGAGTCCCACTGTGCCCTGTAGTGCTTCCATAGACATGCCCCCCCACCTCAAACACACACACACACACACACACACACACACACACACACACACGCCAGTCTCTCCACTGTGTTCAGATGGAGCCGCACTCTCAGTATTGTCCTTTTCGGCTCCTTCCCATTCTCTTCCTCACCCTGGGCTTAACCAGCAATTTTGAATCCTTGAGCAGCTTGGGTAGAAAGCTGTGGCTACTCACAAGTTCATATTTTAACCTGTCACAAGAGTTTGTTCACTAACTTGTCCCTTTGTATATCTTTGTGGATTGCTTGCTTGCTGAATTGGGCAGCGTATAGATAAAGAAAAGGGCCCATCCTCAAGCTCTGTGATTGGCGTGCAGGACTCTGATATGGAAACCAATAACTGCTTGAAAATTAATACATAGCATTGTCATTTATTTTATTAAGTGTATTCTTTCTTTTCCTAGAACTTTGAGAAACAATGCATGAGTTCAACTGAACATATAATCATGTGGCACAGCTTCCTGGGAGGAATAATAAGAAAGACATTCTTTGGAAGAAAACTCACCAGAAGATTTTTAAAAAATGCATGACTATGCATAATAACAATAAAAGAGTACCCTCCAAACAAATCTTGATGTTTATTTTTACCTTGTCTCCTGGAAAGGACTTAAGGTAGCATCTATAAATGCACACAAGATACAACAGAATAGCTGGGGAGGAACATGGAATATGGGGCAGAAGAGTGTGGGGTAGATCAAAGAAAGCCAGGAGTGGAATTGTATACAAAAGCGCACTGCCAGGCCCTAATGTATATTTAGAAATTGGTCAAAAATTTGACTCTGAACTTTCCAGCAAAAAACTGTCAAAAGGTGACATATAGATTTACACAATTTGCACACTACAGGACAGCGCAGGTCGGGTACCCAGCTAGTCAGATAGGGAAAAGGTAAGATAATGCAAATATCTCTGGGGATAGGAGACAACAGTAAGCCAAAATTTTTTATTATTTTTGGCTTGTTTTTTCTCTCTCAGAATATAATTTGAATGATATTTCCTGCAGTGATAAACTCTTAGCCAGGGTTGTATGTGGTTCCCAGCATGTGAGCTGGGGCACCCTCCTTTTCATTCCACTCTGGAGAACATGTTGGATCTCAGCGAGTGAGAATGAAATTGTTGAGTGATTAAGTTTCCAATATAATTTCCAAACTGTAATATTAATAATACTAAGACACTCATGAGCTTTGATCGTTTAATATTAGTAACAGCTCACCTACTTCAATATTCAA
>NW_012137636.1:386505-389232 GCF_000956105.1 Propithecus coquereli | reverse complement strand
AGTGTCTAGCTAAAAACAGCACAAAGTCATCTTTGTAAAAAACACATTACAATTTTCAATGTTACTTTCCTAGATTTTTCAAAAATCCCTTTTCAACCCAAAAATTCTTCTGCAGACAGTAAACACAAAATCTTTTAAACATTCATTCCTCTTGCTTTCCTCCTTAGAAGCAATTATATTTTCAATTATATTTTAAAACATCATTAGCATTATAACAACAGAAGTCGAATAGAAATAAAATATATTGTAAAAAATTAGATGTTTTATTTGAAATATGGCATTTATTTTACAATGCACATATTAGGTCAAATTGTAAAAAAGCATTATTTTCCCCACACAGCGATCTCATAGAGTATGCACACAGGTTACTATGAATGCAATAAGCTTTTTCCACCAGCTTTAATGCACCTTCCATACCAAAGGGCAAACCTACCACTATGGCCTGTGGTGACTTAAAAAGAAAAATTGAAGCATATCATTAAGAAAAATGCTGCAAGACGTGTCTATGGAGAGTACGGCAGTGAGTTGTTAAGGCAAGGGACGTGTGGCCTTACATAGGCTGTCCCAGGCAATGCCCGACCTCATGCTGTAAGGAAGTCGGAAGTCTCCATCCTGGAAAGTAGTTAGCTCATGCTTTTTTCACATTTGTTCTCTTTTGGGCACTCCTAGCTTTAATGTTCTTCTTGGGGCTGGCTGGTTTGGGAGCAGGTGGCTTTCCTTTCGGTTTCGGGGGATTACTACGACTGGTGCGCCCAGCTGTTTTCTTCTTGTCCTGAATCGTTCTCCGCTGTTCCCGCAGCCTCTCTTCCCACTGCTGGGAGGCAATTTGTAAACATGACTGTCAAATACATCTCACCCCTTTATGCAGTTGAATTGATATCAGAATGAAGGCAAGTTTTTCACTGTAATAGACTAATCATAATAGCTACCCTATGAGTTGCACTTCTCATGTACTGGGTGATTTGGAAAGTGCTCAGCACATGATGAAGTCTTGGCATACATTTATCTCATTGAAACTCACATCAGTCCTTCTAGGTAGGCACCATTGTCAGTGTTAGGAAACGAGCACACAGAGGTTATTTACAGACAGCCACAGAGTTGGTAAATGTCAGAGTCGGGATTCAAATTCACCCACTCTCATTCCAGAGGCCAAGAGCCTCATCTATGCACTTCTGACCACTGTCTCTATAATTCCTACACAGCAAGGCCTTCCAAAAAGGCTTTGATACGACCAAAAGCAGAAGTTTATGAAGCCTCACTGGGAAGTTAGGAGTTTGTTATCACACTTAATATATTCACCTAATTCTCCCACGTCCAAAGGAAGACAGAAGCCCCCACCTACATCTAGTAATCCACTAAAGTGCTAGCTACCCAGAACCAGCGGGAAATAACTCATTCTGGAAAATGAAGTTTCCTGGATAGCAAAGGGTTTATTCTTTAAATAGCTAGCTCATGTAAGAAACAAATGAAAAAATGAGTCCAGCTGAGTAGACACTGCTTTATATTATAACACACATGTCCCTATTTTGTTAAGAGTACATTTCATTTAGCAAAACGTTTGACCATAGGCCAGGCATAGTTCTAGCACGAGCAGTGCAACAAAAAGAAAAACACAGTCTTCACTCTCCTAAGGCACAGTTCTAGTCTGTTCTAAAATAACCAACTCATTGCCATATGTTGCTATCATATGGAGATATTTTCAAATTCTTACTGAAGGATATTGGAATATTTGCTGCCAAAGTTAATGGCCCTAACAGCTATAAATCCTGAAAGCTTTCTTTCCTTTCAGCAATCTCAAGGCCTTATGGTCGGCTTGCTTTCTCCATCAATGCTTCTAATCTGCTGTAGTCATGGAAACAAGATATAAAATGCTGCTAGAATTTTCTGTCTAGTAAAACTAAGCATGCTCCTGAGCAGCTCATACGTGTTTGAGCATGAGTTTTTAAGCTCAGATTTAACCCAGCAGTGTCTGGTTCTGTTATTAGGAAATGCCCAGAGCAGGGGAGACTGTGTTGTAACTACATACAATCTATACCATTCCTTGCCCAAGAATTTTTATTAGTGCAAACTAAGAGAGCACAGGCAATGGCAGTATGTTTTGTGAACCTGAAAACACAAATTTTCCTGAATATATCTAAACAAATTTTCAGGAGAGGAGATGCTTTAAAAATTTCAAACCAATCACCTGATGTCGTTAGTTCTGATACCATTTCACATCTCTGTCAAGAAACTATTCTAACTCCTCTAATTGAATTACCAATATTTTATTTCTATGATGTTACCACTAAAGTTAAGGATTTGGCCACAAAATAATTACTTTTTGCATATGATTCTTTTAACGAAAATCTTAAATTATCTTACATACAGGAAAAGATTCTGCTATGTATAGTGATGGTGTGAGTTTCAGAACTAGGTATTCACACCCCTACAATCACGTGTTGGTTTTAATACCAGTGGATATTAATTATGCTAAAGTATCTCACAGTTCACTAAAACAACTAATGCAAAACAGTAAAGAAACAAACTAACTCAATCTGGAAATAACCAGTAAATTAGTAGTGAACACAATTAAATCACCTTTTTAGTTTCTGATAAAAATTCCAAGTGAGAATAGCTGTACTCTTAACCACCTATTCAAAAGACAGATACTGTTGCTATTGCTGGCTCCTATAAGAGCTTCGACATGAAAGACTGTGAAGAATTCCCAAATTCTATAGAATTCCTTTA
>NW_012137636.1:372110-375270 GCF_000956105.1 Propithecus coquereli | reverse complement strand
TAAATCACAAAGGTGACAATTAACTAAACTTTTTGGTTGTCATGCTTTTCACTATGACTTAATACATCTCTCAGGATAAAATGCTTTTCAAAAAGCATTTTCCACTAGGAAACATGCTCAGTATTAGCATATATCAGGCTATAACCAGAAGCAGAAATTTGTTTTCTTACTGTTCTTTCTATGGTGATAAATGAATATTTCCTCTAACAGGCCAGATTATGTTACCAAAAAGTCAGTGCACTTTGGCCTGGTAAATTAAAATTCATGGACTCTGGGGGCCCAGATCTTTCTCTAGCTGTGGGTGAGACATCAGACAAGCCTTTCTCCAACAAGCTAGATCATGACTTCTCAGGTCCCCTTCAACTTTTTCATTGCATGAATCCAAATAATCATTCTCGCTTTTTGAACTTGTGCTAACAGCAGGTAGAAACTTGGGGTAAAATTATGCCCTTCTTTTTCACTCAAGGACTGGTTCTCCCAAACAGAAACACCCTCAAGCTAATACAAGTCATGGGTTTTTGTGGGAAGGATATAATAGAGAATCTTCCAGGTATCCGAAGACAGAAGACAGAAAGCCTACGTGTGGTCAGACTGCATTGGTTTAGAACTGGAAAGTAAGAACTAAGGCTGTTTATGTAAGTTTGTGTATGTCTTCAAAGGAGGCTGGGCAGAGAAAATCTATTGGAAGCTCTGCTATACTCTAATTCTTCAGTTTCTCTAGTTAACCGGTTGTATTATTAAATTTGATTCATTAAAAAAAATTGAGAAGATTGCCTAGGCTTTTCCCAGCAGACGAGAAATCTCTCTACCTATTTATCTAATTATCTATCTATCTATCCGTCCCTGTATGTACTGAATATACCCCCTCTGAGGTTCTCAGTCATTCATTTCCCTAGCTGCCTGGAGTGTTGGAAATATTGAGAATGTTGTCGGCTGATGGTTCACAGATGAAGGAAGGCGTTTAGTCCAAGGTGGCCACCAGTTCCAAACTTAAAACAAAAAATATGGGGAGGGAGAAACAATCTTGGTGAGAAGTTGGAAAGTCAGCACTTTCCTATACCTATGGTCCAAGCATTCTGGGATGTAGTTGACAATGTGGTCAAGAATTATCCTTGCTGAGTGCACTCCCCGGCCCAAAAACGCTATATAAATGAACTTATCCCAGGGCACTAATTAAAGATATGCACAGGTGTCTGGCTATGGAGATGTTTATCCAGTTATTCAGTATGTTCAGTTAAGAAACAACATAAATGCCCAAGTGAAGAATGGTTTGTTGAGTAATGAATACTATGGAATACAATACAGCCATTATAGATGAGGTGGTATCAGCTTTCTTGATGTAAAAACTAATCTCAATAAAGAGCTGAGTGAAGGAGGCAGATTATGAAACAGTTTGTACAGTAGGCTTCTACTTTTATTTTTTCAAAGCATTATATAAATGCATAGGAAATACCTGGAGAATTATATGCCAAAATACTAATAGTAATTACTTCTTACTCTTCTTACTATGGGATTAGGTAGGACTTTAATTACATTCTTTTTGATTTTGTGCATTTATGGAATGCTTTGTAGAGAATACATGCTTATTGTGTTAGCAAAAGACCAACACAATTGTTTTTCAAAAAATAAATGCTTCCAGTTGCCCACAATTATAAAATTTGGTGATAAAATATTGCAAAATAAGTTATTTTTTTCTGATTAAGGTATCCTAATTCTCAAATAATTCCCATTTCAAAGATGGAACCTCAATTCTCCTCTCCATATATTTATCTCCTCTCACATGTATTCAGGTGAAGAAAATATTTAAGTGAGAAAAGCAAATTTTTGGCACTCACAGGAAGGCCTCCCATGCATGTCATGGTACTCTCAGTGTGAGCTGATGAACATTTTCAATTTTTTCATGATAGATAACTGAACAGTAGCCTGGTTAATCATTTGTTGGTTCAACTAATAAATGTGCCTCATTTAGTTAAGTTTTTGTGTAACATGTAGCACATAATTTCAGTTAAATATTCAAAGTAAATGTTGCTTACATTTGTAAAGTCATCTCCAAACTCTTATTACTTTTAATTTTGCACTTAATTTTTTTTCCCATAATTATTTTTCTATTTTCATAGAGATTTCCATTTCCAATTCCCCTTCCCCAAAGAATCCCTACTGCGCTAAGGAAGTAGGCTAGGCTACGAATGCCTTTTAATGGCTTTTCCAAGGATTATTGAGGTTGGATGTTATCTGAAACACCTACCTGGTTTTGCTTCAGGGCCAAAGAGGTTTGGCTTTTATACCACAGGATCACACACTGAGCATTTTATTGATGACCCCGTGTAGGTCCTGGGTTCCTTTAACTCTACCGCCCAAGGTTAGTAATGTAGGCAAAGTAAAGCTTTCAGGAGGAGGTGGGTGCATGCACCAGCTTCTCATTAACCCAACTTGTCCACTCTCCCCTGGCTTACCCCCACACCTCACTTCTGTGTCCCAATGACTACAGAGATGACATTAAATCATGTTTAATTATCTTGTGTGAATGTAACGTATCACTTACCCTTTCTCTGAAAAGCAGACGAAGGCAAAGCTAAAGGAGAGATTATTCAAAGCTTTCAGATTGTTCTGCTACCTCCATGCATGATGAGTGGAACAAGTGCCCTCGGTCCCATTCCCCGGTTGGAGGGCCAAGCTGTGGCAGCAGGCTGGGAACCGGCCTTGGAGTCCCAGCCCTCCCACCACGGCCCCACAACAGCACTGCTGTAAGCACCAGCAATCAGCAGGGAGAAAATTCTCTCAAGGTTTGACAGTCAAGATACTAGGATATGCTGGGAAATGAGATGGGGACCACACCGCTCTTGTTGTGGGTGTAAAATACTTGAGAGTTGACCAGCTAATTAGTACCTAAATCACAATGGGACAAACGAACTCACTGTTTCTGGCGCTGTTTAGAGGGTATTGAGGGGAAGCATTGTGATCGTGAAATCAGAGCATCTGCACCATGGCATGGCAGCCAGAAAATAGAATCCAGAAGTTGTCTGTCTGCCTGTCTTCTTTATTTATTTTTCATTATTATTACTTTCGTTTTTAGAGTGTCTAGCTAAAAACAGCACAAAGTCATCTTTGTAAAAAACACATTACAATTTTCAGTATGTTACTTTCCTAGATTTTTCAAAAA
>NW_012137636.1:368664-372060 GCF_000956105.1 Propithecus coquereli | reverse complement strand
AGGGTTGTATGTGGTTCCCAGCATGTGAGCTGGGGCACCCTCCTTTTCATTCCACTCTGGAGAACATGTTGGATCTCAGCGAGTGAGAATGAAATTGTTGAGTGATTAAGTTTCCAATATAATTTCCAAACTGTAATATTAATAATACTAAGACACTCATGAGCTTTGATCGTTTAATATTAGTAACAGCTCACCTACTTCAATATTCAAGTGTTCCGACACCATATTTGAGAAGCATGCCTGTGAATTGTGTTAAATTATACAAAATCTAATTACATACATGGGATTTGTCATTAAGGATATTTCTCAAATTTTCTTCAGAATGCATTTTTTTAAATGTAAGGTAAATCAATTATTGGCTTTCTTAGGATTGTGCGAAGAAGTGCAGTAAAAATCTTCACCTTCCTCACTTCTTTCACCTTCCCTGTTCCTTCAGATTTAATACTATTATCTGCTGCTTTGCATGGCCTGATAGTATCTGAGTGTTCATAATATAATTATGTTAAGTGGCACACTGTTATCGCCACAAGGACCATCCAGATCTTCAAAGGTATTGAAACAAACTCTCTTAAACATAATATTGTGTTTCACCAGCAGATGGCAAGCTATGCTTAGTTGTGTGCATATGTTTAAAGATCTGTACAGATTTCATATGCAAGACATAAAGAGAGGTCATTTCTTTCGAATGGAGGTAAGAAACCAAAAATCTAGTAAGCAATGACCAAAGAGATATATTTAATTAAGCCTTTATTTGTGTTAGTCTGGTGTGAAGGGATTGAATTTAGTGGATAAGACACAGCAGTGCGAGACAGGCATTTGTGGACTAGAGAAATTGGCAGTACCTGGAAATATCTTCTCGTCCCTGGGGAAGAAAGGTTGGAAAAGCCTACACAGTTATCAGGGCCACAGCTAAGAGGGCTGGTCTTGAATTCCAACTGGTCTTAGGCAGAAAAGCATGTCCTAGGCCACTGTGGTGGAGGTAAGTGAGGACTGCAAAATCAGTGGGCACAGCTTGGAGCTCCGATGCACATGATGGGGGGGACGTGGCTCCAAATACAGGGTGGGCTCAGAATGTTGGCCGTAGGACACTTGTGCGGGAAGCGCTTCTATCTCAACAGCCAAACAGAGCTGGGGATGAGCTCTGCGTCTTCATGAATGCAGAACAGTCCCCCAGACGGAACAGTCCCTATCCTTAGTACTGGCTCAGTCCTGTACCTCAACCCCGAAGCCAGAGTCTCTTTGATTGGCCCCCTTTTTTGTTCCTTCCGGCCCCTTTTCAGGCCAGGCCCCTGAAGCATGCTTGATTGAAGCCTAATACTCCCCAGCACTTCTTTCCTGGATTCTGTTCCTTATAAGCAGATGACCTGCAGAAAATGGACAGATTTTGTAAAATACACTATATCTTGGGGCCCTCAGGTTGGGCTGTCTTGGTGCCCTTTCTACTCACTGAAGGGGATCCCCTGACACTGATGCCTGCCTAAACTCTGTCTGAACTTGCTCACCCATTGGAAGCTACTTTGGATGACCTCCAAAGCCAAATGTTTCATGCTTTCCAAAAAGGGAGAAAGTCGACTCAGCAATTGTCCACGTGATTTTTAGCTGCTGAAATACTTTAATGACATAATAGTTGAAATTATTGGAAGAATAAAAAATGTTAATGAATTTAATTTGATCCAACAATGGTATTTTAGTTCTTCCTTGGTACTATGATGGAATTTTATTCATAATATCATTTTTTACTTAACTTCAGTTCCTACGCCTCATTATATTATTCAAGGTAACACAATTGTGTGAGATTTGGGAACAGCCCTCTGATTATGAGTCCTCCCTGCTGCCTAAATTTAATTACTAATATAGTATGTTCTTTTCCTTTATTCAAGTATGTCACTAAGGTGAACCACTCTGGCCATGGAGAAGTTCACATCTAGATATTGCAGCTGAATATTTTAGAATTATCTAGTAATAAAACTGTTCTCATACAAATATTGCCATGAATATATTAGACTTATACTGTCTGAACTATGAGGGCAAAAATCACACATCATGGGCTCTTTTACTGCCATTAATTACCTCTTAAAAAATTTCCTTACATTCTAGTAGAAAGAGATTTCTCTTAGAAAGCAGAGCAAATAAATACTGTGAGATCCGTAGTTATGATCAACATATTCTCCCTTCAATAAATTTGAAATTAAAAAGACATTAAAAAAGCATAAAGACTGGAAAGTCTTTAGGGTTCAGGGATTCAAATAGTGTGTTGCTGCCAATCACAGAAACTGACAGAGACAGAGCAACACCTTAACACCACTTTGTAGATTGTGGTAAAAAATGTAGTGGTCAAATTTTAATATTTTTATGACTGTCATATGATCGAGGGGATAGTTTTCAGATTTGCATGTCTACATGGCTTTCATGTAGAGACATTCTATGCCTCTCTCTGATAATATTTTTGTAGTATCTTATAATCATAAAAGTAACACATGTTCATTAGACAAAATACAGGAAAAATTTATGCCTTGCACTATTTTGTGCCTATTTTTTTATGGCCTTGAAAATTCAATAATACCAGGAAAATTTTTGTGTAACAAAAATCTGTCCTACCCTGGCATGCCGGGAAATCACATTTAAAAATCTATTCTCACAAGTTATTGGTAAAATAAACTCAGATACATCCATGCTATGCAGCTGTGAAAAATAAAATACAGTTGTATTTTTTTACTTGGAGAAATTTTCATGCTGCCCTATTAAGTTCATACGCCAAAACAGGGAGAAAGTCTGGAGGGATTCACACCAAAATGCTAATAGCAAAATTTGAGGTAGCTATTTTGACATTTTGGGTACTTTATTTTTCATTTTTTCTTTTTGCTTATCTCTGTTGTTTGAATAACAAAAAGGATGGATATTTCATTGCTATCCCAGGGTCCAGTGTCTCCTTCTGGGTACTGAAATTAAAGTAAATACCCCAACCCATGTTTGCCATTTATCTGTAGAACACAAACTGCTTCTTTGTCAGCTAAATCACAAAGGTGACAATTAACTAAACTTTTTGGTTGTCATGCTTTTCACTATGACTTAATACATCTCTCAGGATAAAATGCTTTTCAAAAAGCATTTTCCACTAGGAAACATGGTCAGTATTAGCATATATCAGGCTATAGAAGCAGAAATTTGTTTTCTTACTGTTCTTTCTATGGTGATAAATGAATATTTCCTCTAACAGCCCAGATTATGTTAACAAAAAGTCAGTGCACTTTGGCCTGGTAAATTAAAATTCATGGACTCTGGGGGCTCAGATCTTTCTCTAGCTGTGGGTGAGACATCAGACAAGCCTTTCTCCAACAAGCTAGATCATGACTTCTCAGGTCCCCTTCAACTTTTTCATTGCATGAATCCAAATAA
>NW_012137636.1:354423-356479 GCF_000956105.1 Propithecus coquereli | reverse complement strand
CACATGGTTTTAACAAGCATAGTTTTATATCAGTTTTGCAGGTCTCATGGGCAGATTTCCCCTCATCACTCTTATTTTCAAAATCTCCTTCACATGCCCTTAACCAGTTTGTTTTTCCAAACGATCATTAGGATAATTTGTGAATACGTAAATCCCAATCATTCAAAAATATTTTTACTGGATGGATTTATAATTCATTCATCTCTTACATAGAATTTAAGGACTGGTAACCTGGTACACTCCCCACGGCATTTAGCACCGCAGCAGATACAAACACCATGTAAAAGATGAGCCCAGAAACATTAATTGCTCCCTTAGAGAGACAAGATATAAGCAGAGGAATGACTTTAAAGCTGAGAACACAAGGCAATACACACAGTGTGAGGAGGGTACTCAAGTACTGACAGAATACAGAATAATAAATTATTCAAGTAAGGCTATTTCTAAAAGATTTTTTTTTTTTCTTTTTGAAGGAATGGGGTCTTGGGCTATATCAAGAAGAAACAGATGCGCATTAATAGCAGAGAATGAAAGGGATGACTTACTCTATAAAAAGGAGTGATTTTGCTAGAAAAGTACATTGAGTAAGTTATGAGGACCATCCCAGAACCTGGGCTGAAGAGTTTGACTTTATATTATAAAAAATGTACCAATATATGAAAAGATGACAAGGAAAGAGAAGTGGGGAAGGCAAATACTCCCAGCTGGAGATATGCGTGTATATGTGTGCGAGTCTGCGTGAAGCATATATTTGTTGATACTTTGCCTTGTGATCATTTGAATTGAGAATCACATATTCTTAGATTCAGAAGTCACCTTAAAGTTTGTGTGTGTATGTGTGTGTATACAATACTCTATCAAGCAAATATTGTGAAGTGTATACAAGGAAAACATGGGAAACCATAGTCTCAAATGGCTACTTACTTAATCTGTAGGTTATTAAAGAGGCCTTTAAAAATTCAGTATTTGCCACACTAAGATTGTTTGAATGATTTGAAACGAATTGTTCTTACTCAAAATAATTTACTTGCCTATTAAGTTTTGAAATCAGTTTGGATCCTGAAATTGATGTTTAAGGATTTCATTTAAATACTCACATTCCTATTTTTCCTTCATTCTATGAGAAATTAATTGATATTCGTGATAGCTCAACAAAGGCAGCTGTTAAAACTACCTTTTAAAAAAGAACTACTGGCACTGTTTTGTTGTTTTTGAAACCATAACTGCTAAATGAGACTTATGTTTTTGTGAGCAGTGTGCAGATAGTTCCTCCTGCCCGTTTTGTGCCTACCTTGAACGCCACTCGTAACACATGATGAGAACATCTTGATGGGGCAGGATGTGTGGACACTGGCAAGAAGAATTTGTAATGAGTGGGACTTGAGTTCGAGGGATGGGTGATGAGGACTTGAAGATCTCTTTCACGTCCACCACTGTCGTTACTTCATTGCAGCCACTCCTCTGAACAGCTTTTATTTTGGCATGAATAACTGCAATTTAAAAATAGATAAAAGTGTTGTTGAAGCCTTCGGGAAAAAACTAGGGCTGGTGTATCCAAGCCAACTCCTTAGTCTCTCTTAAGGAATCACTCCTGTAATTATGGTCATGTCCAAGTAGCCAAAATGTAGGCAAAAAGCCCACACGGTCATATGCTAAATGCAAGGCATCCCATATTGTCAACATTGTCTTAAAAATTCTGATTCATACTGCAAGATGGGAAAGCAAACTAAGAAGCAGGCTTTTTTGGGTTCTGCCATTAGGTCAGTGAAAATTCCACAGAAACATTTATTTGTTTATATTCTCCTTTGTAATGATCTGAGGTTAGGATCTTATATTCTCAGAATCAGAAGTTGCCTTAAAGTTTGATTTCTTCAATCACTTATCTGATGTTTGAACTTGTTCTGTTTTATAGAATAGTTATTGGAGTCATAACATTTTCAAACTAGAAGGAATCTCTGAGGATTGCTATTCTCAGTCCTTTAGTTTCAGACTGACAACGTGAGACCCATGGTGAGTAGAGACAGAACTGCTATTACAGATGGCTGCTAATGGCACC
>NW_012137636.1:333302-353568 GCF_000956105.1 Propithecus coquereli | reverse complement strand
GACCTTAATTCTCTGGGCCTCCAATATTCAAATCCATCCAGACATTCAAACCCATCCTTCCTGCAGCAATGAAACCTCAAGAAGAGACCAGGTGGGGTGTGCCATCTGGGATGAGCAGCGCTTCTCACCAAGACAAGGAGGATCAAGATGTCAGACTTTTAATCTGACCTACATAACTGTTCTCACCTGGATATTTTCCATTTCTTTCCCACTTGATTTACACAGAAAAGCAAGAAATTTTACAATGGTTATGTGCCATATCGAACCCACATAATTGATTAGAAAAATCACCAACCCTCTTCTTTACTTTGTGACTGGTAGATCTGGCCTTAGCAGTGACAACCTTATTGAGATTCCAGCTTTGCAAAGTGCCAAGTGTCAAAAGTAAAAGGCTTTATCAGATAACTTACCATAGCTGTAATTTTTGCTCAGATATGTTGCCAAAGTTGGCTTCACCTTTTTGCACTTGCACCGATCTGCAAAAGGTAAAAGAGAGACAGAAAGTTGGAAAAGGGTACAGAATCACTCTGGGGAGGAGAAGGAGAGGGAACGTTGAGGAAAAAAGAACTCACCGGGGCTTAGGCGTTTACAGTCAATGTCCAGAGGCCTTTCCTGCACCATCATGTCTGGTGTGATGTCTATCCACTTTACATCTGAAACGCAAACAGGGCCACATGGGTGTGGGTGGTGATTTGGTCTGTTCACCCAACTGGAATAAAGAACTATCTGAAGATATAAACTTACACAGCATCATAACAAGAACAGTATCCTAATAGTAAAAATGACATGCGATTATCTATTGATTCTTTTATAACGACATCCCAGGGCTTTGGAGAGGAGTATATTTTGGGTGAGACTTTGCCTATCCAAGCACAAATGATGTGAATGTACATCCATTTAACCTGGCTGGTGCATAGAGGTACATAAACATTATTCCCTATCAAAGCCATAGTAAAATGTTGATTTTTCCAAGCTGACTGTTTACAGTAATCAAAATAACCAAAATATTTCCAAATCCCCACCTCATATTTTGCAGTACAGAAATAGTCCATAGCTATATAACCAAAACCAAGCATAACCCTCTATCACTTATATAATTTAAGCAATAAATTTTTTTTCCTAAAACTCTGAATTAGAGAGGAGTTTCACTTAACCGCTCCTCCTTCATGTTTAAAGCAATGCTCCGAAGTATAACTTCAGAGACTACACTACAGCAACACTTTATGTTTAAATGTGGGATAACCTAGGTCAGAGGAAGCCTAGATAAAAGAATGCAAAAATATTCTTAGGCTTCATTTCAAGAAGTGAATTTAAACCTGCCCCTTCTTCTTAGAAAAGCAGCCGAATGACTAAAGAGGAAGAGGAAGCAGAGATCAGATGAACTAAAATGCCACAGTTGGCTCCTGGTCAATGATCACGAAACACAAGTCACAATACTCCAGGGAGACTGCATTTACAAACCTCACTCCTGGCTGGGGAGTGATGAGGGTTACTGCTTTTTCAGAAAGGACTTTTAAGAAGTAGCATTAAATGTAGAGAGTATTAATGCACCTTCCTGGTGAGACTGTTTTAAGCATTAAATGAGTTAATACGTGTAATAAGCTTAACACTTGCTCAGATACATAGTACTACCGGTTTGCTATGATTATTTCTGTTATTACTGTAAGTGAAAACATTGCCAGTGGCTCCCTTTGTAAGCGATGCTTAGCTTCTGAGATTCCTGTGGGGAAATCAGACTTTTTCAGAATTGCACCCCCCCCCACCTCCTCCTCTAATTCTCACAGTGAAGTGGGATGGGGGCTGACCACCCCCTGGCAGCCTTAGGTGTGGCCGCCCAGTTCTCACGTGGCGGCAGCAGTCCCGGGCACCTCCTCACCTCCCACGTCCTTCCCCAGGCCTCACCCTCTGGGAGGTCAGTGACGATGGCTTCAGGCGAGATGCACACACCACGGTCGTAGACTGGCAGGTCGTCGCAGGCCAGGCTCTCGGGCCAGCTGTGGTTGTACATCTTCATGAGGGGCTCGCAGTCGTCGCGCGCGCGTTGGCACACCGACTTGCAGGGCTTGATGGGGTCGTGCAGGAACTCCAGGGTGCAGATGGGCGCGTACATGGCGCAGAGGAAGAAGCGCAGCACGGCGCTGCAGTTCACGTCCACCAGCTCCTCGTACTGCTCGATGGCCAGGATGGCGTTCTCCTGCGTGCTGTGGTGCAGGTGGTTGGGCATCCGCGTGATGTTCCAGGGCATGTGCCGGCACATGGGGATGCGCACCGCCTCGCAGGGTGCGCCGCGCACGCCCAGCGCCAGGCGCAGCCACAGGCACAGCGCCACCGCAACGGAGAGGAGCATGGCGCCGTCCTCCCGCGCTGCGACCCCGACAGGCAAAAAAGGCCCTTTTCTTCCCGCTCCCCTAATCTGGCCCCGTGCCGTCTCCGAGGAGGATGTCCTTGGTGGGCACAGGAGCGGTCCTGTCCCTAAGCTCCAGCCGGCAGCAACGCGGGGCCGCAGGGTCCGGCCGCGGATCTCTGCCGTCTGGCGCACAGGGCACTAGCAGCGCCAGCCCTCAGCCTCCGGGACGCCAACCCGCCCGGGCAGCTCCAGTCTCGGACCCCGCAGCTCCGAGCGCAGCCAGCCACGGCCATTGCAGGACCCTATTTATCCCGACACCTCCCCTGACGTGGGCTCTGAACGCTCGCTTGGCAGCTACAGGCGCGGCGCGGCGCGGGGGCTCCCCCTCGGCTGCCCCACCCCCAGGCCTCTGCGAGCAGGAGCGGTGACATCATCTCCTCCGGCTACAGCCCAGGGCTGTAGTCCTGCTTTGCCCAAAGTCCCTCCTTTCTAGTCTGGCCAGTCCTTTTTCTTCGGACCCAAGAAAAAGAGTCTCTAGCAGTTGTTTTGGACACCGGATACAAGAGGGGGGAAGAGAGACTTTCAAGAGAGAGAAAGATGCTTTTTTTTTTTGAGTAAAAGCTGAACTTTGCTTCTGCTGCCTTAGTTTCTCAAGTGTAGAGTTGGAGGGAGACGGGAACTGCCGCCGCCCTCTAATTGCGAAACATTTTTGCTTTCTCCAGTAGGGGGCATGAGGAGCGCTGAGGACAGTAGTGAGACTACCTTGCCCCGCCAAGGGAGAGTGCAGGAAAGGCTGGAACAGGATCTACACGTTATATAAGCCAGCCCACCCCGCCCCTAGTTGTGTGGAGTTTGTTTTTGTTGTTGTTGTTGTGGCTAGTAGACGCGAGTCTTGCCTGAAGTTTTTCCAGGTAGTAATTGGTTTGTACCTGCTCCAGGAACCCAATAGAAATGCTGGAAGGTGCAATAGCATTTTTCAGTTTGGGAAATGTCTTCTGTCTACCAACATTCGCCCTTCCTTCTAGATGGAACTCAGGAGAAAACAAAGAAAACTTTGGACACCACAGTCTGAAAGTTTTTTTCTCCTTCATGCCTAACAATTTCCAACCCAGCAGCTTAAAGTCTTGATTTTTGATGTGCTTGGAGACTGTTACTTGAGTTGAGTAAGAAGCTGTGTACCATGGAAAGCAAGTATGTATGCTTTGTTTCCTCTTTTATTTGCATTAGGGAGAGGTAGTAAATCCAACTGCTGGCTCAGCTATCCACAGAAAAGGGAGGCTTTATTGTTTTAAGGGCATATCAATCTTCAGGCAGTAAGACTTCTGGTATATGATACTTTCTTAGGGCATCAGCGATATGGAAATATGTTCTTTTAATGTTAATCTTTAAAACATAGTTTAATCTGAACTTAAGGCAGACAGGCTTTTTCTCTCCAAAGCTTAAACCCACAAAGTTAGGTTAGTTTTGATCTCCACCAGGACTAAGGATTAAAATAGCTGAGGAAAAAACAAGCACAGCTAACAACTAATGGGAATTTACAATGGACAAGGCATGAAGTTAAGCACTTTAAATGCATTATCTTATTTTTTCCGGGAACATAAATTAAACATAGTAAGTTAAAAGGATAAATGAGATGAGTACAATTCAGGATTCACTCAAAGATTCCAGTTCTATTTAACGGAAGCCCCGGGTGTCCTAATACAGCCAGGCCAATCAAGAGAGGTATTCTAGTTTCCTACAGAACACGTATCAAGCTCCAAAGATGCCAAACCAGGCTAGTAAAATATAATGCAAGGGGAACAGCCCAGATCACATCTCCAGCCATTTCGGCAGTAAAATCCAATGAGTCTAAATCTCTTGCTTAGTGAAAAGGATTTTCATTCAGAGTTCCTACCAAGGGAGCAAGAGAAAGAGCTGAACTGCCTACCCTTTTCCTATGAGTTGGTTGGGGAGGGCAAATTTGGAGAGGGATCAAACTTCTGCAACCGGTTTGAACCTGCTGCATCTGTTTATGCAAGTACCAATCACAAAGTCTCATGGGCTTTCCTGATGTTTTCTGATGGCATGTCCTTTGAGAAGCGGTGAGGGGAAGTGAAGAGCCCCTCTTTCTAAAGCTCTTACCTCACTAGGCCATTGGTAGTGTGTCTCTAGTATGTATACAGAGAGGAGGCAGCGGGCAGGGGTTCATCAGGAGAACCCGTCCACTTCCCTTCTCTTCATGCTATGATTCTAGAATACCCCACTTTAGCATTCAACCCACTATCACCTTACATTTATTTGCCAAAGTGTGGTAACTGAGGAAGTTGCCCTGGTCAGCGGCTTCTCTCTGGTGACTCCTTTTCAAGGTCCGCAAGCGCTTGCTCCTTCGCCCACCCTTTAAATATCTGGAGCTCTCTAAGGCTCCATCCTCAGCCCACTTTTCACTCTCAACATTCCCCTCTACTCCAGGGTTTCTGAGACTTGGCATTTTTGACATTTGGGGCCAGATAATTCTTTATTGGTGGGGACAGCTGTCCTGTGCATTGTAGGAAGTTCAGTAGCATCCCTGGCCCCCACCTGCTAAATATCAGTGGCAGCCTTCTCCCCATCCCTGTTGTGACAATCAAACATGTCTTCAGATATTGCCAAATGCCAAATGTCCTTTGGGGCTAAATATTGCCCCCAGGAACCACTGTTTTACTCTTTGGCTTCAATTACCACCTATGTGCCCATGGCTTCTAAATCCAAAAACTCTGCTGCTTTCTGGAAGTATTTACCCAACTGCTCTTTGGGTATTTCCACTAGAATATCTCATAATCATCTCAAAGTCAATCAGTCCTAAAATGAATTTATCTTCTTTCCTCACTCAGGACTGAATTCCCAGTGCCCCAAACCAGAAGCCTCTCCTTCTGAAACTAAATCCTTCTCTATAGTTCCCCACTCCCTTCCACCCTCCTCTCCATCCCATCTACCTCTGCCTTAGCTCAGGCAGGATGTCCTGCCAGGATTATAACAGCAGCTTCCTCTGCCGTCTCCTGCCTTCTATCTGGCCCTGCCCATTCTCCACACTGTCACCTGAGTGAGCTTCCCAAGGCGGACACCTCATGGTGCCCCTCCCAGGCTTTAGATTGATTGATGGCTCTCACTGTCCTCAATATTAATGGCAAAATCCTTAAAATGAATGATATGGCTCCAGATCACCCTCTGCCTTGTACTTGAACCCAACGCTATACTCATTTTCTCTTGTCCTCATGTCCTTCATTCAGGAATGTTCTGTCTCACTTTCACCTGGCTCATTCTTCCTCATCCTTGAAATGTAGCTCAAATGGAAAGGAGCTATAAACTTGGAAAGTAAGTCTTTCTTTTTAGTTGCTTTCTTTTTTCTTGATTCCATAATTTAGATCTTAGCATTACATAAACATAAACCCAGTTAACTTTGTTCTTGAAGGTGGTAAGCACCCCAGACACACAGACCACTTGGCTTGCAGTATTGCCAGGCAATGGGAAGGGAGCAGTCTCACTGCAATGTGACCTGCAGACAATGTCCCTGAACTAGGCTGAACCCAAGGGCCTATTCCTAGTTCCCCAGACCCTTCATTGGGATTGGGGGCTGGGAAGTGGCCATAAGGAATAGCTAGTACCATTTCTTAAGGTACTCCACTCTTAATTTGGAGGAAAAAGGCTGCCGTTTTGGCAAGGGGCACAGTATGTGGGGGGCACAGCAAGAGCAGTAGCTCTGCCTTCTGGATCTTGCCCTAGAAATTGCCCCCAGCATGTGATCGCCTATTGAACACTGCAGTTAATGGAGACACATACCCCTTCTAAAACACGATGCCTTTCAGGATGCTAGTGGCACCACTGCCACTGCATTTCCTGTTGGCAGCAGTGAGCAGTGAAAACAGAAGCGGCAGCAGGCAGCGTCCAAGGCAGCAATAGCTCCTGTGCGATTCACTGGAGCCCTCCCAGCGCGTCCTGATCGCCACTGCTGCAGAGGCCACCGCGGGGACTGGAAGCACCTTCGCCCAGACCACACTCCCCGCGCAGTGCGGAGAGAAGCGGCGGGAGCCACTCTGCGCCCAGACGTCTCAGCGCCCCCTCGGGCTCGGGCTCGGGCTCGCCCCCGGGGGTGAAGGGTCGTGATGCCAGGCCCCGCTCCCCTCCGCGTGTCCCGGGGGGCCTTGGGCGCCTGGCTGCTGGGCAGCCTCTGGGTCTGGACTCTGGGCGGCCTGTGCGGCCTGGGGGCGGCGGGCTTCCCGGGGGCGCCGCGCCCGTGCCGGGCGCCGCAGCAGTGGGAGGGGCGCCAGGTTCTGTACCAGCAGAGGACCGGGCGCAACAGCCGCGCCCTGCTCTCCTACGACGGGCTGAACCAGCGCGTGCGGGTGCTGGACGAGAGGAAGGCGCTGATCCCCTGCAAGAGGTACAGGGGCCCCGGGGTGGGGGGATGCCAGGGCGGGCCTGGGGACGGCGAAGGCGCGGGGACCTGAGCCTGGGAGCTCGCTTTGCAGCCCTTGTGGCTTCTCCCTTCTCCCAAAGAGATCGTTTGCCAGAAGGGTCGATTGGGTACAAGTAAGGTTCGGGTCTGGAAGCGGGGCTGGGCCTACGGAGTGTGGCGTGCCGGCGGCGGGCACTTAGTAATGTCCAGCGGGGGAGGTGAAGAAACGACCCAGCAAGAGCGGGATCCGCTTGCAGGGCGCCCCCATGCCACATTCGCCCACGTCTGCACGCTGCTGAGTCAGGCCTGTGGCTCTCTGAGGCCCTGGAGCGTAGGGCGTGTCTTCTGTCCTATCTCATTTCTTCCTGGAGCCATCTGTGAAGGAGATGCACAGAATACACATTTTCTAAGAAATATTTTTTTACATTTTAACGCTATATGGCAACACTACAAAGGGTGTGGGGAATTGATAAAAAAAATATTCCACTAAGAAACTCATCACCTTGCTACAACTATTGAAATTTTCATCTGCTCCCTTAAGGTTTTTTGTTTGTTTTAAAGCAAATTGTGCATACCGTGATCAAAAAGCCATATATTATCTGAATCCTTTTTAGTTAACATTGTCTCTTACATGTTCTTATTTGCCACCATTGTATTAGTTGGCTCCCTATTTTTAATGTCTGCACAATATTCCATACAGCGATAGAGGCATATTATGCTATTTACATTTTTTTCACCACTGGTCTGGTAATTCACCTTTCCACATGTGTTGTGACAGAGGACCCTTTTTCTAAGACCTAATCTTACTTTTGGCCCCTTTAAGACCTAATTTCTAATTTGGGATCAGCAGGGCTTCCTTCCAGAGCCCTGCTGTTTTTCTATGTGTCACTGTCCTCTCTTTATGGCATTTGCTTCTTTAGGAGTTGCAATGTGAACGTCTATGGTTTAAGGTTCCAGTGGGCAGCCAAAGGGCACCATTAGTTTCTAGAACGAAACAGATCTTAATGTTATCGTTCCATCTAGAAGGATTTGTTGAAGTATTGTGCTACTTGAAGAATGTATGGTAAGGACAAACCGTTTCAAACAATATTATTCAGGGGTGCAAGATAATGCATTATGAGGTATGTAGTATGGAGCTGCAGAGTCATCATGGTGGACTGGGAATAGCTGCAAAGTCTTGCAGGAACATGAATGTTTTCAGCTGGGTCTTGAAGGGCATAGTAGTAATAATAATTAGACCAACCAATATTTGAGTGCTTATATATTGGGCATGGTGTGGAGGACTTTACACATATATGATTTAGTTTAAATCTCAAAATAACTTTGAAAGTATAGATTTTATGATCCCCATTTTACAGACAGTGACTTTGAGGTCTAGGGAAATGAAACACTTTTCTCAAGATCACACAGCTGGTACTTGAGGAAGCTGGGTGGATTTGGACACCTGTGGTTTACCAGGCTCACATTTCCTCTTTCATTTAACAAGGATTTGTTCATGTTAGGCACTGTGTATAAACAGCATGGGTTCCGGTATTCAGGGAGGTCAGAGGCTGGAGTTGGAGTCTCATGAATAAAAAATTCCCATATAGTGAGAGGAGGGGTAAGTAGGGATGTGATGAGAACCCCTCAGTTGGGCACCTAACCCAGGCTTTCTGGAGGAGGTGAAATATGAGTGAGTTCTGGAGTACCTATATGAGGTGACCAGGGGAGATGTGGATGGAAGACTGGGCCAGGGGGTGTGGGTGTATCCACACCCAGTATGTGTGCCATCCTGGGGCTTACAGGGCTGAGTATATTCTGAGAACTGCAGGCCAGTCACGATTAGGGCTGAAGCACAGAGGATGACAAAGGGTCATACACGGAAGGAGGTTTAAACCGTGGAATGCCATGATTAGATTGTATAAAGATCACTGGATGCATCCTTGAGAACTCATCCCCAAGATTCAGGTGCAAAATGGAACAAAGTTGAGCAAGAGTAAAAGCAAAAACACAACCTAGGAGATTTTTGTAGTGGTTCAGGTGAAAGATGGCTAGTAGTAATGGGAATAGTGAGAAAAAGGGAAGTGGGTGAGTTAGGGAAGTATTGTAATTGGAGGGCATGTGAATGATTGGGTGGTGTGCGGCAGGGGTGTTGAGGGAGATGGAAGCGTAAAGAAGGAAGCCCCCATTTTTGGGTCCTGAAGCTAATGGTCTGATGGCATGGAGTAGATGGTCATGCTGTTCCTTGAGATGGGGCTTGACTGTGTGCACTTCTGATTAGGGTGGATTGCTGCTGGGTGTGTGTTCATGGGGAGGCATGTACAACAGTGCTGCATTGATGAAGAGTCATGTTGAAGATGGACTGGAATGGCCTAGAGTACATTGCTGATGCAGAGCAGTGCGGCTAGGAGAAGGATAAGGATTCATCTCCCCAAAGGTGATATTTTTAAGAATTTAAGAAATTAGGCTTTAGAGTCAGACAAATCTGGATCCGAATCTAGGTTCTGAATATAGGTCTTTAGGTAAGTTGCTATAGCTTTCTGAGCATCGGTTTCCTCATTTACAAAATGGAAATACTTATAGTGCCTAATTTATTGGATTATTGTGGGTATTAAATGAGTTGAAGTATGTAAAGAACACAGTACAGTGTTTGATGGTGTGTAGAAGATGCTTTGCCGTGGCCAAGGTGTCCCCATCACCACCACCACCATCATCATCCTGGTGAAGTCACCATGCCCCAGAGACTCATTGCCAGCCCTTGGGGGTCAGAAACTTGATCCAGCAGCACGCTCCTTTGGGAGCAGCCTGTGAGTAAGCAAACTCAAGTGCTAACCTGTATATTCCAATGAGTTTAGTAGCTGGCACGGGGACCAGAATTCTCAAATCCACAAGACGAGGTCATTCTCTCCCTGTAGTCAGAACTCTGTGGGGAGCCAAATTATAATCAGGAGGTTGTGAGCAAAGAGTTGGAGCAAATTCATTGCGCAAACATCTAATGATTGCTTGCCCTAGGCTAGGCGGTATGTTCAATGTTGAGCTTTCCATCCTGAATAAGGCAGGCCAGCCCAGGGTAAGGCTTAATGGTAATCAGATGAAGATAAAGCAATACCTTCATTTTCACAATAGAGATGCCTCGTTGGGGGTTCTGTGCTACCCCAAATCTGCTGCTCCTGACTCCTTCAACACCAAAGAGCCTTGGTGGGCTCTGCTCAAGTCTGTCTGAGGAATCCTTCTCCTTCCATGACTCCATGACTGATTGATAGTCTTTACATGTGTGTATTATACCTTTAGTGGGGTCACGGCCAAGTCTTGCTGGCCTGCAAACTCTTTTGTCCCTTTGTAGTTATTTCTGATTTCTCAGCCCTGATCTATTAAGTGTTGGTTTTACAGTTTAGCTTTTAGAAGGAGATTTTATTCCTTTCTTTCCCAAGTCCTTGGCAAGGTTCTGTCTCTCAGTTCCATCGCTGGCCCTAAATCAGATGTGGAAAAGAATGTTTAGTTCACAGATGTATTTTTGAGCTCTTTAAATGTAGATTTGTTGGAACAAACTTAGAAACTTTTTCAGGTATCAGCAGTTTGGCCAAGAAACCAGATGTTATTTGAAGAAAATGTGTATGAATTGTCTCTTCATTTTTATTAGTAAGTTGAGAAGTAAGATTTAGAATTGGATCAACTTCTCAAGATTTTCATTTTGCATCCAGATAGTTATGGAAAATCCCACTGATAGTTACTGTGAAATGACTAGGATTTTCCAGGCTCTCTTGTCCCTGAGACGATGGAAAAGATTAAACAATTTTACAAGCTTCAGATAAGACAAGCCGGAGCAGAGAATGGGAAATATTAGTAATTGATACTATTTTGTTTTCTGGTTCCAGCTGTCTTTCTTGTCTCCTTGGTTAAATTCACAAGTATTTGTTTGGAAGACTGAAGGAAAAGCAAGAAGATTATTTTCATATTTCAGGCAACATGTTGAACTTTATGTGAGAAGCAGTGTAGATGCTGAATGAACCCTCCCAGGCCAGCAGTAACTTACTGTTCCTGCTTACAAAGTGATGACTTGGATGTTGGAATCAATGAAGCTACTAATGTAGAATGAGCAGAGAGGCATTGAAAAATATGCATACAGGGGTAACATATTGGAAGACTATTCAATTGCCAATCCTACATGTTCTATTGGGGATTTTTATTTATAAAAGATGAAAAAATATGTCATAAAATGGAGTGGCAAGTGGATTCTTATTCAAGTTCTGATTAATTCATATCTGTCTCAGTTTTCCCAGAGCATGTTATTTCTTGGAGAACAAAATAGCATTTTTTTTTTTTTTAACAGAGAACCAACCTGCTGTAGTGGAGAGAGTGGGGGATTAGAAGTTAGACTGTCATGGGATGCCAACCATGGCTTCTAATCCTGGCTTCACCACAATTTGGTCCCTTATTTTTCAGAACCACAGTGTTTTATTCATCTTTTAATTAAATTTTAATCATGCTTACAATATTGATACTAAATAATTTTTAGGCCTTATTTCTTAAAAGCTAGATACAGATAGAATTAAATGAGATCCTGAAAGCACCGATTGTACTTTTATTATATCGGTCTGCTTCACTGTTTCTACCATGATGCAAGGAACTTGACACAGATTCTAAAATTTTTCTCAAATTGTCCCTTTATGTAGATAAATTCAAGGTTCTTTTTCTTTCTTCACCTTTTCACCTAAGCCTGTGCTTATAGGTAGAGAAAAGGAAAAGGCTAACTTGAAATGCTGTGGGCCCAAACACGGAAGACTCCTCTCTACTGGGCCTCCTTTCATGCTAGTAATTGAGTAG
Organism: Propithecus coquereli; assembly: GCF_000956105.1. NCBI lineage: Eukaryota > Metazoa > Chordata > Mammalia > Primates > Indriidae > Propithecus > Propithecus coquereli. The sequence continues at coordinate 342,007 of NW_012137636.1, read as the reverse complement.
GATGGCTTGCGAGAGTGTTGGTCCAAGTATCTTCTGCGAGCAATTAGTTCCAAAGGCTGTTATCATACTGAGTAACTTCAGTGATCATATGGGTTTGGGAATGAGGGTAAGAATTCTTTGTCAAATACATTATTTTATTTTGATAACTATCTCACAATTACAGAGAAGTTGCAATTATAATACAAAGAGCTTTTTTTCTCCCTTAACTATTTGTAAGTTGCCAACCTGATATACCTGTGATCCACAGATACGTCAGTGTATATTTCCTACAAATAAGGACATTGTCTTGCACAACTGCAATACCACCATAAAAATCAGGAAATTAACATTGATTCATTTCTGCCATCTGAAATTGAAGTGTCATTGAGGTTTTGCCAATTTCCTTTGCATATTCTGTATAGGAAAAAAAAAACAGTTTAAACTCAAGCATTGCATTTAGGTGTTGTGTCTCTTTGGCCTCTTTCTGTCTGGAACAGTTCCTAGGTCTTTCTTGTACTTCAGTACTTTTAAAGATTACTGGTCAGTTATTTTGTAGAATGTTCTCTGATTTGGGTTTTTCTGATGTTTCCTCATAATAAAATTCAAGTTATTCACCTTTGGCAGAAATATCACAGAGATAATACTCTATTCTAATTGCATCCTGATGTTCACTTTGATCACTTGATTGGCTATTGTCTGCCAGATTTCTTCACTGTAAAATGATACATTTTCCCTTTGAATTAATAAGTATTTTGTACTTAGATATTTTAAAACCATGCATATATCCCATTCTTTGTTAAACTTTTGACTAATTTCTTTATTTATGTCAGTAAGGACTCAGGGATTCTCATTTTATTCCATTCTCTCTTATTGTTTATTTTGATGTTTTATGTTGTCCCAGATTGGGGCAGTGAAAGCCTCTTTAAGTTAGTTTCTGTGTTCTTCTGATGTGTCTTCTTGTTCTCTGAGCACTTCCTTGCTTTCTGGCACAAAGTATTTCCAGATCACCTGTATTTCCCCTGCCCCAGTCCTAGAATAAGCCATTTCTCAAAAAGCCCTGATTACTTTCCTGGAGAATAAGATTTGGACATCAGGATCTGTACTGCAGTTGCGTTCATTGTTCCTGGGTGGCACTGCCCCCGGGCCCTCTCAGTGAACAGAGCAAGGGTTGTAGGTTTGGATACACACACACACACACACACACACACTTGCACATATATACACATTTACATTTCTGAACCTCCAATTCTAATCCATGGAGATACTTAAAAATTGATAGTTCTGATTCTAATCCAACCTCACATGGTTCATTCTAGTTTTCTCCCTTTCGTTTTTGCAACTTCCCTCTCAGACAGTGAGAAAACTGACCCACAATATTCAGTTGCAGTAAGTACATATTCCCCTTCACACGTGAATTTCCTTCTCACCCCTCGTGGGCTCTGCACCCCAGGCGAGCCCAGGTAAAAGCCTAACTTGCTTGGTCCTACCTAATAGCTTTAGTCTAAATTGTTCAATAAGAGGAAAGGGAAGGTCAGGTTACATTTTCTGATGTGTATTTAGTTTCTTTTGGGTTTCTCAACAAATCATCATTACAACTCATCAGACGGTATCTGTGTGACTGGGGGAGGTAGATTAGTATAAAGTGGTCAAGAAATTTCTTTCATCACAAACCCTGTTTTGCATGCATTGGACTTTCATTTTAAGAAATCGTGACTTTCTGAATTTCAGGAGGATGACTCTTCCTTTGGCCTTTTATCCTTCCTTTTGATCTCAGATGCCTGGAGCTAGCATTTTCTTTTATTAGCTCAGGAAGTCTGACTGCTTGTGGCCTCCTGATCCTCAAAGAATAAACCATGCTGATTTGCAGTACTGAGTTTTTCTTCAAGAAGGAGATTTTCTTAGAAGCATGTAAAGTTTCCTTTAAGATATTTAATTCAGTAGGTCTATAGACCTTGGATTTCAGAGGGTCGATACCAGGATGGGGAGGGAGAAGCAGACAGTGGGAAGAAAGAAATGTCAAAGAAGATATGCCCAGGAGAGAAAGGAAGCTGATGGGGTGTAAGACTAATTTAAAATTGGAAGCTAGGGGTGGTCACCATACTGCTCTGAAAACCTCTCTACTTTCTCCAGTAACCTTGATCTGTTTCTTTCTGATTCTGACCTTAAAGATGACGGTCAAAGTGCCCAAAGATCTGAAAATATTTCACCAATTAGTGGTTTGTTTTTCCTGGAATAAATATGATAGTCTTATATTTCAACAATTCCAGTAAAAATTTTCTATTTTTCCCCCTTTGAAATTTCTTTTATTTTATCCATTTTTAAAGAAAAACTCTTCCCTTGATCTCACTAGCTGAAACCTCATTCTCTCCTTCCGTTTAAAGCAAATCTCATGCTAACTCCAATTTCTGTCCTCCCATCAAACTTTCTCAAAAATACTGTGGTCAGGAGCAATAAGCTCCACATTATTAATCAACTAATCTTTTGTCAGTCCTCATTTTACTGTTGGTCTTTTCCTCCATTCTGATATACTTTCTTTATCTGCCTTTCAAGACATTACTCTCCTGGGTCCTTCATTCTTCCTCATTTCCTGTCCTTCTCGGTCTCCATTGTTTTCCTCCTCTTCCCTGAACCAGGACTGTCCCAGTTCAGGCTTTCCATCTCTCTGCCTTTCTGTCTATACCCACCTTCTTGGTGACCTCATCCAGGTCCTGGTTGAGATGCCATCTCTACGCTGAGGACTCCCTCGTGGATATGTCCAGCTCTGAGGTCTCCCCTGCACTCTACCCTCAGGGATTCGGCTGCTTAGTTGACTTCTTCACTTGGATCTCCAACAGTCGTCTCACACTCAGCATGTCCAAAACCAATACCGCCCCTGGAAACAAACAAACAAACAAACCAAAACCAACTGAACAAACAAAACTTACTCTTCTTGCAATTTTCTGTATCTCAGCTAACAGCAGCTCCGGTTGCTCAGCACAAAACCCTCCCAGTGCTTGCTTTCTCATTCTCTCACTTGCCACAAGTACTCTATAAGCAGATCCTGTTGACTCTAATGTCCATGCATACCTAATCTGGCCACGCATTCCCTGTTCTTCTGGTCCAAACCTTTATCACCTGCTGGCTGGATTTTTATAAAAGCCTCCTCACAGGCCTCCCTTAGCTTCTGCCCTTGCTCCCTTCAGTCCCTCTCAACATATAGCCCAAGGGAGTCTGGTAAAAATCGTGTCATGTCACTCCTTGGCTCAAGACTCTAGTGCCTTTCCATCTCTCTCAGAGCCAGTGTTTTATTACTCTCAGAGTTAATGACCTTACGAGGGCCTGAAGACCCTGAGGGGTCTGCATCCCTTCCACACCTTCTCTCCGATGCCAAGGCCAGCCTGCTTGCTCCAGCCCAGCCTGAGCACGCTGACCCCTTTGCCACTTGTGTCTGTTGTTCCCTCTGTCTGGAAAGAAAGCCTAGTCTCTAAAAATACGCATGGCCCACTCCCAATTGAGAGTGTATCTCCTAACATTCTCAATACCCATCTCACTGCTTTATATGTTCAAGGCTCTTGTGACTACCTAACAGACTATTTAATATTTTTTAAATCTGTGCTGTCATCTTCCCCACCTCCCCTCCCCCACAGTAAGGCTCTCAAAGGACAGGCATGTTCATATGGTTGTCGCTGTATCTCCAGTACCTGAGAACACTTTAAATTCTTTTCAACATGCTAAGTGGGACCTAAATAAATACTTATCCGGTACAAAAGGAATTGGATTCTGATGCCAGAAAAGTAGATTCCTAAGCTTCATTTCCTAATCCTTAGAATAAGACCTAAGTTTTTATTGTAGCAGTGAATGAAGGAATCAGTAATACTGATAATAGATATATATGTTAATTATAGAAAGATTTCTAAAATATTGATATATTTTTTCCTCATAATTAAAATGTTTAAACAATAAGCTCATAGATTTATATAATGGTTTCATGGCTCATTATTCACTCATATTTTACATTATTAATTTCTTTTGTTAAGGATGATTTTTGACATCAAATTACACTGCCTACCCGTATTTTAAAAAGTTTTTAGGCAGGGCTGCAGTGGAGCCCACTTAGGAGGGCATCCCACAACCTCCAGAGAATGGATTCCCCAGGTTCCTCTCCTCCCCGAGCCATGCCCAGCTGTTCCCTCAGCAAACACTGTCCTCGGTGTCTTTCTTGCTTCTCAATGTCAGTTTTGCAGAATTTTCCCCAGTATGGGCAGGAAGGTTTCCTAAGCACCAGTGGATTGTCAGAAGTGGTGACATTTTGAACTTAGGACCTTGAAGAAGAAGAATCAGACCCTTAGCAAGTTGCCTATGTCACCCTCAGACCCTCCAAAGAGAAGAGAAACTGAGGACAAATGGCTCCCAGAAAGAAGAAGCCAGTTTCCCCTGGACAAAAAGGATATAGTGGCTTGGATGGCTCCTGCCCCTTCAAAGAAGGCTGCTTTTTTTGTGCCTAAAGTTAGATCTTCAGGGAGAGCTCTAGAGTGTGAGCTTTGCCAGTGAACGAGAGGCAAAAGCTTGCCCCAGAACAGGCACCAAAGTCAACCCCCTCCAAGAGAAGACACTGACTGCTCTGGAGCACCTCAGAAGTGGCCAAGAAGATTGTAGCAGATGGGAAGCTGGTGGCATGGGGCCAAGGGACATATTAGTTCCTCCCCTGATGTAGTATTGTCAGCTACAGGAGAAATATAATTTATACGGAGTATATGTGGTCTCATGAACCCCCAGACTAGTTGGCATGGCACCCAGGAGCAGCCACGGTGAACGCAAGGCCCTCCCAGGTTGCTAGAAAATACATCCAGGGAAGATTGGTGAGCCTAAAATATTTCCCTCAAGTCCCTTACTGACTCTTAGATTTTCCAGAGTGCAGGGCCTACCACCAGAGTGTCTCACCAAGATCCTGATGAATCAGGATGCTCGGGCTGAGAAAGGCAGACATGCCTCCAAGGAAGATGCCCAGGCCACCCTGGAGCTATCTGAGCTGGCTGAAAAATCCCCAATGCTTGGGGCAATGCTTGGCAGAGGGACCCTGGTTGAAATGGGGAGGCAGAGGCAGGAAGTGTAGGGAAAGCATGAGAGGATAGAAGCTCCCATTTCAGGAGAAACAGGGCAGTGGACCGGTGGACAAAGGATGTGGGGAAGAGTCCAGCCCAGGCTTAACATCCATTGAAGTGCCACGTCAGGTGCAGTGTTCTGTCATGGCTCAAGTGTTTCCTGTGGATGTGGGAGTCCTCCATCTCACAGCTGAGCCCTCCACCTGTCCTCTCTGTCACACACTCTATACTTTTGGACAGGGCTTCTCCTCTGGCTCAGCTCCAGGTATAGCCTGGCTTCCCCATGGGACCCCAGGGGACCCTCATGAGATCTCAGCTCTTCTTTAGGAGTTAGAAGCTTCTTTGACATCAGAACACAGTTCCTTTTGTACAGGAAAAGTACTTATTTATGTCCCACGTAGTATGTTGCAAAGAATTTAAGTGTTTTGGTGGTTTGTAGTCTTTCCTTCTTTCATCATGCTGAATCAAGCCTCTGAAAGGTCAATTTCTGCACTTGTTAAAATGAAGGCATTGTTATTGTCTATGTACTTGTAAAAACTTCTAAGGAGCTTTGCTGCAAGGTCTTCCATTAAAAAAAAAAAAAATAAGCCATTTTACTCTTTTTATTGTTCCCTGCAATTTCTTTTATTTCAATTTTCTTATTTACTTGAATCCTTTGTTTTGATTCACGGTTCAGTCATCTACGGAACTTACTCAATTACTTTTCTTCGGAGAAAGGTACTGGGCTTGTATACATTTAAAGACTTTGAATGTCTGAGAACACCTATTTATTGCTTTTTAAATAATGATGGTTTTTGGTGTATATAATTTGAATAAAAATAGTCTTTTTGCTTAATATTTTTGACGGTATTTAGAGTTCTAGAAGAGAAGTCTGATACCAAACTAATTTTGGTTTAGTTTTAGTAATTTTCTTTTTCTGCCCAAGGTTTTATAGGTTGTTTCCGCTATCCTTGAAATTTATTCACATTTCCAGGCTATGTCTAGCTCTAGAGAAATTTTCATCTGCTATTTCTAGAGGTTTGATATGCTGTCTTCTCTCTTTGTTCCTTGTACAATCTCTCTCTGCTTATGTGTTTTGGTTCTCTTACCTCTGTCCTCCAAATATCTTATCTTTTTTTTTTTTTCAGTCTTTTCATCACTTTATCACTTTTTCCTGAATACTGCCTTCTAAGTCACTGCTTCTGTGTTCTTGTTTCCCCACAGCCCACCTGCTTTCTGCCGTCTCCACTGCATTTTTTAGTTTGGTAATCATGCTTTTCATCAGAAAGCTATCCTTGTGGTCACACATTATTCCTTTTCATTATAAACACAGTCTATCCCAAATCTCAATGAAAAGAAAAAAAATAAGTTTTATGCTTTAGAATTTCATGAATGTTAGCTGGAAGGGGGCGTGTGAGTTTATATTTCAACATGAAAAGCATCATGTTGACTATGCACTCCCCTCCGCACCCTCCTTAGTACCTCCAGTTGTGTTGTTCTGGAAACCACCATGCAGCATGGCAACATGGGTATCTCAGTACTAACGAGGCTGTTTCTTTTAGAGGGGGTGAAAAAAAAGTCAGCCTGAACTATTGTCTCATGACAAGTTTTTTTATTACCCCTCATCAGATGAAAGACTATATTGCCTACACATTGCCAATATTCATCCAGATACATTTTTTGGGAAAAGAAGCTCTTCAATTTCTCAGGCATTCTTTTCATCTTTTGAACTAGAATCCAAGTGCTAAAGGCCCATCACCTTACAGCTTCTTAAATGGCACACATAATTATTCTTTGATTTTTCTTTTCCTCGGGCTGCATTCTTAAGTAATTTAATGTTTTTGTTATATGTGATCAGCAGCAACGTGCACAATGGGTTTGTGTCTAACACAACAACTTTGAAATTATTTTTTACGTCTCATAGTTACTGTAGGGTGTAACTGAAACTTAGTGTACGCCAGCATGGCAAGTGGCCGCAGCTCAGTTCTTCCTCCTCAGAGTCAGAGGGCCGGCATGCATTACTAATCTATTATATTGCATGTTAAACAAACCCAAAATTTGTCCAATTTCTTCCATAAAAGCCAAAGTCCTTTTGTAATCACAATATAATATTTGTCCACTCCCTTTTCTGTAATTTAATATGTCTTGGATGGCCAAAGAGTTCTACACGGATGAGAAGAATCCCTCCTTCCCCCTGTGGAGAGAGGGAAGAGGCTTGGTGTTAGAGAATGAGAATGAATCTGGTAGGAGATCAGACCTTGGGTCCGATCCTGGCCCCATAATTTACTACCAAGTTATGCTCTGAGCCTCATATTTTCTCCTCTGTTAAAAAAATAAAAACATTAATTACATGTTCAGCTGAGTTTGCCAATCTGTAACCTCTGCCTTAGATGCTTTCTTTTTTTTAGAACAGAAAAACAATTGCCTCTTGATTATTAAGTCAGTAGCTGGTCAGGTTGACCTATACCCAAGCCAAGCTCTGGTATTTTGGGTTATAGGATTAGTCAATCTTTGGACCGTGCTCATTCTGAAAGTAAAGACTCTCATAGGGTTGTAACAAGGAATCAAATAGATAATATCTGGAAATAAGTGGTTTTTATGTATTTCATTAAGGATATTTACAGCTACAGGTGTTAGAAAATCTAAGAAATGCTTGAGCCTTAAGGATATTTGCTATTTACTCCAGAATTCTTGTGATACATGTTCCTAGGTTTGACTCAACAGCTTCATCAAGACCCCAAGCTGTCTTCAACCATTTAGTCTGCTGTTCGTAGAATGATGGTTCAGAGTTGCCAGATGGCATGCTGACTGTTGCCTCATGGTTTGAAGATGGCTGCCTCTGCTCAAAGCACTGTGTCCTTACCCAGCTTCATTCAAAGACATGAAATGAATGAAGTGGAGCAGGACAGGGACTGTCCTTTCTTGAGAGAGGAGAACCTCCATCTCACAGCTGAGCCCTCCACCTGTCCTCTCTGTCACACACTCTATACTTTTGGACAGGGCTTCTCCTCTGGCTCAGCTCCAGGTATAGCCTGGCTTCCCCATGGGACCCCAGGGGACCCTCATGAGATCTCAGCTCTTCTTCAGGAGTTAGAAGCTTCTTTGACATCAGAACACAGTTCCTTTTGTACAGGAAAAGTACTTATTTAGGTCCCACGTAGTATGTTGCAAAGAATTTAAGTGTTTTGGTGGTTTGTAGTCTTTCCTTCTTTCATCATGCTGAATCAAGCCTCTGAAAGGTCAATTTCTGCACTTGTTAAAATGAAGGCATTGTTACTGTCTATGTACTTGTAAAAACTTCCAAGGAGCTTTGCTGCAAGGTCTTCTATTAAAAAAAAAAACATAAGCCATTTTACTCTTTTTATTGTTCCCTGCAATTTCTTTTATTTCAATTTTCTTATTTACTTGAATCCTTTGTTTTGATTCACGGTTCAGTCATCTACGGAACTTACTCAATTACTTTTCTTCAGAGAAAGGTACTGGGCTTGTATACATTTAAAGACTTTGAATGTCTGAGAACATCTATTTATTGCTTTTTAAATAATGATGGTTTTTGGTGTATATAATTTGAATAAAAATGGTATTTTTGCTTAATATTTTTGATGGTATTTAGAGTTCTAGAAGAGAAGTCTGATACCAAACTAATTTTGGTTTAGTTTTAGTAAT
>NW_012137636.1:283970-331005 GCF_000956105.1 Propithecus coquereli | reverse complement strand
GATTCAACCAACCACAGATAGGAAATATTAAAAAAAAAAAAATTACAATACAACAATAAAAAATAACAGAAATAAAAATAATACAGTATAAAAACTAGTTACATAGGATGTACATTATATTAGATATTAAAGTAATCTAGAGGTGATTTAAAGTATACAGGAGGATGTACATAAGTTATATGCAAATGCTATGCTATTTTATCTAAGGATCTTGAGCATCTGTAGATTTTAGTATCTGCAGAGGCCCTGGAACAAATCCCCTGCAGATACAGAGGGATGACTTCATATGACTTTCTCAGCTTCCATATTGAGAGGCAGGCAAGGAAGAAGGGGTGCAAATGCCTGTTGAGTCTTCTATGAAGGAGTCCACCATAGAAAACAGTTATGTCTCTCCTTCATCTCTCCGTCCCACCTGAAAGTATTAGCCCTCTTTCTTACATGGAGATCAAATCTTACATGTATAAGTTAAATTATTTGTTTCCTTGTTAGATGTTAACTGATGGTAGTAAACATAAATATGATCAGATTTTCCTTCCATAGCTATGACATCTTGCATTTGTATAGCCATTTTATATATCCATTATCTCACATTAAATTATCTTCAGAATAATTTTGTAAGCTTCAAAATTTTGGTCTGCCTTTCCTTATAAGAAATAGGGAAATTAAAGTTATGATCATACAGCTGATCAGTAGTAAACTGGGAACTTTGATTCCTTCCTTAACTTAAGCTTTTTAACAATGCTTTTCATGTTGCCTGTAAACCTTATAATGAAATAGGAAAACTAGACAGAAAAGTTTCCTCCCTCTTTCTCTTAGTAAGGTAAACTTTTAGTACCTTGTCGAATGCAAAGGAATTAATGAAGCTCCACATCCAGCTAAACATTCCAGTGTTCTTTTTGGGGAAATAGTATCTTGTAAAATACAAAATGGGAATTTCCTTTGATCCAACAATCCCAGTCTATAAATTTTTCATAGGAATATAAGCACAGAAAGGCAAAAGATTTTACCTCCAGTTTATATCTAGCATTGTTAATATTAACCAAACTGTGAAAATAATCTAAGTGATCATAGATAAGGAACTAGTGAAGCAAATCATGGTACATATGTACGAGGGAGATGTGAGTCTACTAAAATTATTGTAAAGCAATCTCACTTATGAATATTGATATAATCAATTGATTAAAAATTCCTACCTAGCAAGCTGAGTCCAACAGCACATTAAAAAAATTATACGTTTTGATCAAGTGAGGTTTATTCCAGGAATTCAAGGATGGCTCAATTTTAGGAAATCCATCAACATGTACAAAAATAATTCTGTGATCATATCCTTAGTCTTCCAGAAAGGCAGTTGATAAAATTTAACAAACATTTCTGACACAAAGGATTCAATAGGAACTAATGGATGCTTCCTTAACTTGATAAAATTTGTATAGATTTTAATTTACCTAATATTGCAACCATAGCCCCTTTTCCATTAAACTCAAGGAGACAAGGATGCCCATAGTCTTCATTCTATTTAATATTATGTCAGATTTATTGCCCAGTATAATCAGAGAAGAGAAAATAATTAGAGACATGAAAATTAGAAGAGGTAAAAACTATCTCTGTCAATAATATGGATACAATATACGTGGAAAACACAAGAGACCTACAAATAAAATTAATTCAAACAATAAGAGAATTCAGTTAGTTGACTGTATATAAAATTACGTGAAAAATCAATAATCTTCAAATATACAAACAATAACTTGCTAGAGATTATAATGGAAGAGAAGGGCTCATTTAAAACACTAACAGCAACAAGAAAAGATAAACTAGGAATAAATTTCTTGTGCAAAACCTGCACAGGAAAAATTTAAACATACCTGAAATATATACAAAAAGACATGAAATGAAATTTGAAAAAAATTAACAATTTTTTTTGAAGTGATAGTATGACTCAACATCATTAGATATCAATTCTTCCCATGTTAATACATAAATTTAACTCAATCCCAATAAAAATGCCAATGTCAAAAATATATTTTTTGAGCTAAGTAGTTGATTCTAAGTTTCACATGGAAACATTTAGGAAAACACTGGAAAAGAAGGACCCAATAGTAGGACTAGTAAATTTGACCAGATAGTGAAACATACTATTAAATCTCTGTGATTAAAGGAATGTGATACTGGTGCATGAATAGGCAACTCAAGGGAATAAAATAGAGAGCCCTGAAATAGACCCACATACATCTGGAAATTAGGTATGTGATAAATGTGGCATCTCAAATGACTGGGGAAAAGATTTTTTTTTTTTTTCATAATGAGAGGGAGTCTCGCTGTGTTGCCCAGGCTGGTCTCCAGCTCAAGCTGTCCTCCTGCCTCAGCCTCCCAAGTAGCTGGGATTATAAAGGTGGGTGCCACTGTGCACAGCAAATTGAACTTTTTAATCAATGGTTTCAGATCAACTGGGAAAAGATAAAATTGAATCCATATCTCATGCCCATACATAAAATAAACTCTGAATAGGTTAAAGATTTAAGTGTAAAGAAAATAAAACCACACAGGGATAATAGAAATCATGGGTGCATTCCTTTATAACCTGAAAGTAGGAAAATTTTTCTAAGTATGACAAAATTCAGAAACAATAAAAGAAATTTGACTTTAAAAAATGTATTAATAAAATCCTTTGTATTGTAGAAAAAATTTAAATAAAGTTGATAAATGGCAGAGAAAAAAATATCTGCAACTTTTATTAGATACAAAAGGCTAATTAATTAATGAGCTATAGAGAATTGGGAAGAAAAAACAAAAATCTGACATTCAAATAAATGAACAGTCAGTTCCTAGAAAAATACAGTCAGATGGTGCTTAAGCATATGAAAATTTGCTCAACCAACTATAATGAGTGAAGGAAAAATAAAACTACACTGCTGTTTGTAAGGGTAGTGAGGGGGAGAGGGCACGAGGGAGGCTTCCCGGGCCTTATCTTTGATCTGGGTGAAGGCTACCAGATTGTTCACTTTGTAAAATTTCTCAAGTTCTAATGCTTTAGATTTATGCAATCTATTGTATATTTATCAAGAAAAAAGTTCTTAAAAAAAAAAAACAAAACAATAGTTAGATACCATGTCTTACTTGCCAGATTGGCACAAATTCAAGTTGGAAAACATGCTCTGTTGGCAAGACTGTAAAGAAAACAGGCACTGTTATATATTGGTGCTAGTAGTGCAAAATAGTACAATCTTAAGGGGGAAATCTAGTAATATTTAACAAGATCACGAAAGCTTTTACCTTTTGACCTAATAGTTCCACATCTAGTAATTTACCCTAAATATACACCTCCAAAACAGCACAAGCACAAGGTTATTTACTGTAGCATTTTTGTTAATATCAAAGGAATGGAAACCACCTAATATTCATCAGTAGGAGACTGGATAAATAAACAATAGTATTTACACACAATAAACTATTAGATAGCCATAAAAAGAATAAGAACAATCTCTATATATTAATGGAGAGTGGAGAAAGCAAAGTACAGAAAAGTATTAATATATATATATATATATATATATAAACAACATGCTGCCTTTTCTATAAAGAAGAGGGGGAAATAAGAATTCTTGTATGTATTTGCTTATTTTTTGTCAAAAGACATGCAAGAAAAATGAAATGGAAGCAGTTGAAAAGTGTTACCCATAAGGAACATGAGGAATGGGGACAGGAGATAGGGATGGAAGGGAGACTTCCCTTAATGTGCCCATTTGTGTCATTTTAAGTTTTGAAACATAAATATTTTTACATATTTAAATAATAAAATTAAATCAGCTTTCCTGTAGGAGCCACTGGGCTGAGAGGATTGTGGCCTTCTCGTGTCCCTGTCATGGCTTATGCTCCTCCACTGATATTGGTGTACTCTGAAAAGAGGAAGTCACCTGGCAAAAATGTCACTTTCCCAGCTGTGTTCAAGGCTCCCATTCAATCAGATACTGTGACTCCTGTGCTGTCAGTGAATTAGCAGATCATCAGGCCAGTGCTGAGTTGTGGGGTACTGGCAGAGCTGTGGCACGAATTTCCAGAGTTGGAGGTGGTGGGACTCACCATTTTGGTCAGGGTGCTTTTGGAAATATGTGTCGTGGAGGCTGTACATTTGCGCCAACCAAAACCTGGCACCATTGGCACCAAAGAATGAACACAACCCAAAAGCGATACTCCATCTGCTTTGCCCTGGCTGCCTTGGCCTTACCAGTGTGGATCATGTCTAAAGGTCATTGTATTGAGGAAGTTCCTAAACTTCCTTTGGTGGCTGAAGGTAAAGTTGAAGGCTACCAGAAGATCAAGGAAGCTACTTTACTTCTTAAGAAACGTAAGGCCAAAATGGTCTATAGCTCTCAGAGAATGAAAGCTGGCAAGGGCAAAATCAGAAACCATCATCATGTCCGGTGCAGCGGAGTATACATCATCTATAAAGAGGACAATGATATCATAAAGGCCTTCAGAAGCATCCATGGAATTACTCTGCTTAATGTAAACAAGCTGAACATTTTGAAACTTGCTCCTGGTGGGGATGTGAGACGTTTCTGTATTTGGACTGAAAGTGCTTTCCGGAAATTAAATAAACTATGTGGCACTTTCAGTAAAGCTGTTTCTGGCAAGAGTAACTACAACCTTCCAATGCACAAGATGATCAATAGAGACCTTAGCAGAATCTTGAAAAGCCCAGAGATCCAAAGAGCTCTTCATGAACCACACAAGAAGATCCATCACAGTCCCAAAGAGGAATCCCCTGAAAAACCTGAGAATCATGTTGAAGCTAAACCTATACACAAAGACCATGCACCGGAAAACCGTTCTTCCCCAGGCCAGGAACCACAAACTTTGGGTGGATAAGACAGACGCAACACTAGAGGCCAAATCAGATGAGAAGGAGGTTGTAGACAAGAAGCCTGTGGGAGGGAAGAAAAGAAAGAAGGCTGTTGGTGTTAAACAGAAGAGGCTTTGGTGGGAAAAAAGTCTGCAGATACCAAGAAGCCAGCAGCTGATAGGAAGCCAGCAGCTGATAGGAAGCCAACAGCTGATAAGAAGCCAGCAGAAAAGAAATCTCCCACAGAAGAAAAGAAGCCTCCTGTATAAACTCTGAAATTTGTTTATTCCATAAAGGATAATTTTGGACAGCTTATTCTGAATAAAGACCTGATCAAAAAGGCAGTGAGGAAAAAATAATAATAAAATTAAATCAAAGAGGGAAATTATAAAGTCTCTGAATTGAGAATAAATGTACTTGATGATATATCAATCTGGAACCATAACCACACAGAGAATAGGCTTATTCTAGGTGAATTTTTAACACAGTGAGGACTCTAAATCTTAGTGAATTATATTCTAAGGACAAGAAGAGCTGCAACTAAATCTTAAACTTCACCCAGCAATTTTATTATTTATAATTGTTTTGAAAGTATTATTGCAAAATTATTATAGGATAAAGCAAATAAATTTGCTAATGTTTTTAGTAAGCATGATTTTTAAAGAGAAAAGATATATAAATACAAAACAAAAAAGGATGGGGGAGGAACCTAAAATGTTAAATTTAAATTGGAAATATCAATATGAGTTCATGATTTTTTTAAAATATAGGAAGCTCTGACCACTGAAAGGCCTTCAAAGCAATGACATCCCAATGACCATGAGCACATCTAGTGCCCTGATGTTGGTTTCTAAGTTGTTTCTCCACTAAGTGTAACCAGGATTCCTTAGATTAATGGTTGATTTCAGATCTGGGGCAAGGAAAGTCCAATGTGAGCCTGGGACACTTTGTGTCACAAAAAGTCAGGGAGCACTCAAAGATGCATGGGGTTATGCCCAAAGCCACAGTTACCAGCTGGAAAGTATCTGGTACCAAACTTGGGAAAGTTGAGCATCAAAAGGAATAATGACTTTAATTGGTTGTCATACATTGAATAAATAAAAGCTCATCAATCCAGAGTGGTACACAATAGTTTAAGATGGATAGATGTCATTTGTTATACCACTGATACTATATAACAACTCCCAGTGAAATGATAGATTCAGGAAATGATTTTACCTAAAACCATTAGGTGACAGCTATTGGATAACGGGATATTCCCAGCATCACAAAGTATCACTCACCAATTACTTGCTAATTGCACCTTTATAACAGAGAAATCTGGAGTCACCACATATTAATAGCTAGTGATGAAAGTGAGCAGCATTAAGAGTGTAAAGGTACATCACTCTGTCTTTGATGTGATGCAGTCTGAATTACACAGTCTCGCCAACATGATCTTCCCAAATATCTTCGACCTAAATCTCATCAAGCCTTTAGACCTCATGTCCAGTTTGCAGGAATGACAGGAGCTAGAGGAGTGAGTTAAATGATTTGAGGAAACTGACAAAGCAATCCAGAATGTGGAGTATTTGCGAACCCGGAATCTTCAAAGAGTCATGTTAAAAAAATAAAAAAAGGTAGGAGCACTGTTGCAGATTTTTAGTAGAGACATAACCAAATATAATACTTGAAACTTAATTAGATTATGATTTGAAAAACCAGCTTTAACATATGTAATATTTTGGGGGTCAATTGAATTTGGAGCAGATACTAGCTGGTATTAGGGAATGAATTTTAGTTTCCTAGATGTAATAGTGATATTGTGGCCATGTGGCAAAAAGTCCTTGGTTTTTAGGAAATATTTAGAAAATAGATAAAGCAAATATGGAAAAATGGAAAGAATTGGAACATGTAGGTGGTGGATATAAGTTCTTCAACTCTTCTGCATATTTAAAATAGTTCATAATAGCAAATTAGGAAGAAAGGATTCCATAGATCTCTATTTGTTGACTTAGAAGATTATCTAGGGCAAATTGTTGAATTTAAAATGCAGTTTGGAAAACAAATATATGATATTCACTAATTTTTGTAAAATGCGTATAGTACACATACTGAAAAATCAATGATACTGTATACCCATGTTTATAGCAGCATTATTCACAATACAGAAAAGGTAGAACAACTCAAGTGTCCATCAGTGGATGAAACAATAAACAAAATGTGGTATATACATTCAATGAAATATTATTCATCCTTAAACAGTAAGGAAATTCTGACACATTCTACAACATAGATGAACTTGAGGACATTATAGTAACGAAAACAAGCCAGTTACAAATGAACAAATATGTATGATTCCACTTATAAGAGATACCTAGGGTAGTCAAACTCATAGAGACAGAAAGTAGAATGGTGGCTGCCAGGGGCTGAGGAGGGGGAGGAATGGGGAGTTATTGTTTAATGGGTATAAAGTTTCAATTTTGCAAGAGTCCTGCCCTGAATACTGGATGTACAACAGTAGGAATGTATTTAACACTACTGAACTGTACATTTAAAAATGGTTAAGATGGTAAATTTTATGTTATGTATATTTTACCATATGTAAAAACTTAAATATTAAAAGCAATATGTGCATAAAGATATATTTAGGAGAATATATGTACAGACACATGCACAGAGTTGTTATTTCTGTCAGTTAGAGTTTCTTTACTTTCCATTTCTGGATTGTTTGAATTTTTTTACATTAAACATGAACCAGTTTTACATAAGACCATATACCTATTTTCAAAAGAAATGTTAATAAAACTGCAGATTTTCAGTGTTTTGGAAAACATGGGGATAGTAGAGCCTAATTTTTACGAAAAATGAATTTTTAGAAAACAATAGGAATTGCCAATGCAGCCTGAGAATTTTATTAAAAGCAACAAAAATCCTTTGTCCCCTATGGTGAGAGGCAAAAGCAAGCCATGGCCTTTCTGTGTGTTGTGGTTGCCTTGGAGAGCTTGACCTTCTGACTTTGGCTTGACCTGACCAGCCTGCCCTTGCTCATAGCTGGGCCTTGTGGGAATGCTTGCCTGCCCCTCCCAGGGAACCGTGCTTTGCTTGGTGCCTGGCCAGCAAAAGGGTCAAGTTTGCCTGCTGTTGTTGACCAAGGGCTGGTCTGCCTGGTTGTCTCCCACACCGATTTCCAGCACCTCACTTTGCCTGATTGTACCCCAGGGGTCCGGTGTGTGCCTCCCATCCTCAAAGCTTCCTCCGTGTCAGGGCCAGGCTTTGATCATGCCTCGAGGATCCAGTTTCTGTTGAAGTTTCTGAATCCTTCGAGTCCACGGGTTATTACCCGCACAGCATCCCCACGCTGATTACTCATCTCAACCTTGGCTGATCTGTCTCTGTGTTTTGACCTTCAGTCTCTGTCAGGCTTCAGATCCTGTATCCTATTTGCGATGGAGAAACTTACATCCTAACTGTTAATAGGTTCACATAAACAAGCCGCTACAACATCGTTAAAGTCTACTTTTCTAAAATTTGTCATGGAACAGTACTAGCATTTTTATCCACATGGGATTTTGAAAAAATGAATTATACAGTTCTATTTTGCTTCCCATTAAATTATTATTTTCAGTTTTACTCAAGGCACAGTCAACATAACCTCAATATCAAATGATGCCCACTTTCTAAAAAATTAAATATTTTGAAAACACAGAAAAGTACAGAGAACATCATAACAAACACCATGTTCAGACCACCCAGATTTAACAAACGCTAACATTTTGTAATGATTGTTTCGGGTCTAGAATTCTCATTTTAAAATTAAATTTTACTTCTCTATATGGGCAGAGCTGGCCTCAGGGAAATACTGAAGCAGTCAGGGTTCCTTTCCTGCTGTCCCCTGCCCTTCTGCTGCAGGCACCTGAGCAGGTGGCAGTGGCCCTTGGTCCCACAGAGGGCACTGCTGTGCCTTCCCCAGAACTGCTGCGCTGGCATGGAGCCCTGGGGTCCTCAACTCCTTCAGAAAGGAGTCCTGGTCACGAGTAGCACAAAACTTTGCAAGCCAAAAAGGGAAGGTTTGTTAGAACAAAGGAAGCTTATTATAACTCTGTGGGAGGTGGGGGACTCAAAGGACCTCAGAGAAAAAAGGCACCAGGAAATGAACAGCTGTTGGAATCCCAGTGCTTCTCTCTACTTCATTCTTTACTCTTTCTCGGTGCACAGGATGGAAAATAGCCTCCCTTGGCTTCTGAGATTACTATGACATGACCAGCCACTTAAAGGGGCTGACTAATAGACCTCAGTTGTGATTCCTCATATCAAAGGGAGAGAATCTTGCTGTCTCCCCTCTGGTCCGGTAAACTCTGGTAAGAATGGCAAGGTCATGTATGACAAACATGGCTGCTGGGATAATACTTCTGTGATCCTGTGAATTTGGGGGGTGAGGGCATTAGTCTCAAGAAGGAACCCCCTACCTTGCACACAACTTCATATGCTCTAGGGGAACAATTTGGGAAGCTCACAAAAGCTAGGAATGACTTCCTAGCCTAGAACTTGGTAAAGCACAAGATGATGTTGATGGTGAGAAGAACAACATAGACAACTTATTTTGTGGGTGTCCACCTGTCATTAAAAGTATCACAGAACAAGATTTGTGTATGGACAATAATTGCTATATTTACAAGTGAACTATGTTCTAAAAGTTGATGTTAATGTTTCTGTATTCCATCGCTGAGAATTTAGGCACTTATGTGCCAGGCACTTAACTGATTGTGAGAAAACAGGGACAATCCAGCCCCAAACTCCTTCAAAGGGCTAATATTTTAATGTGCATATTGTGAGAGGTTAGCTCCATTTTTGAGCAATATCTCATAAAATGCACACTTACTTTTCTTAATATAGTCCCTCCCATTTCTAAATGTATGTGTCTGGTTAATATATTTTTTACCCTTGTAAGCCATTTCAAATCTTTTCTGAAATAAGCAGGGTAATCTAAATATATAAAATGAGACCATGCTTATATTTCCATACTAGCTCATAGAAACCTGAAGCATAATACTACTACTATTAATATAGTCACGGGCCACATAACATTTCTGCCAATGACAGACCACATATATGACAGTGACCCTGTAAGATCATAATGGAACTGAAAAATTCCTATTGCCTAGTGATGTTGTAGCCCTTGTAACATCGTAGCACAACATATTACTCATATGTTTGTGGTAACACTGGTATAAACAAACCTACTGCGCTACCAGTCATGTAAAAGTCTGGCTGCTAGACTAGCTAGACAACTACATATGGTATATAAGACTTGAGAAGGATAATAACTGACTATGTCACTGGTTTATGTATTTACTATACTATAGTTTTTGTCATTATGTTAAACTGCCCTCATTCTACTTATAAAATTAAGTTAACTGTAAAACAACTTCAGGCAGGTCCTTCAGGAGGTATTCTAGAAGAAGGCATTATTATCATAGGAGACGACAGCTCCATGCGTGTTATTGCCCCTTAAGACCTTCCAGGGGGACAAGATGTGGAGGTGGAAGGCAGTGATATTGATGATCCTAAACCTGTGTAGGCCTAGGCTAATGTGCATGTTCTTGTCTTAATTTTTAACAAAAAAGTTTAAAAAGTAAAAAAAAATTATTTTTAAACACAAAAAAGCTTATAGGGTAAGGGTCTAAAGAAAATATTTTTGTGCAGCTGTACAATGTGCTTGTGTTTTAAGCTGAGTGTTGGGATAAAAGAGTCAAAAAGTTAAAAAAAATTAAAATGTTATAAAGTAAAAATGTTACAGTATGTTAAGGTTAATTTATTATTGAAGAACTTTTTTTTTATAAATTTAGCGTAGCCTAGGTGTACAGTGTACGTATCTACAGTAGTGTACGGTAACGTCTAAGGCCTTCACCTTCACTCACCACTCACTCACTGACTCACCCAGGGCAACTTCCAGTCCTGCAAGCTCCATTCACTTACATGAATGGAGCTTGTAATTGCCTTGCAAGAGCTCCTATAAGAGCTCTCTAAGGGGTACCATTTTTTATATTTTATGTCATATTTTTACTTCACCTTTTCTATGTTTAGATATGTTTACATACACAAATACTTACCACTGTGTTACAAATGCCTACAGTATTCAGTATCAACATGCTGTACAGGTTTGTATCCTAGGAGCAATAGGCTGTACCTTGTGGCCTAAGTGTGTAGTAGGCTACACCGTCTAGGTTTGTGTAAGTACATTCTATGACATTCGCACAAAGACGAAATTGCCTAACACATTTCTCAGAACGTAAGTGACACATGACTGTATTTTGACCATATAGACAAGTAATCATTTATAATATTTTTTCTGAAAGAAATGATTTTTAAGCTCAGACTTGGGATGGAGAGCCCACAACCTTGGCAGAGGCTCCTCCAGTGGAGTGAGTCTCACAAAGCTGAGATAATTCGGTGGTTGTCTTTACTGCTTATGAAAGACCACCTCTCTAGGCTCTTTGGCCTTCAGGTGTTGGGAATTTCACTTTCTGAGGTCAGGGCTACAACACCCCCTCTGCTCTACCAGCAGTTGTGGCCTGAGTTTTAGACTGACAGTAAAATGCACAGAAACAGCAGGCTTCGCCCAACCCCAAGACACCCTAGCTTTAAGGAAGATACAGGACTTGCATCCACGTGGCAGGTGTGGTGATTCCTGCCCACAACCTCAGAATACCTCCCTGCCTCTCCCCATGAAGGGTAAGCACGTGATCAGGAGAGGAGCCTAGAGTGTGGGGACAAACGGCTTAGGGAACTTGTTCTCTCTGGGGTCCCTTCAGCTTTCGTCCCTGGTTGTCTCAGCCCCCGCAGGCCGAGTGAGGTGCGCCTGGGCCTGCGCAGCAATCGGCAAAGCCCTTTACTCGTGACTGACAGGTGGCTGAAGCAGCGAGGGGCAGGTGCTTGGTCCTCCCTCCAGTCCCCAGTGGGTGCTTGTTCTACATCCAGTATTCCCCTGTAATTCCTGGCCTTGGTGCTGCAAGAACCCAACCAAACCAAGGGCCGAATCCTCCTGTGTCGCTCTGGCTAAACAATAGATCACAAACGAGCTGTTAAGCCAGGGCCAGGACTCCCCCATGTTTGTACCCTAAGAACAAGACCTGGCATACAATAGGTCCTCAGTAAGAATTTGTCCAGTGAATATTTCATTTTGACCTCTGACTTTTAATTATTTCATATTAAGATGGTGAATACAGGCAGTCCCAGGGTTACAGACGACCCAAGTGACGGTGTTCCATACTTACGAACAGGGTCCCAAGGCTCTCCATGAGGATAATTTATAATTACATAATTAAATTAATAATTCAGGAACTAGTTTCTTCCACGCATGTAAACAAACCCGGTGGCATAAGTGGTTCGTTGGTGCAGCATCTTTATGGTAGCGGCTAGTCTCGCTGTGCATATGGTCGCTTAGTCACGGCACTGCTTCTCCTTACCTTTTTTATCCCATTCTGTGTTTCCCCTTATTACCATGCCTTCAAACCAAAAGTGCACTGCAAGTCCAGGTGATCCTGCAGTGAAAAGAAAGGTGACGACGATGGAAATGAAAGTAGAAATAATTAACTGTTCAGAGAAAGGCCAGACACCATGATTCACTGGGAAAGCGTTAGGTTTCAGTCGCTCGACTATCAGAACAATTATAAAGGATAAAATGAGAATAATGGAACTTGCGAAAGGCAGAGCTCATTGAAAGCATTAATTATTACTAAACAGTATAGTGGATTAATTATTGAAATGGAAAGTTTATTATTGATTTTGTTAGAAGATCAAAATAAGTGTAACATTTCTGTTAGCCTAGCATTGATGCAACTTTTAGTGTTAACCTTTAATATTTGTTTTTGAAATTTCTCCTATCTAAACTTTTTGTTTGAGCTTGTTTTTGTGTTCTGTCTGTTGGAATTAAAAGAAAGAACACAATAGTTTCTGTAACTTATTACAGTACAGGGGTTTTATTATTATTGTTACAGTATTACACTGTATTATTACATGTGTATTACCACATCTGAGCTATTATAGTAATGTTATTATTATTACTGTATGTGCACTGTTCATCAGGGATGCAAAATTATTTAGGTTATTAAGTATGGCATGCCCTATTTTCTTAAGTACTAAGTTTAACAGTTGATATCTCTTGAATTTCACTGTGATATTTCATATATTTTTTTTCTTTTATTATAAAGGTACATCCTTACTCTTTCAAATGCATATTTTGGCTTGTGATTATCTTTCAAAAAAATTTCTAGAGCAATTTTTGTGAAACCATGGATAAGTCAAAAATTCATGTTATTTTTGAATATGAGTTCCGTCGTGGAACCAATGCAGCACAGACAGCTAAAAATATCAATGCAGTGTTTGAGAAGGATGTGGCTAATGAATGCACAGTATGTCAATGGTTTGAGAAGTTCCATCCTGATGATTTTAATCTTGAAAATGAGTCACGTGGGTGACCTGATACCAAAGTGGATAATGATGAGCTGAAAGCTGTAGTGGAAGTGAATCCATCTCAACTTATGTATAAATTAGCAGCAAGGTTTGACATTACTATTCCAATAATTTTGGACCATTGGAAACAAATGAGCAAGGTAAAGAAGCTGAATAGATGGGTACCACATGAAGTAAACGAGCATCAGAAGAGAAATTATCTAGAAGCTTGCCTTCTTTGCTGTCACAACATAAAGGCCAACCATTTCTACACCATACTGTTACATGTGGTGAAAAATGGATTCTTTTTGACAATCGCAGGTGTTCAGCACAATGGTTGTATAAAGATGAAGTGTCAAAACACAGTCCAAAACCGAATATTCATCAAAAAAAAGCTAATGGTGTGTGTTTGTTGGTCCAGCGCTGGTATTGTCCACTATGGCTTCATGAATCCTGGTCAATCTATTACAGTGATATCTCCTGCAACCAATTGGCTAAAATGATGAGGATACATGTGATTAAACAGCCAAGATTGGTCAGTAGAGACAGGCCAATTTTCTTGCAAGACCACATGTTGCAAAAAAAAACATTGCTCAAACTATAGAAGCTGGACTTGGAAACTCTCTGTCATCCCCTGTATCCACCAGACCTTTCACCAACTGACTGCCACTTCTTCCAGGCTTTGGACCACTTCTTGCAAGGAAAAATATTCAGTTCTCAACAAGCTGTGGAAAATACCTTTCGCAATTTAATCGCCACTTGCTTTCCAGGCATAAACAAACTACCCTTAAGATACCAAAATTGTGTTGACAGATGAGGCACACACTTTGATTAATTGTAGGGCTTCTTGTTTGAGATATAATAAACTTTTGCTTAGAAATTGGACATCACATATTTAATGACATAATACCTACAAATCCGACCTAAACACCTTGTCAGGAACATATCTCGTCCATAACCCAGGGACCGCCTGTATTCATGTATCTAGTGTGTTTCCAAATGTAAATGATTGCCTAGTAAGCAAAATTAATTTTTTCCTATTTTTTTCTATTTTAAAAGTAATTTATATCAAAGGCCTTTGGCCTTTTTACTGGTAAAAGGCATGATGATTAGAACGTAAAGTCCTAAACTAGTTTCTTTTAACCTGTCTTTCAGACTATTTGAATACATTTTGCTCTATAAGGATGGAGTGATGTTTCAGATTGAACAAGCCACCAAGCAGTGCTCAAAGATCACCCTGACGGAACCCTGGGATCCTCTTGACATTCCTCTGAACTCCACCTTTGAAGACGAGTACTCCATCGGGGGGCCCCAGGAGCAGATCACCGTCCAGGAGTGGTCCGACAGGAAGTCAGCCAGATCCTGTAAGGATGAAAAGAAGGGTTTGAACATTGTGCCCAGGACTCATGATGGGAAGAAAGGTCTAAGTCCATTAAGGAAGGTAGTTGTTAGTTGTTAGGGGCAATTATAAGCTTCATTAAGTTGTTCAAAGTCCCCATTAGTTGCCCATGTTGCCTTGCTAATTATGTGGCAATGGGATCTAAGTATTTGAAACACCCTCCGCCAACTTTCTAATGCCACCTGGACATTTCCGCTAGTTTGGCTCTCGTGGACTTAGCCTTGATTTTGACTTTTTGTGGTCACCCCAAGGTCTGTGCCATGGAAAGCATTTTTCTAAGGCAAACATTTGAATCGGTGCCTCTTTTTCCTTCCGCTACGTCACTCCCTAAAGTTGTAGTGATCAAATCTACTGCCATTATTCTGAGTGTCCAGATGTCCTGCTTTTATGTGAAATTATTCTCAGCTCTGCTGCCAATATGCCCATCCCCAGACTGTTTTACACATACAGGCATGCATGCTGTGGATCACAGTGTGGTGGTTCCTCAAAATGTTAAACATAGAATTACCATATGATCCAGCAATTCCACTTCTCGATAATATACCACAAAGAATTGAAGGCAGAGACTCAAACGGATAGTTTTATAGTCATGTTCACAGCAGTATTATTCGCAATAGCCAAAAGGTGGAAATATCCTAAATGTCCATCAGCAGATGAATAGATAAATAAAATGTTCTCTCCCTCTCTCTCTCTCTTTCTCTCTCTATATATATATATATGTACACACACATACCCCCACACCCACGCACATATTATTGGAATATAATTCATCCTTAACAAGGAAGGAAATTCTGGCTCATGCTACAAGCTGAATAAACCTTGAGAACATTATGTTAAGAGAAATAAAGCCAGTCACAAAAGACAAATATTGTTTGATTCCACTTATATGAGATACCCAAATTCATAGAGACAGACAGTAGAATGGTGGTTTCCAGGGACTGGGGGGAGAGGAAAATGGGGAGTTAGTGTTTAATGAGTGCAGAGTTTCAGTTTGGGAAGATGAAAAAAGTTCTGGAGATGGATGGTGGTGATGGTTGTATGACAGTGCGAATATACTCAATGCTCCCAAACACTTAAAAATGGTTAGAATGGTAAATTTTATGTTATGTACATTTTATCACAATAAAAAATATAAGCATTTTGCTTGTCTTCTCTATTAAAAAGTCAACTTTCTCCCTTTTATAGATGAAACCTGGATTGGCATCTATACAGTCAAGGATTGTTATCCTGTCCAGGAAACCTTTACCAAAAATTACAGTGTGATACTGTCCATGCGGTTTTTTGACATACAGCTGGGCATTAAAGACCCCTCAGTGTTTATCCCTCCAAGCACGTGCCAGACGGCCCAGGCGGAGAAGATGAGCGAGGACTGCTCCTGGTAGTCTGCAAAGGCAGAAGTGATGGCAACGATGTCAGCCGCCTGTGTCCCCAGCTGGAGACTGACTTGAGACTGTTTGGGGTGAGAATCTTCATTGGAGATAAATATAATCTTAGGAAGATATACATTGATGTGGATTTTTTGCATGTTGGGTTTTGGCTTCTCAAGCTATGTTTACAGAAGAGAATTGAGTGGAGAGGATTGTGAGCTGACTGGATGGCTAATATGGACACTTCAGGTCCTGCTAAAGCCTCTTTGGGACTGGACTTTCTGTGTGTGCAGGTGTGCCCGCAGTGCAGCGCCATACAAAGACGGCAGGGGGTCAGTGGGAGCAGGTTGTCTTGGCCAAGGAGGAGTATTTTATTGCTGCCATCGTTTAGAGTGGGTGATAATAAGAAGCAGAATGATTCTGGCCAGTTTTGTTATTAATTCTTAAGTTCTCTGCAGAGAAGTCCCCCTTTACTGCTGCACCAGAGTGGCAGGCTGCTCCCTGGCCCCACAACCCTCCCCTGCACTTCCTTGGCCACCAATAAAATGATCCCTTAAAATTCCTTCCAGACTTAAGAGCTTTATGGCATAACCCAACAGATACAAGTATTTTTGGAAGACTATAATACTAAGTAATTATTCCTATAAAGAGACATTCTAAGCAAGAGGGTTTGGAAAATCCTGATGTCTACACCTGGTTAAGTGTGAGCCATGTATGCTTCCTTTTGTCTATGCAAGAGTTTGATATATGTGCTGAATCTTCACATATTTGTCAATTGACAGGCAGTGTTCTATATAAAATAGCACTGAATTGGGAGTCAGGAGACTATAGTCTCCTAAGTCCAGGACTAGAATTCCCTTGGACTGTAACTCCTTTGGTTATTAAATGCACTAGGTTTGCCCTCACCTTGGCCTTCCTGGGACACTGTTTCACAATCTCTATGTCTGTCTGACTTCTGCTCCTCCTTCCCAGGTCAGCTCACTCTCAAGGCTGCTCCCAAGCCTGGATGAGTTGCACCTTGCAGCTCAAGCATGCATTTCTCACAATACCTACTATGCTGTGTGACAATTTCCTGCTTCCTGGACACTATCATCCGCTGCCCTGGCTATAAGCTTTTTGAGTACGGGTACTGTGTAGTGTTTACTTTTATATCCCTAGCACCAAGCAAGTGCCTGGCACATGGTCAGTGCCCTAAACATCTGTAGAGTGGAGAAGGCTAGCCTCTCTGGTCCTTAATTACCTCATCTGTTCAATGGGGTTGAGTTTGTTGATCGCTAGGGAGACTTCCAGTAATAAAATTTATTATCTTAGATTCTTCTACTATTGTGTTTCATCTGACCATCTATCTTCTTTAGTTACCAAGAGAAATGTGTGACATCTATATTACGCTGAAAACAATCTGTATTATTCAAGTTTATCTGTATTTCAATAAGCAAATTTAATGCATTTCAAAGCATTCTTTGTTATATTTGCTTTTGTAATAAATATGGATAATCTTGGTTAGAAGGGATTAAAACTCCTCTCTAACAAATAAATAAAGTGCTTTCTGTTATCAAAACCAAATTTTTTGTCCTCCCTCAAAAATCTGCTTTTCCTCTTACCTTCCCTAGAGTACAGTCCCCAGGTGCCTGGGTTGGAAGTTTCTGAGTCATTCTTGACTCATGAGTCTCCTTCAGTCCCTACCGTAGTCAGCATCCCAGGTCCCATCAAAGTAATTCTTAAAGCTATTGCCTCTTGTCCATTCCGTCAACCACCACCCAGCTCTGGGCTCTTAACATTATTGGCCTTTGCAGGATCTTCCCACCCTCTGTCCTGTGAATAAATGAAGCCATCCCGTGTCCACGAATTCATTCATTTGGTCAGTCAATTGACAAGCCGGTACTGAGCACCTGCTCCCTGCAGAGCCCATGCAGGTTCCTGGAGTTCCAGAGGAGGGTGAGCCCAACCAAGGCTGGCATCCAGCGTGCATAGACTGGGAAGAGCTTCATAGCTGTGTTCCCGGTGGTCCAGCCTGCTAAAGCTCTTGTGACGGTGTTTGCCCCACTTCCTGTCCCTCCACCCATACAATGGTCCCTCTCTTCTCCAAGCTGCACAGCTCCCCTTATCCCTGGGACTTTGTCTTTGCCCATGTCCAGACACCACATCCCCACTCATAGAAAATAATAAATAAAAATTCAGAAGGATTTTATATCTGGTAGGGACACTATATAAATCTGAGGATGCCCTACCCCTGTGGTTCTCCTCTGTCTAAAAGTACAGTGGGGACCCCCTAGCTTGGTAGACAGGCCCTTTTTGGTCAGACCCCTGAGTCTTTCCAGCCTCACCACTGGACACAGCTTTTTCCTTCCCTGACTGTCACAGGAGCTTGCGAAGTAATGGCTGGTTAACTCTGTGTGGCAGGAGGGTTTTCTTAGTCAGTTTTTTGGTGTAAAAACCTTCTAGTGGTCATCAGAGTCAAAATGAAGAGGGCCATGAAACAGGGCAGGGACTTGCAATGAAATAGAGCACCCCAGTGTCACTTATCTGCAGCCTGACAATGGCATCACTGACAATGGGCATGGACCAGGGATGGGTACCACCTTGTGGATACCCTGCCTCATACGTCTCTGACCCTTTACACTACATGGGAACAATTTATTTCCACCTTTCCAGAGGCAGCCTGGACACTTCCAAATTGTCAGGATCCGTGTGAATGCTGGGGTGTGCTCAAGCCTACACCTCCTTCAACTCCGCTGGCTGAAGAAGGCCTGGCCCTCGGATGGAGCCATCACTCCCTCTCCCACCAGCCGATGCAGAGTCAAGGCAGCCTGGCCTTCCTGCCCACAATTGCTCTGTTATCAGGGGGACTTTCTTACTAGACATTTTGCTAATTAACATTTCTAAAACTGGGACACCATTTAGAAATCCTTTAAATATTTAATGAAGGCTAAAAAGTTTAGGACTTTGGGGAAATTTTCCGTGAACTATTCATAATTCCCCACCAAGCTAAGTCCTGCATCATTTGAAAACTCAATACTCACCTCTTGCTGGATTTCCTCCACTAACTCCACGCTTTGAATGTTCTCTCTGTTGTTTTAAGTCTTTTTGACTATGTACTCACCTGTACCACACAGAGGTGTTTTCCAAATATATAGATCTTATCTTCCTCCATCTAAAGAAAGCACCTCAAATGCAGGAATTGAGTCCGTGTCATTCTTGTTGAGTCAAAATAACTTGATAATTTAAGTTGGATGACAAAATGAGCCTCCTCAGCCAAAGACTTGGGAATAATTTATGAGATTTAAAGGCTTTGTAGGTGAACAACTCTTTAAAAGAAAAGTTTAGCTTTATTTATAGATATTGTAACATCAATAATCATCTCTTTTAAGAACTATGCTAGGATAGTATCAACATAAATATAATATATTTTTATTTATTTTAAAGCAGAATTATTAGCTCATCCACATGTGTAGAAAAAATATTGGGCCTACATTTTGTTGTGTATTTTATTCAAGGAGAGTGAATACTTACTTTTATAATAATCTCAATTTTTAAATTCATGTTGTTTTCATTAGAGCAGAAATTAACACTGATTTTCAGTATCTATTTCATATTTAAAGTTGGAAAATGTAATATAGCCCCAGCAATCAAGGAGTGACCTATAATTATCCTATAATTTAGGAATTATTTGCAGTAAATACAACATGCACAGTATTTAAGTAAACTGAGTATATGTATGTGTGTGCTATGCTGTGGTTGCAGTTATATCATTCCCAATGGCATATTGTACATTTATTTGACCTACAGTTGTTCAAATCATATAGCTGAGTGGTCTTTTCCTCCATCAATTTAATACTTGATGGCAAAATAGGTCCTCTTCTTACTAAAGCATGAATACTAGCATTGTAATTTTTAGTTATGCTCTACAATTTTAATAAAGAAAATTATTGAAACAAATAATAAATCAAAACATTACCTATTATTGCGTGAAATAGTTTTTCAGACCTAAAGTGTGTCATTTTATAACTTCTTGCTATAGCTGAGTCATCCTGGAGGAAGGTGGCTATTGGGAAAACACTGGTCTTAGCTTCCCAACCAGGAAGCGCAACCTAAACTACTGGAAAGTTCTCAGTTAACTAAATACACAAATCTGTTTGATTAACAGTGCACTTAGGGCTAGATATGTGGGTAGTTAAATGTATATCATAGACATTTAGGATCTCTTGGTTTTGTTTCATTCCCAGAAAGGTGCCAGAAATGACACCTTTCTTGTGGGATCAGGGTGCATCTGTCCTATCTTATGGAATAAGTATTATACATCTTAGCAAAGACTAGTTTTCCATTGAATTCCATTTCAAAATGGGGGATTCTTTTCCAGGAAAAATAAAAATGTGTAAAAACTAACTTGAAAATTTTGATGGTAAAAAATCAAATATAAAAACAAATATCAATGCTCAAATATCATGATGGCAATCCTATAATCCTATCTAGCTCAAATTGTCTAACTATATCCCAAACATAAAGAGGAGGTGATGGTGGAGGAAGAAGAGGAAGCAGGCAAGGGGAGGGGGTAAAGAAAAAGAAGAGGAAGAAGAGAAGGAAGATGAGGAGAAGGAAAGAGGAACAGGGGAGAAAGAGAAGGCATACGATTTATCACTATAAAGTCTCAGTCCAAAGGAGTTAATGCATATTGATAAATAAACATGGGAACAGTGCAAGCCATAGTGGAGCAGCACCTTAGAGATTTTCAATTCAGACATCTCCCCTTTACGTTACCCTAACATAGAGCATTTCCAGACTAAAGGTTCTTCTATGGACCACACACCATTGGCACCTTCTGTCAGAAATTCAGAATTGTTCCCATGCCTGTGGATCTGTGTACCTCATAGTAGATGTTGCCATTTAATGAGGAAGGAAAATAGCCTCAAAGAGAAAGCTTATTGGTTTGAGGAATAGTGTCCCTGGTTCTTCAGTCCAATAAATTTAAAATGATTTTTATTTTGTCTACTCACAACAACTAAAGTTTGGCATTATGGTATATTCAAGTGTGTAGAAATTGAAACTCAAAGTACATTTTTTCAGTTTAACTTTGTACAGAAATTGTATTATTATGTAGATGATCCTTGGATGATAATGAGCTACTATATGATTTGAAGACTCTCTGGTCTATCTTATTCTAACTAAATCCCTTACTTTCCCTATTCAGTCATGAGAACTCTATATTTCCTGGGTCAGGGAAGAGGGGTAAACAGCTTTATTGAGATAATTCAAATAGTTCAGATAATATAAGAATGATAGAGTCTATTGTGGTATTTGTAGTAGCTACTCCTGGAATGGAGCTCAGTAAAATTTCTCCCCAGATTTTTGCCGTGTATGATCATTCAGTCTAACCAGTCTGTGCAAAAATAAGTTTGTTAATAAATTACCCATTTAGATGAATCCATGTCTCCAGAGGAGTGGTCAGCAGCAAATTTACTTAATAAAATCAGACATAAATGGGCTAAACTTAGATGGCCCCAACTTGGAGATAAGATTAAGTTTTGTGATAAAAAGAATAGGACTAATACCTAATGAATGGATAAATCAGCTATTTGGCTATTATTTCTGTGTACCACAGACAGAGAAGTTCTACAATTTCTGGGCTAAAAAATCGGAGAAATCATGAAATCCAATGAAAGCAAGACTGCCATCGAATGCAGTCTCTTCAAGGCTCCATCGGAATTGGGCCAATGTGCGAGAACACTGGAATGTTATCATTTTGCCTGAAGACAAAGTGTTTTAGCAGAAGGGGGCTGGTTTACATAGAGTTTAGTTAGGGAATCTAAAACCAAGGGTTTGGCAGTGTTTATCTAACTGTGTGCAGGAGAGAAAAATATGGAATCTGGCAAACATACACAGAATGTTAGGGACAATTACGAGATAAAAGTCATGTGGTGTTATTTTGACCCAGATTCAGGAAAATCCAGATTTTACTTCTCTCTGTCGAGGATCCATAAAGGAGCAGGCTCTGAAAGGCAGAGCCAAGTGGATCGGCCCCATCACGTGGCTGGGGCTTTGGCCCCCAAATACTTCCGCAGGACTCTGGTGAACCAGGCTAGACCAAGTGGAGGAAGTGGAGGCCAAAGTAGCCGCAGGCCAGAGCGGGGTAAATTACTAGTTCTGTCCATTCTCCTACAAGTTTCAAGTCAAGTAGATCTTACCACTACCAGGTCAGCAAAAGGGCACACAGAATAGACCCACTGGGACAGAGGAAAAGGAGCAAGGACAAGGAAGAAAGTTTGTGCCTCGGTGCCTAATGCTGCCTTCCCCAGGCGTTGGCTGGGCAGAGCATTAGGCAGTCTGCATGAAGAAGAGCACACAAAACAGAGAAAGATTTGGCCAGGCCTATTGATTAGGCATATTCCAATGAACTCAGAAATATTACAAGATATTTTTCCACAAGAATGGAGAAACAAGCACCACATGCACTCACCATCAAATTGGTATTAATTGATCAACAGTTACGTGCATATATGGTAGTGACATTCATCGGGTGTTAGGCAGGTGGGAGGGGAAGGAAGGGATGGGTATATTCACACCTAATGGTGGCGGTGCACACTGTCTGGGGGATGGACACACTTGCAGCTCTGACTTGGATGGTGAAAAGGCAATATATGCAACCTAAACATTTGTACCCCGTAATATTTTGAAATTAAAAAAAAAATTTAAAAAAGAGTTATCCCTTCAGACTAGGTGGATTTCCACCTTGTTAGAAATTTTACTTCTCAGGTAAATTTTTTTTTAATCATAAATGAATAACCGAAATGGTAGGTTTAAGTATTCCACTCACTGGAAAGGTACAAGCACCACTGTGAAATAACACATTGTTCTGGTTTATGTGTTAGTCTCCTAACTAAGTTGCTTAGCACTTGTAGTCTCTGTGGGATACTGTGTGGTAGGAAAGGATGAGAATTTGAAATCATACAGACCTGAGTTCAAATGCTGATTCAGTCACTTATTACCGTGGCATTACACTGGGCAAGTTATTTGAATCCTCTGCAAGCTTAAGTTTTCTTCCTTTCTACAAAAAAAAAAAAAAAGAAAGAAGGAAAAAGGGAGGGGGAAGTTTGTTAGCATTAAATGAAATAGCATTTATAAAATATGTAGCACACAATTTGCAAGAAATAGGCACTCAAAATGTTAGACATCTCCTACCTTTGGCTTCTTTTCCCTGAGAGTCTGACCAATCCTTCATGGACCAACAAAATGAAACCTTTTTGACTGTGTAAATCTGTTAAGGATTGGACCTGGGTCTTGGAGACACACAAAAGCAGTGCCCTCTGTGGGTCACCTTGACCCATCAGCTGGCCGACTCCCTGAGCTATCTCTGTCTTTCTTCATTGCTTCACACTCATATACAGAAATGTTCACCCATCCCTAGCCACACTCAGGCACCATCAGGCATAATATACTCTTATTTTTTTAAAAGAAATATAGCAACTTTCCCTTAATAAACATGTCTTTCATGGGCCCTGGCATTTTGCATGCAACATATTAAAGATAAGAGAAAATAAAAGTAGTATCAACTTCAATCTACATCAATAGAAACTTGTTTTGTGTTGGGTTCTCTATTCAGAGTTTTATAGTAAGTATAAAATTAAGTTTTATACAACCACCTCTGAACTGGATATTAATACTATTATGCCCATCTCGTATATTAGAAGACCAAGGTCCATATCAAACGCCCTTGACTTTGGAGGTAATTGATAATGGTTTTCAACTGTGATTTTATTTACTAGATGCATGCTATTAGTTCGTTACTTATAGAAGTTACATTGGCTATATGAAGAAAAGACTGAACAAGTGCATTAAAACAAAATTCTTTGCAGCTGATTTCGAATGATATGAGCTGAAAGTAAAACTATGTCAATATCACATTTGTTTGATTACCAGCAGTGCCTGTGGGCTTCTGGATTGTGGTAACACCCTCTTACCTTTCCCCAAACTTCGTGGTCAAATGTCCATTTAAACACAAAAATGCTATAAAATCACAATGGTTCTGGAAACAAGAAGTATCCATCAGCAGTTTGCCAACCTGTGCAAGAGTTATCACTAATCAACCACCTGGGTGGTTAGCTCAGTAAGGGTCGTGATCATTCCGTTCCTAGGCTTTGAAAAGCAGTAGGCAATCAGGAATAAGGTAGGAAAATGTTTCCATCCACAGTAGCAACTTCTGCCAAAAGCAGTCTGAAAACCAGCAGCCATCCCCTCACTGGAAGAGAGCTGTACTGGGGACAGCTGAAGCCACCCCTTATCCTCTATTTTCACCCCACTCCTCCTCAACAGCACCTCTTTACCTGAGTCAATTTTAGGTAATACAAATTCTAGCAGCAGCTAAGAGTGAAATAGGATATTGTTAACAGTATGTGAAGTTCCCCCAGAGAGAGAAAAGGGTCTAAGGATTGTAGTTTTCAGGATGAAGAAGTATCACTGGTTCCAAGTGTTCAGAAATCCACCCACTCTTTAAGCATTACTGAGACCCTCCTAAGCGCAAGACTCTTCTAGGCACTGGGGATACCGTGGAAGACAAGGCCCTGCCCACGGGAGCTTGCATTCTTCTGAGGCGGAGACAGACAACACCAGACAATTTGAAAAGCCAGAGAGTGACAAGAATTTCCCAGGGAATGAAAAGAAGGTGATGGAATAGAGTGAATAAATAGCTGCTTTAGATGGGGACGGTCAGGGAAGGACTCTTCAAGGAGATGCCCTTTAGCTAGAGATCCCAACGCCAGGAAGCTGGTCAGGACAAGACGCCATGAGCAGTATTCTAGCTTAAGGGAGCAGTTAAAGCAAAGGCCTCAGCTGCAATGAGTGCATATTGTTTGAGGAACTGTACAGGTCAAGTACCTGGAGCTTTGTGGGTGAGACCTTCAGAGAGAGTGGTTCCAGAGGAGGCTGAGGTGACAGGGAGGGCCAGACCTCACACACTGGTCTGGCCAGAGCAAGGAGTCTGGAACGTCATTCTAAGGCCAATGGGAAGTCGTTGGAAGATTTTCAGCAGATGAGTTGCAAACACTGATTTATATTTTGTAAAGATCTTTCTACCTGCTGTGTGGAAATGGATGGTAGGGGCATGAGAGGGAAAGCGAGAAAACTAGTGAGGAGGCAATTGCAATAGCCCAGGAGGAAGACCATGGTGGCTTGCGCAAGGGTGGGTGCAGTGGAATGAGAGCAGGCGCCAGGGTCAGGATATGGTTGGAAGTAGAGTCAGTGGGAATGTTGGTGGATTAGCCATGGAAGGTGAGGGAGGAAGGAGGAATCAAGGAAATTCAGTCAAGAGTGAATTTACCTCACATTCAGAGAACTAGATAAGAGTGGCAGGAGAAAACCTCTCAGTTTATTAGCGAGTGGACTAGTGTGTGTGTGTGTGTGTGTGTGTGTGTGTGTGTGTGTGTGTGTTGGGGGTGCTGTTAGAATTATGGAGAAAAATTCTTTTGCTTTTGAATAATGTGTATACATGCGTGTCTGCGTCTGTCTGTGACACTCTGTAATAGAATCAAATAGAATTTTTCCTGTTTCCACGGACTTGTGTTAAGGGTCAAAACTGAGGATAAAATCTAGAGAGCCATCAGCCACCTCCGGTTTCTACTGAGAGACACTAATAAATACTTGGCCCTACCGGAACTCCTGCCTGTAACTTCTCCCCTTCCTGTAGGCGGAGGACTGTGAAGGGAGGAGTCTGCTTGGGCACACACAGCTCCTGAAGAGCGGCTCTGCCTTCCCCGCTTCCTCCACTCACAAAACTTAATGTGCCTGCCTGCTGGGGAGACTAGCATCTTGTTACTCAGTTGAACATCATTTAGGCAGAATAAATTTTGGAGATAAATACTCTAAAAATCAACAGTTTTCTAAATACCAGAAATCGTTAGAAAATAAAATAAAAACAGAAAGTTATATTTACACCAGCAAAAGACTGCTAGAAATAACCCTTACAAGAAATTTGTGAAAGCTCTATTTTTAAAAAAAATTAATATATACACTTCATAAATATATAGCAGCAGGTAATGATTTCTTTATCCATTTCTGAATTTATTAAATATTCTATAGAGATATAAATTTTTCAACTGAATATAAGGGTTAAAGATATCACATTCTTATCCCCAAAGGATTCCTGAGTGATTTAATAAAATAATTTCAAAGCTCATCTGGAAAAATAAACAGTTGAGGCTAGAGAAGAAAAGGAAGCACAGTTGTAGATGCTACCTATGGGATGTTAGGTACAAAACAAGTGTCACATAAAAAGTTTCATAAACTCTAGAGTTCACAGGTAAACCATAGAGTACAATGATCTTAAAACAGACATACAAATTTAACATTTCATAGTGACGCATCCTAAGCTGACATAAGGGGTCGGTTTTCTTACCAAAAAGTATTAGGAAAATCATCCATTTAATTTAGAAACAAAGTCTAGTTGTAGTCTTACACATACCATGCACTGAAATAAATTGTAGTACATTAAGGAGAATGATGGATGTAATAATAATAACTTAAAACCACCCTAGAAATTTTTTTAAGGTTACTAAAATAAAACATAGGCAGACATCTTGTGATCTTGGTTTGAAAACATTTAAGGGGAAAAAAAAGCATTGAAAGAAACCACACAGGAAAAAGAGAATTGACTATATAAAGATGTCTATATGTATATATATATATATATATATATATATATATATATATACACACATATATATGTATATATATATAAATAAAGGAGACGAGTTAGAACTGGAGGGAGATTTTACAGTGCATTTACTATAAACATATTTAACTAAGCAATTAAAATATAGCTTATTAAAAATAGGTAAGAGACACAAAAAGATAACATTCATGAAAGAAGGCAAAGGTTAATAAACATTTTTAAATGTCCAACTTCAGTACTAATCAAAGAAATGCAGGATAAGTGATAATATAATGCCCATTTCACCTCTGAGATTTAAAAATATTAAAATGTTTATACTCCCCAAGGGTTGATGATAAGAACTCTCATACGGAGCAGCTGGCCTAGTCTTTGGCATATTTCTGGACAGCATTTTTGTGGTAGGAAATTGAGAGTCCTATAAAATTTCTAATGTCATGGTCCAATTATTGAGATGGGCCTTTAGCATCACCAACTTTAAACATATTTCCCGCTAAATTCTTGCAGTGCAGCTGTGTGCTGTTGAACTTTTAAGTTTGAATGAATCATTTGACCATTTCTTAGAGTTGGCACCACATTACTTTTAAGGAAAACACAGGCCCTTCCTTGGTTCACTTTGAGAGCTGGGGCAATCTTTTATCCATCAGTTTTCAGCCTGATGGGTTATGAAAACCTGAGGGTCTTCTCTTTACCAGCCATGGACTCTTTGAATCCTCATTCCTTCAAAATGTACCTACTTAGGCAAAACTACCTTGTGTCTCCCACAGGCCTTTAATCCAATTGGGAGGATGGAATTATGGCAATATTCCTATAGCAGTGGATCTCAAATTGTGGCATGAATTGAAATCACCAGAAAGAGTGGATAAAAAGATCCACTCTGTTTCATCTTGGGGGT
The DNA here is from genome assembly GCF_000956105.1 of Propithecus coquereli. Taxonomy (NCBI): domain Eukaryota; kingdom Metazoa; phylum Chordata; class Mammalia; order Primates; family Indriidae; genus Propithecus; species Propithecus coquereli. The sequence continues at coordinate 303,414 of NW_012137636.1, read as the reverse complement.
GCCCATCCCCTGAGTTTCAGATCAGGCTAGGGCCTGAGAACTGGCATTTCTAACATTTCCCTTTTGATGCTGATGCTATTGGAGAACCACTGGCCTCGAGGAAAGTATTTCTAAAGTGAGCAGAACAAGTAGTCATTTGCTTTTTGGTGGAGCCATAGCTTGAGTTAACAAAATGAAACTGGGATCAAATGATTTTAATCACGTTTTGGCTAGTGTGAGAGATATTTTGGTGTCATCCTAATATCCTAGCCTACTTTTTTATGTGAGACCAGTTCTTGGTTTTCCAGCCAGACTTTATTTTACTCAAAGGCAAATCCCCATCTTAAACTTTTCTTGAATTCCCCATAGGTATTTGTGCAAGTAAATGATCACTACGGATTTGTTAATTGAACTGAATTCATAAAATAAACATACTCTGAAAAGAGTGAGCCCACAGAAAGTTCTGGGCCCATAACCACAGCTGTAATTTAAGATTTGGTGCTTAACCCCTTTGAGGAATGTCACAAAATCCCCCATCTTCCTATTATCCCAGTTGTTGCTGAGGATAAGCTCAATAAACTTTGAGGTTAAAGATTTTCATGACTGTTAAGCTCCTAAGAGTCTGTGGATGGGCTCTACTTCAAGATGTCAATAATAATGATAGAAAATCATGAGACGAAGATGGTATTATTTAGTTCATCCAGGTTTTTAATGAAGTTGCGGAGAAATAGGAGAGGGGTGTGAGAGATGTAAATAAAGGAATTAGCTCTTACTGGAAAACAATTTTTAAAAGCCAACATTTCTCATGTATCTGTTTGGAGGTTTCCGTTTTTTGGGGGAAGGTTTCTTGGAATAAGCTGTTGAGGTTGGATATTGAATGTTCTTTGTCTTGGTCTTTTTTATGTATTTATGCAGTTATATATGTATTTACTTTTATCCCAGAGACATTGAGCAAGATACTATTTTATCCTATGAAGTTGGGACTTTGGTGTTCTTTCCAGTTATAAGTAATAATAATGGCTGAATTGTTTATAGCATTTACTAATCACCAGGCATTGTTCTAAGTATTTTACAAGTATTAATTCATTTAATCTATAACAGTCCTATTAGGCGTATATTTGTATGATTCATTTTACAGTTAAGGAATCTGAAGCACAGGGAGATGAAGTAGCGCGTCCACTATCAGAGCCTGGAAGGGACACAGCTGGGATTGACACTGGTCAGTCTCTAACCACTCTGCTGAGCTTGAGCTTGAAGCAATGGAGCTGAACTGCGTCGTTGTACCAGGAAGCCACAGGCTTCTGAGTCAAACGACTCCTGTGAAACTCTGGTCTGATCCATAGACCTCTCTGAGCACATTTTTCCATAGACATAGAATTGAGAATCCTAATATTCACTTCGCAGGCGCAATAAAGTCAAATGGAAATGCATGCACAAACAACTATGGCAGTTCCCTGAGCATGACGTGTACTCAACACATGAGTGTCCATCCTTAATGAGAAGAAATCTTCAGAACAAAGAGAGTATGCTTTCTCTGGTACCCACACATCTATGCATTCTGTCCCCATTCCTAGATACACGGTGGCTGGAGATGAGAATATCTCTCACGTCTGGGGCATGGCACGTTTGGAAGAGCTGTCATTCACACTCACGCACATTTTGAAGGAATCTCTAAAACTGCACCTGAAGGAGACAGGAGGGAAGCTCTTAACTGAACTGAATTTTCTGGGATCTATCTGTGGTGGTGAGGCAGGGTGATATTTCGAGGTATTACCTTCCCCAGGTCTCAGTGAAGCAAACCCCAAAACTTTGCAAGCTTTTTAAAAGCTATAAAACAAAAACCTGTATATTGCATCAAGATTCAGATACATGCATGCTTCCAGGGTGAGTCCCTGCCGGCCCACGGCAACCTGCAAGATGAGATAAGCCTTGGGGAGCTCTGAGCTGAGATGGGTTTGCGGGCTCCACGGGCCGCAGGCCGACAGCTCACCCCTGAATGCCCATTACCCCAGGCTCTGCCTGCTTCCCTTCCCCGACATGTGCCTGTGGACAGTCTGCCTTCGACAGACCTGGACACTTGTGGACCTTGCCTCAACATGGTGGAAGGCAGACTAGGACCAATCTGCTCAAAGGGAGGCTGTGCACAGGGTGCCACTGCTACACTTGCCACTGGGGAGCGATTCTAAGGGGAGTAGGTGAAATGGAAGGCACGGTTAGACTGCCACGTCTGACTAAGGCAGGCCTCCAGCAAGGCCTTGCCTGTGTTACCATTAGAATATGAGAGCTTATGTTTCCTGGGGCACTGTTCTGACAGTATTGCATCAAATGACTCCTTTATTCTTCACAGTGGGCCTTATTGTCCCTTATCATGAGGCAACTGAGACTTGGAGAGATTAACTGACCTTCTTGGTTCCAACAGCCAGTGGGCCTCTTTGCAGTACTGTGCCCACTCCTCTTTTTGCAAATCTTAAATGGCTTCCCCGTGCTCCCTGAAGGAAATACGATCTCTATCACAGCTGCTGACGGGGCCTTCCCAATCCAGCTCCTGCATACCTCTCTAGTGTAATGATTAGCATTTTTTGTTCGTTTGCCTCTTCCTATTCCACTTTTAGGTTGTGGTGAATGGTGTTCATATCTTCAAATGTATGATACTCTTTGTCACCTCAGGACCTTTGCATGTGTTTTCTCTACCTGGAACACCTCTTTCCCACCTCTCTGCCCAGGATAACCACTACTCAGACTCCAGGGTAAACTTAGACCCAGTTTTCTCCCCAACTAGAAGTGGTTAGTTACCCTATTATTTGCTGTATGGTGCACTATTCCTTCCCTGTTGTACATTTTACTTCACCATACTGGCTGATGGAATCGTTTGTCTTCCCATGAGACTTGAGGCTCTATGTGGCCAGACACTATCCACAGAGCATGGAGCCTGCCTCCAGGTGGGTGATCAACAAATATCTTTGGGTGAACGAAAGATTGAATTTCCTTTGCTTTGTGTCTCATTCACACCACTGTCCCATGCCTGACTTTGAAAATTCTAAGTCGGAATTCCTGTTGATAATTAGCATCACTGGCTTGATTTATCAGTTTGACTTAATTAATACTTTGTTTTTCCATCCTTGCTTAGCAAGAACAAAATCCTCGTATGCTGAAATTCTTTCAGAGTTCAAAAGATATTATAATAACGCCGGGCAATAAAGCAGAGCAGTCAAAAGAAAGGGTCTCTTTTTTTTCCTTCTTAACCTTTTTTTTTTGTGTGTGTGTTAACTCTTCTCCAGTTTCCCTTGAAGCCACTGACACGCACATAACCCTGGTCTCTCTCTAACCTCACAGCCCAGGAAGCCACACATCATGTGCTTTGGCTCTCACAGGTCACCCATGCTCAGAGGCAGGGCAAGAATGGAAAAAGCACTGGCTTCAGGGTAAAACAAACTCAGGCCCGGTTCCCAGCATAGCCACACTCCAGAGGTTTGAATCTCCGCATGATTTAAAATCTTCCGGAGTCTCTATGTCCCCCTCTCTGAAATGGGGTGGTAATATTTATTTCATGGAGTGGTTATAAAGGATTCAATGTCACGTGTCCAGCCAATGGCCAAACGTGTAGCAAACAGTTGCTGATGCCAGTTTTCTTCTTTCTTTTGCCTTTATCACGGGGAAATTTGGTCTGGGAATTGGTCTGGGAATTCACAGTTGCTATACAATTAACCGGGGCTTCGGTGGATCTGTGAACACCAGGAAATTGCATGCAAAGTTTGGTATGTTCTTGAGGAATTCTATTTCTAGAGAAAGTATTTGTGCTAGTTTCCTAGGGTTGCTCTAACCAGTTATCACAGACTGGGTGGCTTAAGTAACAAAAATTTATTGCCTCACAGTTCTGGGGGCCAGAAGTCTGAAAGCAAGGTGTCTGCAGGGTTGGTTCCTTCTGAGGGCTGTGAGGGAGAACCAGTTCCGTGCCTCTCTCCTCTCTTCTAATAGTGCCGGATACTTTTGGCTTCTAGACGGTATTCTCCCTGTGTTTTCTGTGCATATGTGAGTCTGTGCCCAAATTTTCTCTTTTAATAAAGATATAAATTATATTGCATTAGGGCCCATCCAAATGACCTTAATCATCTGCAACAACTCATTTCCAAATTAAGTCACATTCACAGGTGCTGGGGTTGGAACTCCAACATACCTTTTTTGGGGCAATCATTCAACCCATAACAGTACCCATAGCTTTCATTGGATTCTTAAAGGAGTCTGTGGTCTTCCAAAGATTAAGAACTGGCTACTATAAAATCTTTATGGCTTATTTTATACCAACCTAACCAGCAAACCTGTAGGGTTGAAATGTGCCAGGGTATGTCTTGAGTGCCAAATCATGGAAAAAAAAAAACAAAACACCAAGGTGATTCTGATGAGGTTGTTTAGGCATGTACTCATGGAAAGAGAGTACAGAAAGTCTCTTCCCACGCCAGACTTAATTATAGTTGGCAACTATTGCTGTTTGGTTAAAATCTTGATGGCTGTGCTTAGAATTTCTTGAGTCCCACTCTCATAAATTTTACAATCTAGTGGGTGAGACATTTTTACCAAATAACATAAATGAATATATAATTATAAATTGAGATTAGTGCGAGGATAGAAGGAAACATGATTCTATAAAAGCGTATAATTAAGGAATTTGACTTGGCTGGGATTGGGCAGGGAAGGCTTTACTAAGGAAATGATGCTTCATCTGAGACTGAGAAGATGAATTAAAATGCACTTGTGGGGAAGAGTATTCCAGGAAAAAGAACAGAATGTACAAAGGTCCTGTGGTAGGACGGAACATGAACACTGAAGGAACTAAAAGAATGCCAGTGTGATTGGAACAGAGAATGGAAGCGGGAGAATGACAGGATGGTATGAGATGAGGCTGAAGAGCATTTGGGCATTGTGAAGAATTTAGGAACTTATCCTGGGAGAAATGAGAAACCTTTGAAAGGCTTCCGCATCTTACTTGTCAATCCATACCCTTAGCCCCCTACCCCTCTGACTTCTTGCAATTCTTAGCCTTGATTCTTTATAGATGCTACACTATTCTGGAATATCCTATTACTCTGGGTTTGCTTTTTCAATGTCACTTTTCTCTGCCTGCTCTTTAAATGTTGCTTTCCACTCTCTGAGTGATCTCATCCTGTTGCATGGTTTTAGCTTCACCCTTCTGTAGATACCTCCAAAACCTTTTCCCTGGGCTTGCCTTTTGCCATCTGCTTACAAAATAAATAATGCACAATTTTGGTCACATGAATGTCTATATGGTCTGCTTAAGCCCTGTTTTGCAACTCTATGGGTAACTTCTTTTTAGAGGATGTTACCAAACCTATATCATTTTAGCTATTAACACAGATTTGCTACAGGGCAGGAGGAATGAGTCACCTTTGAAGAGGCTTGAACAGTGATTGGTGGCATGCTTTCAGCAAGGCATCCACAGTCATCAGTGGAAACAGTTGACAGATAGTTTGCCCTTGTGATCTCTCCTGATATATAAAACACATGCTTTGAGTTTGCTGAGGTTTCCACTCATCTTCCCTGAGGGACCCTGACTCAGGGCTACAATCACCCTCTGCTTACGTCCATGTGGGCATACAGCATCACCGTAGTTGAAATGGCTTGGGAGGAAGCCAAGAAATTAATGCATTTGAAGGTCACTGTGGCAAAGTCTACGTGAGTTCTGAAAACTAGACTTTACTAGAAGTCCTGGTGGGTCTGATCCTCAGGTACTGATGATTTTAAGATATTTAGTGTGGAAGATACAGGGGAGGAACAGAAGAAGAAAGGGAGAAAGTGAGGGAAGAAAGGAGGCAGGGATAAAAAGATCCAACCTAGGATTTACTACACACTGCATGATATAACTTATTTGATCCTCACAGACAGCCTGGCAAGGCAGCTATTTTTTTTCAATCTGTATTTGTATAGGCTCACAAAATGAGTCTCCTGAAATTCAAAACAAACAAACAAACAAACAAAAAACTCCTAGTAATTTGTTCAACAAGTTGGGAATCAATCATTTTTCTTTTCTTTTGTATTTGATGTTCTTTCACAAAGCCTTGGTCACAGAACTTTTGAGTTGTACTGGGTCTGTCACTCTCCTGAAGATTCAACTACCACCGAGTTCTCTGGGCTCTTTCCTTGAGATAACTCATCCTGAATTTTTACATTTAAGTTGAACCAACTCAGCCAAAAACCCAAACCACATGGCTGACAGCAAACACCTACAAGCCTGGGACCCATCAGTTCAACTAAGACAATCCCCTCTGTCCTGTCCCCCAAGTTTCCCCCATTTTATTACAATCCTTCCTGACTTTTAGGCTAGGCTTTTCCTTCTACTCTGACTCAGCTCATACTCTTTGACATCTGAACTTGTTTTTCACTGGCTTTAACTCAGTACTATTGATAATTAAGGACTTGCTTCCTGGGCCACGCTTTGGTCTTACTGGACTTACTTCGGTTCCTTGAAAGCTTGATGATGCTACCTAAAAGTATCTACCTGGCTGGCACTTCAGATGCTCCAATGCTGAAGCCCTCTTGGGCAGGAGGGTGTTTAGACAGGACTATGTAGAGGAGGTCAAATTAGAAGAACAGCCTTTGGGCACTTCCGACAGTAGCTCTGTAAGTGGGTTGTTCCTATCCTATAGCAGGAATGTTACGTTGAGGAATTTGAAGGGAATTTTGTCTAGCAAGAACTATCTGCTGTAGTCATCATTAACGGACTATACTGGGCAAGCACTTGTTCAACCAAACCCTGGTAGATAATGTGAATTCCGTTTTGTTCGATTAGTCGTTCTATCCTTGGGAACTCCAAAAGTTTTTGTGAAAACATCTATGAGCATATACAGTAATCATTCCCCAACAGTGAGTTCCCATGTTGGGTAATCCCAATATACACATCTCTACTTCTGGATTTTTTTTCCCCTCTGTGCCTAGAATTGTGCCTTCATTACCCGTGCACTGTGAGTTCTCTCAGAGGGGTTTACATTCCCATAGTCACTTCTAGCAGTGACTTCCAGACACAATCGAATAATTCCCTGCTCCATACTTGCTGCTATTCCTTATTATCCCCATTTTGGCATAGATTGAAACAAAGGTCCAAGCCCATTGTATTATTTCTACAAACAAACTAACAAAAAAGGATTCTAGTTCTTTACTCCAGTTCTAGGCAGATAGAAGGAGTTTACAGGCAGCACAGAATGCACTCTAAGATTGGACACGAAAACTTCTTAAGATTCTCTTGGAAATCACCTGCACGTGGCTTGGCCATGTCTTTTGACAATCTTATTTCTTTTCTTCTTTCTCTGGTTCCCATATTTCTGTGCTTTCCTAATTGAGAGCAGTTGAGCTCTTTCTTTTATTTCCTGTCCTTTCCTAACCAATGCTCTCAGTGACTCAGCTGCTAATCCCAAGTGGTTTGTCAAGGTATTTTGCTAAAATAAGGCAGTTGTTTCCATGAGAGCTGGCAACTAGTATATTTTTTTAGCAGAACATAAACACAAAAGCATTTATTGTTACTAGGGTAAGTCGACCATACACCCAAATGGATGTAAACATAAATCTCTCTTTTACCCAACTCTGCAGTATTTTTTTTTCTTTTACTTTTATTTCAGCATATTATGGGGGTACAGATGTTTAGGTTACGTATGTTGCCCTTGGTCCCCCCCACCAAGTCCGTGTTTCAAATATACAGTATTTTTGCCTTTGTTTGTTTGTTTGTTTTTAGAGATCTACTCCAGTCTGGGCATTCACTGTCTCCTCAGCAGAAGCGTATTTATAAGTCGCTCCATACCTTCCTCTAGGCCCCATGAGAAGCAGCAGCACAGGGCAAATGAGCAGCCCCAGGACATGCCTAGGAACACAGACTATGGGCTTCTCCTTGCAGGAAAGTCTCACATCTGTTAGGGCTTCAATAACGAACTGGAAAATTCCCCACCTGGCAAAACTTCAATGTCATACTGTACCCTAAAAATCAGGCAAGGAAATATATGAATTCCTCTGCCTAATAAACAAAACCAAGTGAACAAGTTATTAGATGATTTTTTAAAACCTTCTACACCAACATGCAAGCCACTCTGTGTCTCTGGAACCTCAGTGGAACCCGGACAGTCATGGGTTAGTGATGAACTTGGAGTCTGAAAAAAGGAAAAGCAGTGGACATTTTATTTTGGTCATTGTAAGTAATAAAAATAATGCAGGCTTTAAATTGCCTACGTGTTACTTTAGGCCCATCTGATTTATGATTTGAAGCGCTTAATTTTTCCTCGAGTGTTTTGAAAAACCTGATCTTTATCACTGATGAGGGGTTGCTGTAGACTAAATGAATGAACGATGGATAAACAAGTGAGTGTGAGAAAGACGACAGGGAGGAAAAAGGGGGAAAGAGGAGACAGAGAGAGGAAAATAGGGGAGACAGGCAGGAGAGAGATTGAGAGAGAGAATTAATGGGGGTGATTCTTTTAAACAATATTATCTGGAATAATCAGTATCACCCAGCAGAAATGTGTTATTTAAGGGGAACACTGAACCCTTCAGTAATAAAAAGGAGCTATTACATTCAGGTTGATACTCCATATCACAAACTAGCTTAATACATGTGATTAAGATCATTTGATTGATAACAGAAGTAGTTTTTCTGATTAGATCTCAGGGAAAACGTGTGAAGCAAATATCAATTTTTACTGTTCATTCAAAACCCGTGCTCATAGTTTTATTTTTTTGTTGTTGTTGGAAAAGGGAAAAATGATTCTGGATCCTGCCATTTCCCATTTGCATGACAACACCTTCCTCAAAGCTCTCACGGTATGGTAACTTTGTCTTAAAGATACATCAACAAAATGCTGTTGTATCTGAAACTAAACTAGAAAATATTTAACAAAAGCCAACTGGTAGTTTTATCCTCATTTTTTTTCCTTCTTCCTTTCTTTTCTTCAAAACCCTACCAATCAGCATAAGTACAAAAGAACCACTGTCTAACCACAGGGTCTAATTCAACGAAGACAGAAATTTTGGCTCCCAAATAAACCCCAAAATAATGAAGTCAGTAATTCAATAAAGAAAAGAAAAATAATGTTTTCGTGGAGAAAAGTTACCTACTAATACAGAATCATAGTTTTCAATTTAAGCTGCCCCCAAGCCTTGATAGTGGCCAAGAGGACCGGTTTCCCAGGGAGCTTCCAAAAGAGGAGTTGCCAGGCACATTCTGGCTCTTTCCTGCTCTACGGTTGCATCTAGCGTGGTCACCACTGAGAGTCAGGCCTGTGGCTGGTTCTGCACTGTTTGAGCTCAGCTCTGTTTGAGCTGAGACAGATACTGAGACATGGTTGTGGCTCTCCACTTAGTCCGGTCGGTCAGCGGATTGCCATGTCTTGCCTTGTATCTGTCTTAGGCACCTTTCAGGACAGAGAAAAAGCAGTATTCAGAACATCAGTGGATAACTAAGGGGTGTAGGTAGTCAAATCTCATAGAGTCATGTGACTAAGATTTCATTTCTAAAAAGCGGTGATAACAAGAGTTTCAGCAAGTACCATTTCTGGGGCTTTTACTTTTGACTCAGATATTTTACATTTATCCTTATAGCCGATGATGCCCATTGTGTAAGGATGGGGGTATCGCTATTATCACCATTGCACAGAGGAGGCAAGTGAGGCTTATGCAGGTTAATCAACATACCAAGTTGAACAGGGCATACCCATAGCTGAGCTGTCGGATGGAGTCAGGCTGCCTGCTTAAAACACCTGCGTTTTTGACTGCTATGCAATATGTTGTATTTATTAAAGAGAATTATTTTTTTAAATCAGATATGAACATGTACATTTATGATCCATAAGAATTTTTAACCCATTGTTTTTTGAGTTGTGCCCTGGCTAGAATCATGGCCATTGCTGCCAGGATGGCTCCCCAGCTACGCTGTCAATCCTGTTTGTAGCCACCCCCCCACCCTCTGCTTACAGCCACCCTGGACTGGTCATATTCTCAGAATACACTCTGTGCCTTTGTTTAAACTGCACCATCTTCCTTAAATGTCCTTCTCCTTTTTTGCCAGCCAAACTCCCACTCACTCCTTAGAGTCTGGTTCAGTTGTCACCTTCACTCAGAAACTGGGAAACAGCAGCAAGTAGAAGTATGGTTGTTGAATTGAGATGTGAACCGAACATGTGTTTTGGTGAATTTATACTGCTTTAGGTTGAGTGAAGTTATACTGCTTTAGTCCTTGTGTTTGCCAAGTGAGGGGAGAAAAGTTCTGATTTTCTATATCCACTGTGATTCTCCAAGAACAGCAGAAGATTTCTCTCTAAAACAAGGAAAAGTAAGGATGCAAAAGCTGCCATTCCAGCTGCAAAAACTGTAATTTCTTTATATTCAAGAGAAAATTTAACCATTAAGAATGTCCAATAAATAAGTCTTTGATCTCTTGTGAAATTGTCTATACTTTGTTCCTATTTTTGCAGTGTGCATTTATTAGAATTACCTCAGCAATGGCATATTGGGTTTCCATGCCTTCTGTAAGGGAAAGTAATAAGTATATACATGCATTTGTTGTTATTGTGTTGTTGGTTATCACATTAGGGAGCTTTGGTACAGAAATACATAATCACTCCGAATCCCAATGACTTAATCAAAAACCATTTACTGGTCACTTGAATTTACACTTTAGCAGCAGCTCCTCATCGAGGCAGCTCTGCTCAGTCTCCTCATTCAGGGCCCTGGGCTGAGGAGCAGCCCTTGTTTGAGATATACAGTGGCAGAGGGAAAAGACCGAGAGAGCTGGTAAAAACAATCAGTGGCTCTTAAAATTTCTACCTGGGAGTGGAGTTCACACTCACTTACACTGACCGAATCAAGTCACATGGCTGAGTCCTAGGGCAGTGGAGCATGAATGCTTATCCCTCGCACTAGAGATACTGCCAGCCAAATTGCAGAGGTTGGGGACAAATAATCCTCTTAAAATAAGGGCATGTGAGTAGTTGTTAGTGGTTATACAGTTGGCCATGACTACTTAACTTAAAATGTGTGTGAAGTCTATTGCTGTTTGTTATGGACTGAATTTGTGTCCCCTCTAAAATTCACGTTTTATGTCCTAACCCCCAGTACCTAAGAATGTGACTGTATTTCAAGATAGGGTCTATAGAGAGGTAATTAAGGTTAAATGAGTTCACTGGGGTGTGGGCCCTAATCCAATATAACTGGGGTCCTTATAAGAAGAGGAGATTAGGATATAGGCACAGAGGAAAGACCGCATGAGACATAGGGAGAAGATGACCATCTACAAACCGAGAATAAATCCTCAAAATAAAACCAGCCCTGCTGACACCTTGATCATGGACATCTATCGTGCAAAATTGTGAGAAAATAAAATTCTATTGTTTAAGCTACCCAACTGTCATACTTTGCAGTTCTAGCAAACTATGTACACGGATGAATAAATTAGCAGATTTGACAACATTGCTACTTCCACTTTTTACTTTATTCAGCTAACACCTGTAATGATAATAATCTCTAACAAATATTAAACATTTATTCTGTGTTAAGTACAGCTTTAAGCATTCTATATATGTTATCTGTTTTCTCTCAAGACAATTCTATAATGTAGGTACTACTATTTTCCACATTTTGTATGTGAGAAAATGTTAATATATGTGGCTCGAAGGATTTGAGAAACTGGCCTACGTTGATCCACAAGTGGGGAACTGTGATCCAATCCTAGGTAGTCTGATTCCAGAACCAGTGTCCTGCTACCGTCATAAAGGAACATATGGAAATTTCATAGTATTTATTAAAATCAAGAAAGTTAAGGGCATATAAATATGAGAGACCCATGATATCTGTCTTGAGGAGTTCACAATCCAGTTGACAAACCAAGTGGAGAAATAAAAATAATCCCCTAGGGAGGATAAAATAAATGTGACATAAAAATTCCCATCCAGAATTTTTATTTATAACTCGGATGAGGAAAATGATGGCACTATAACAAATGTTGCTGAGGATACAGCTGGAAGGGGCAAATATTCCTTGGATAACAGACTCAAAATGTTAAAAAGATGATTAAAAAAAACCATCTTGTTGGCTGGAATGATTGGCCAAATCTAAAGAAATGATGTACAATGAGTAAATAAAATGAACTTCTCATAAGTCCAAAAAACAGCTGGATCTGAACAACCGTAACAAAAGAATGTAGAGAGTTGTGTGAACAAAGGGCATTTCCATCTTATTAGTCAGCTGTGTCGGTCATCGTGGACGAAGTCATTTAACAAACATTTATAGGGTGCCTCCTCTGCATCAGGCACTGTCCTTGAAGCCCCAGACAGAAAGAGGAGCAAGCGGAAGTTCCAGCTCTCAAGGAACTCTCAGTCCAGTAGGGAGGGAGAGACATAAGCAAATCATGATAAAAGAATGCGATGGATGTTTTTATATGGGTTTGAATGAAGCACCTTGGTAAATGTGAAAGAAAGTCAGTAACTTTTTATAGGGTCATGGGAGGAGTTTAAGATGGGAAGGAGTTTGCTTGGCAGAGAAGCCAGTTCATGACAATGTAGGCATTAAGGACCACTAAGTGAAAGTTCAGTGATATGAATAAGCTCTGCTCTGTTTGGAATGGCTGAAATATAGGTTTAAACACAGGCAGAAGCACATGATTAGGCTAAAACTAGGACTGAGGCTGGATTTTGAAAGACAGTGCAGTCAATGCATAAAGTTTGGCCTTTTTCTTGTATATAAAAACAGGGTAATGAAAATTTCTAGAGTAGCAGCATGACAACATTTGATTTTTTGGGAATATAATCGTCTACTGTCCTGGCTCGAAGTAATATTTTGAGCTTTTTTTTTTTTTTTTTTATTTCAGAGTATTACAGGAGTACCAACTGTTTGGTTACATAAATTGCCTTTGCACTACATGAGTCAGAACTGTAAGTGTGCTCATCACCCAGACAGCATGCACCACATGAGTTAGGTGTGAATCTACCCATCCCCTCCACCACCTCCCACGTGCCTGACACCCTGTGTGCACATTAGTGTTGATCGATTAGTACCAATTTAATGGTGAGTACATGTGTTTGTTTTTCCACTCTTGTGATACTTCACTTCGAAAAATGGTCTTCAGCTCCATCCAGGATAATACAAGAGGTGTTAGTTCACCACTGTTTTTTATGGCTGAGTAGTATGCCATGGTATGCACATATCACATTTTATTAATCCACTCAGGTATTGATGGGAATTTGAGTTCATTCCACATCTTTGCAATTGTGAATTGTGCTGCTATAAACATTCGAGTGCATATGTCTATTTTATAAAATAATGTTTTTTCCTTTGAGCGAATACCCAGTAGTGGGATTGCTGGGCCAAATGGTAGTTCTACTTTTAGTTCATTGAGGTATCTGCATACTGCTTTCCATAGAAGTTGTACTAGTTTGCAGTTCCCCAGCAGTGTACGAGTGTTCCTACCTCTCTGCTTCGAGGCCAACATTTGTTGTTTGGGGACTTTTTGATAAAAGCCATTCTCACTGGAGATAAGTGATATCTCATTTTGTTTTTTTATTTGCATTTCTCTGATGATTAGAGATGTTGAGCATTTTATCATAGTTTTATTGGCCATAAGTCTATCTTTTTTTGAAAATTTCTGTTCATGTCCTTTGCCCACTATTAATGGGGTTGTTTGTTTATTTTCTTGCTGATTTTCCTGAGTTCTGTATAGTTTCTAGTTATTAGCCCTTTATCAGATGCATAGCATGCAAATATTTTCTCCCATTTTGTAGGTTGTCTATTCATCCTAGTGATAGTTTCTTTGGCTGTGCAGAAGTTTTTAATTTGATCAGGTCCCATTTATTTATTTCTGTTGTTGTTGTGGTTGCTTTTGGGGTCTTCTTCATAAAGACCTGTAGAGGTCTTTCACCTCTTTAGTTAAATATATCCGTAGGTATTTTACTTTCTTTGTTGCTATTGTGAAAGGTATTGAGTCTTTTATTTGGTTTTCAATTTGAGTATTGTTGGCATATATGAGTGCTATTGATTTGTGTACATAGATTTTGTAACTGGAGACTTTGCTGAACTTATTTATCAACTCCTTGAGTCTCTTGGCAGAATCTTTGTGGTCTTCTAGATATAAGATCATATTGTTAGCAAAGAGTGATCATTTGACCTCTTCTGCCCCTATATGGATGCCCTTGATTTCCTTCTCTTTTCTGATTGCTCCGGCTATGACTTCCAGCACTGTGTTGAATAGACGTGGTGATAGAGGACAACTTTGTCTAGTTCTAGTTCTAAGCAGGAATGATTTCAGTTTTGCCCCATTCAGTATGATATTGGCTGTAAGTTTGTCATATATGGCTTTTATCATTTGGAGGTAAATCCCATCTATGCCAATTTTGTTAAGCGTTTCTATTATAAAAGGGTGCTGAATTTTGTTGAATGATTTTTCTGTATCTATTGAGAGGATCATATGGTCTTTGTTTTTTACTTCTATTCATGTGGTGAATTAAATTTATAGATTTGCTTATGTTGAACCATCCCTGAATCTCTGGGATGAAGCCCACTTGGTCGTAATGGATTATTATCATTATTATTTTTGATGAGCTGAAGAATTCAGTTTTCTCAGATTTTATTGAGAATTTTTGCATATATATTCATAAGGGATATTGGTCTGTAGTTTTTTTTTGCTGTTGAGTCCTTTCCTGGCTTTGATATCAGGGTGATGTGGCTTCGTAAAACATGTTGGGGAGGATTTCTTCCTTCTCTATGTTGTGGAATAATTTCTGCATGATAGGCACCAGTTCTTCTTTGTAGGTCTACTAAAATTTGGGTGTGAAACCATCTTGTCCGGGCCTTTTTTAGGAATGTTTTTTATTACTGCTTTAATTTTGGTACTTGATTTTGGTCTGTTCAGGAATTCTATTTCTTCCTGATTGACCCTGGGTAGGCTGTGTGTTTCTAAGAATGTGTAAATTTCCTTCATGTTTTCAAGTTTATGTGCATAGAGATTTTTATAGTATTCAGAGATGTTATTTTGTATTTCTATTGTATCAGTTGTAATTTCTCTTTTTTCATTCCTGATTGAGCTTAGCAGAGTCCTTTACTTTCTGCTCCTGGTTAATCTACCGAGAGGCATGCCAATTTTGTTTATCTTTTCAAAGAACCAATATTTTGTTTTATTAATCTTCTGTATAGTTCTTTTGTTATAAATTTCATTTAGTTCTGCTCTGATTTTGGTTATTTCTTTTCTTCTGAATGTTCTGTAAATGTCAGTAGGGCCCATTTGTGGAGTTCTCTTTAAGTCAATTGTTTCTTTGTTTATTTTCTGTTTGGAGGATCTTTCCTGTTCAGTCAGAGGGTTGTTGAAGTCCCCCACTATTATGGTGTTGCTATTTATCATTTTGTTTAGATGAAGTAGGACTTGATTTATGAATCTGGGTGTACCTCTGTTAGGTATGTAAATATGTAGAATTGTTATGTGTTTTTGTTGAATTGGTCTCTTTACCATTATATTATGACCATCTTTGTCTTTCATTACTTTTATTGGTTTGCATACTAAGTTATCCAATATGAGAGCTGCTACACCTGCTTTCTTTCAGTTTCCATTTACCCAGAATTTTATTTTCTGTCCCTTCACCTTGAGTCTGAATGAATCTTTGTAGGTTAGATGTGTTTCCTGAATACAGCAGATACTTGGCTTGTGTATATTTATCTATTCAGCCAGCCTATGTGTCTTCAGTGTGCAGTTCAAGCCACTTATTGAAAGAATTGATAAGTGGGGTGGATTTCTGTTGTTCCTGTTGAGTAGAACTTTGTTGCTTTGTTTTATCTTGAGCCATTGTGATATCTGGCCTTCGAGCTTCAGCTTTTGCGTTATTTTACACTGGTGAGTGTCTATTTTGCTGATCCTGTATAATGTAGTTCTGAGTACTTCCTGCAGATCTCTTCTTGACAAATTCCTTCAGTGTTTGCTTGTCTGAGAAAAACTTTATTTCTCCCTCATAAATGAAACTGAGTTTTGCAGGATACAAAATTCTAGGCTGGGCATTATTCCGTAGATTGAGAATGGGGCCCCAGTCCCTTCTTGCTTGTAAGGTCTCAGTTGAGAAGTCTGCAGTTAGTCTGATAGGTTTTCTTTTGTACATTACCTGCTGCTTTCACCTTGCTGTTCTTTCTGGTTTATTTTGGCCACTATTATGAATATGGGTCATGGTATTTGCCTCTTTGTGATGAATCTCCCAGGGGTCCTTTGAGCTTCTTATACCTGGATATACAGATTTCTAGCAAGGCCAAAGAAATTTTTCTCAATTATTCCCTCCAATAAATTATCCAACCCTTATGTATTGTCTTTTTCACCCTCAGGAATGCCTATGATTCTTATGTTAGGCCTCTTCACATAATCTCATATTTCCTGTAGGCTTTGCCTGTTCTTATTTCTCTGCTCTATCTCTGTAACTGACTTGCTTCATTGAAGGGTGTTGTTTTCAAGCTCTGAGATTTCTCTTCTGCCTTATCTAGCCAGTTCTAAGGATTTCAATTGTGTTTTGTAATTCTTTGAATCAATTCTTCATTACCAGAAGTTCTGTTTGTTTTTCTTTAATATTTTAATTTCTTTAGTGAACTTTTCATTCATTTCCTGCATTGTTTTTGTCGTTTCTTTGTGTTGGGTTTCCATTTTATCTTGTATTTCATTGAGCTTCCTTACAATGTATATTAGAATTCATCTCTCATTTCAATGTACTGATTTTGGTTGATGTCCATTGCTAGAGTGCTGGTGCTCCCTTTGAGGGTGTCCTTTCACTTTTATTTTTCATACTTCTAGAGTTCTTTTGCTGATTCCTTGTCATCTGGAGCAGCGTTGCTTTTTACTTTTGGATTTTCTTTTTCTTTT
Organism: Propithecus coquereli; assembly: GCF_000956105.1. Classification (NCBI taxonomy): domain Eukaryota; kingdom Metazoa; phylum Chordata; class Mammalia; order Primates; family Indriidae; genus Propithecus; species Propithecus coquereli. Next base: position 286,568 of record NW_012137636.1, on the reverse strand, counting down.
GTTTAGATAATGACATGCCCAATTTAATCTCTTAGCCTGTAGGTGGTGCTTGTGTGTGAGAATTGACCACACCCTGTAGGATGAGTCAGTAAATGCAGTGAAGGGGCATGCGAATTGACCTTCCTGTCAGTAGGTGGTGCTTGTTGGAAGGAACAAGCTGCAGTGTTATTTTTGGGTACTATGACCAGCTCTAATTCCTCAGGAGAAGCACTGTAATGCACCAGGTGGTGGGTAGGGCCCTGGGGCTTCTAGGTGTGTCCTTATTCCCCACCTCAGCAGGGGTGGGTTGGGGAGTGAGGCCAGATGGGGCTCCATCAAGTGAGCCTGCCCTCAAGCTCAACAAATGCTTTTATCAGGGTTCAAAAGTTCATTCCTGCCTCTGGGCAAAGCTACGGGGGAGTGGGAGGACGGAAGTGGCCCCACTCAACCAAAAAGTCTGCGTGTGGGGGTGAGACTGTCTGAGACCTGCAATCTGGCAGTCTGGGGCAGACTTGGCTTCTTTCACCCTCCCTTATTCCATAGTTTCTTTGGGTAATTGGATGGTTAACAGGCAGGACCTCAAGCCAGCCGAGCTCCCCCATAACTGTTATGCGGGCCAGGAGGTTCCCTGCCCAGGATCCCCTCATGACCTGGGAGTGCAGCCCTCCCATGTGTGGAGGGGTGCCCCACAAGTGGGCCACAACTAGCACACATTCTACATTCTCACCCTTGATCTACCCCTGCAGGCACCCACACCTTGAGAGACTAATTTATAAATATCCCCTCTATGCCCCCAGGGAATGCAATTGAGACCTGGGTGTTTGGGATCTGGCCTGTGGGTCTGTCCCCTTGGCCCCAGAGAGCAATCCTTGTCCATGCCAGGGAGAAGGATGCTGGTCTCAAGTCACCCATGGAGTGCCTGAACTGGTTTAATATCCCTCCACCTCGGGGTTTGCCCTGCTTTGCTGAAGTCACTGGGCAAGCAGCACCAGGGATGGCAGGCAGGCAGGAAGCTTACAGACCGAGCACCCCTTGGTCCACTGCAGGACCCTAAAAGGAAAGTTCTTAGCCCTGTTCCCTGTGGAAACCTCCATGTGGTGGCTCAATTGTCTCTCTTGGTAGCTGTGAGTGAGGGGGAAGAAGAGGAGAAAAAGAGCCCAGGTGAAGAAAAGTCTGCACACTGTTTTTCTTGGACCCTCTCTCCAGGAGGCAGTCCACCTGGAATGCCCAGGCTCTGGAGTCACACAGATCACCTGGGACCCACTGGTCCCTTGTGGGTCCTGCAGTCTGGGCCAGAGTTGTGAAATGTCTGTGTGGGAATGAGCAAGACAGAACCTGAAGTGTAGAGGTCCCCTGGGATGGACAAAGGTGCATGGTGGATAGAGAAGCAACATGGTACCTGCCGTCCAGCTCGAGTCAGTGGGCGGGAGGCTCCCTAGGGGAGGCTGGGAGCCTGGTGCCCTGTGGGCAAGAAGCTTTCTGTACACTGGTGGCAGCAGCCTTGGCTTGTGGCAGCAGAAGTTCTTTACAGCAGCTTGGGAGCCCTCCAACAGTCTGAGATGCGAGGGAGAGGGATGTTAACCACTCCACTTACCCTTCTTGGTGATCTTCGAGCCACTCAGGGATTAATCCTTACTGATGCCTTTTTCCTTCCAGTTCTGCTCCACAACTTCTTCCCATGGAGTCTCCTGTAGGTTCAGGCACCCTTCCTTCCAACCCTCATCCGATCTATTAATATAATATATTTGTCTGTTTGTTTTTTCTCTTTCATCTCAAACTTCTTCTTACAGATACACTCTGGCTGGTGGTGTCTCTGGTCCACCATCCTGCTCCTCTCAATCCGATAACAGTCTTGAGGTGTTTTTTGTTTTTGTTTTCCAATACCACTGATGTTCTGGTTCTGGTTACTTCTACACTACCCAGTTCTCTCAGGTGTCATGGTCCCACCCTCTATTTTGGGGGCCTTAAAAAGTTCTAGGCCATTAAAAGAAAATAAAGTTGAGTTTAGATGGGCTGAGTGAAATCTCAGGGTAGACATGGGTGACACACCTGCTGGGTGCTTAGGGGGTAAGAGGAAGACCTTCACTCAAGGGCACTGAGAGAGAGGCTGCCACTGCTCCTTGGCAGGATGACACGCAGCACTTGCCGAAAGGTGATGGCCAGCCTTCGGCATTGGCTTGGCTCTGTCGTTCACTGCCCGTGAATTGGCCATAACAGTCTTCCTTCATGCACACTGGGTTCTTTGCAGATGTGATCGCTGTTCTTCTCTGTGTGGTCCCTCCAGGTCATCCAAAAGGTCACCCTGACCTCTGTCCTTGTCAGATTCTCTATCATCCTGTTGACTTCCTGGAAAACTGCAGTCTTCACTTTTTATTTGTAGGCTAAAATTATACCTTTACCTGTCAAATCTTTGCCTTTTGATTTTCAAAAATTATTTACCCCCAAATCTTGGTTCTTATAAATTAAAAGCTTTTAAAACTATCATCTTTTATGTGGACTTCAAAAAATTAACTTTGTTTTAATTTTTGTTTGGGCTAAATAAATTTTAACCTTCTGTTCTCCCATTCCCCTTGAACTAAAAATATTTTCAATAGTCTGTATCCCTGTATAGGGACATAC
>NW_012137636.1:279927-281809 GCF_000956105.1 Propithecus coquereli | reverse complement strand
GTTCCACCAGCTTATTTTGGAAGTGACTTGCTCAATGTCTCATTTTAGTTTCATCTTCAGGAATAAGCAATTTGTAATTGACAAAGAAAAGAAATTTTAAAAACTCTTAATGTAATGTCTTTCAAATTGTGTTTTAAATGTATTTACATAACAAAGACTGACTTTTTGGTTTTTGAAAAGCATCAAGTCTTCTTGCTCTCCACCCTGCAGCCATGTTTATTGTCCAGGTAAATGGGGCAATAGATTAAGTCTTCTTCTTTTGAAATTTCCCTCCCCTTTACAGGTCTCTCATCAAGAGTCAGTTCATCTCTGCACTCCTTGTATCTTTGCTTTTATTATGCAATTGCTCTGAATTTCTGACCCTTCTTCATTGCCTACCTGCTCAATCCCTTTTCTAATAGTTCTAGTCATTACTAATCACCTTTACCTTTTTTCCTACGACCAACTAAACCACATGGTAGCATTATTTAATATTTGTTATGAAATCATTAATCCTCTCTAAATGTATTAGTGAAACAATTTAGTTCAGTAGTACATTTACTTTCACGTATTTTTATGCTAGATTCCTCAAAGAAATCACCATTTCCTTTAGAAAAATACTTCAGTCACATAAAAGGAAAACCCAAAGCTATTGTGGTTGAGTGAAAAGAACAAGACAAGAAAATATGAATATAGTATTGCATCTTCATTCATTCTTTCAAAAAGATACTTGCTGAGTACCTGCTATGTGCCAGTTACTGTTCTAAGAGCTGGGGACATGACAATGAACATAAAAGATGGGATCTTTGCCATCAAGTTGCATATATGCATATGTGCACATACACAGATACAGAATAAAACATCAGTCTGCAAATGGAAGAACAAACACAGTAAGAGGACAGAGGGTGTACTGATTAGTTCTCACTATCTTTCTAGATCTATTCTCAGCCCTTTTCTTCTTGGCTCCTCCAGTGTCCTGTTTCTATTGGTCATGAAGAGTGAACTCCCCTGCTTTATCAGGGAGGCATCCTTGGGCCCTTCCATGGCTATCCAGGAAGGCAGATCCCATTTCCTGTTGTGTGGCATTTCATCTATGTTCAGAAGTGGTTGGAAATGTGGAATTGATGAGATTTTTGCAGATTCTTGCCAGCTCTGGAGCCTCAGCAGAGATGATGGCAGTGTGGCACAGTCCTTTGGAACAAAGCAAACAGTCAGGGAATCTGTTTATATTCAATACAGAAGGCTCTCTGAGGAGGTACCATGTAAGCTGAAGTCTGATTGAATAGAGAGAGCAAGTCATTCAGATATCTGAGTGAAGAGGATTCCAGACAGAGGAAACCACAAATGCAAAGGAAAGTTTGAGGAGAAGCAAGAAAACCAGTGTGGCTGATGAAGTGACTGAGGGGTAGTGGTAGGAACTGGGGGTGGAGAGGTAGCCAGAAGCTGGCTACAGAGAGCCTCTTAGCCCATTTTTAGAGACTTTATTTTTTTTTAAATCATGGGTAAGATTGGAAGTTATTCAAAGCTTTCAAATTTGCCATCTGAAAGTGGCAAACTATGATTTTCATTTTAAAAGGATGACTGATAGCTGTGTGGAGAACAGACTGTCAAGGCCAGAAGTGGAAGTCAAGAGACCTGTGACACTACTAGAGTAGGTGAGTCACTACAGAAACTCCCACTAGTGTTACAAGTGGTTGGAGGTCTTGACTGGTCAGATTTGGGGAATATTTTCAAGGTAGAGCTAACAGGATTTGATGGATTGGATGTGGGATGTGAGAGGAAGTGCGAAGTTCAGAATGGCTATGATGAATTTGCCCTTAACAACAGGAAAAATGAAGCTGGTGTTTACTGAAATGGGGGGATTGTGGGAAGGATTGGGTAGAAAATGAGAGCTTCATTTCAT
>NW_012137636.1:267151-278637 GCF_000956105.1 Propithecus coquereli | reverse complement strand
ATTGCTCTTGGGGTCTTCTTCATAAATTCTTTGCCTAGGCCAATGTCTATAAGAGTTTTTACAACATTTCCTCTAGAATTCTTATGGTTTCATGCCTTAGGTTTAAGTCTGTTATCCAACATGAGTTGATTTTTGTGAGAGATCAGAGGTGAGGATCCTGTTTCAGTCTTCCATATGTGGCTATCCAATTTTCTCAGTGTGACTTATTGAGGAGGGGTTCTTTACCCCAGTGTATGTTTTTGTCTGCTTTGTGAAAGATCAGATGGCTATGTGAGGATGGTTTTATATCTGGGTTATCAGCCTTTTCCATTTGTCTATGTCTCTGTTCTTGTGTCAGTACCATGCTGTTTTGGTTACTATAGCCTTTAAGTATAGCTTGAAGTCTGATAAATTGACATCTCCCAATTTGTTCATTATGCTTAAAGTTGCTTTGGCTATATGGGGTATTCTCTGGTTCCATATGAAGCATAGAATTATTTTTTCTAGATCTGTGATAAATGATGTTGGTATTTTAATAAGGATGACATTGAATCTGTAGGTTACTTGGGTAGTATAGACATTTTAACAATGTTGATTCTGCATACCCATGAGCATGGTATGGTTTTCCATCTGTTTACATCCTCTACTATTTCCTTCCTTAGTGTTCTCCCTGTAGAGATTCTCCCTGTAGAGGTCTTTCACTTCCTTAGTTAAATATATCCGTAGGTATTTTATTTTCTTTGTTGCTATTGTGAAAGGTATTGAGTCTTTTATTTGGTTCTCAGTTTGACTGTTGTTGGAGTATAGGAATGCTACTGATTTGTGTACATAGATTTTATAAACTGTGACTTGGCTGAAGTTATTTATCAATTCCAGTAGTTGCCTGGCAGAATCTTGGGGTTTGCTAGATAGAATATCATACCATCAGCAAGGAGTGATAGTTTCACCTCTTCTGTCCCCATCTGGATGCCCTTGATTTTGTTCTCTTGTCTGATTGCTCTGGCTAGGACTTCTATCACTGTGTTGAATAGACATGGTGATAGAGGACAACCCCCTGTGGTTTCAGTTCTAAGTGGGAATGCTTTCAGTCTTTCCCTGTTCAGTATGATGTTGTCTATGAGTTTGTCATATATGACTTTTATCATTTTAAGGTAAGTCCTATCTATGACTACTTTTTTAAGCATTCTTATCATAAAAGTGTGCTGAATTTTGTCAAATGCTTTTTCTGCATCTATTGAGAGGATCTTATGGTCTTTGTTTTTGTGTTTGTTTGTGTGGTGAATTACATTTATAAATTTGCATATGTTGAACCATCCTTGCCTCACTTGGATGAAGCCCACTTGGTTGTAATGGATTATTTTTTTGATGAGCAGCTGAAATCAGCTTGTCAGGATTTTATTGAGAATTTTTGCATCTATATTAATAGGGGATATTGGTCAGTAGTTTTCTCTTTTTGTTGAGTCCTTTTCTGGCTTTGGTATCAGGGTGATCTTGGCTTTGTAAAATGTGTTGGGGAAGATTCCTTCATTATTAATTGTTGTGGAATAATTTCTGCAGGATAGGCACCAGTTCTTCTTTGTAGGTCTGGTAAAATTTGGGTGTGAAACCAACTAGTCTTGTACTTTTTCTTTAGGCTGGTTTTTTATTATTGCTTCAATTTTGACACCATACTAGTTTGAGTACATTTCATATACTCAGTGCATGTGGAGAATAGGTGGTTGACTATTTAAATTTTGAGTTAAAAAGAAAGGTTAGTGTTGAAGGTAAAACGTGAAACATTTTGCTATATGTGGCATATAAAGCCAATAGGATTGGATGAGATCATTTATAGATGAGCACTGAGCATGTACACTGCAGCATCCTGAGGATGAGAATGGGGCCCACTCACAAGCATATGACCTTTGTCATTACACAAGACATCTTGCTCTGAAGCATCCCATGCTTGATTGAATGCTCTGATCTCACTGCCTTGAAAGTTTTAATGATGTGGAACAAGGACCCTGCATTTTCATTTTGCACTGTACCCTGAAAATTATGTAACAGGTCCTGGTTGGAAACATAAGGATCCAGAAAAGGTGAGGGCCAATGAAGTAGATTGAAACTAAGCAACTGTATGGTGGTGTCATAAGCGCCATGTGAGGAAACTATGTGAAGACAGACAGAGTGATCCATGGTCTCAAAATCCTGCTGTAAGGTCAGGTTATCTCAGGATTGAATATTGGTCATTAGATTTAGCAACTTGGGTATGCTTTTTGCCCAGCTTGGAGTGGGTTGATGAGAGAAGAGAAGAGGATATAAACAAACATTGAGTGTGGACAACTCTTCCAAGCACTTTTCCTGTGAATTGGAAGCTTAAAATTGAGTGGGAACTGAGAGAGATGTGGGGTCAAGAGACTGTGTTTCTAAGATGGAGATATGTGTTACAAATGGGGGAGTAAGTACTCCTCAGGAGATCTTTAAGGAGTACTACAATGTGGCCACAGAAATTACACTGGGGAAGTACATGACATTAAAGGATTTACTGTGCTCACAGTTACTACAGGAAAAGGTATGGCATATCTTGTGGGGGGCCACATAAGGGAGCACCAAGGAAGTGGGCACAATCAAGCAGGTGGGCAGCCCAGAGTGAGCAGGACCCAGGGGCAGGAGCCTTTATTGGGGTTCAGCACACAGGCAAAGGCACAAGGTGATGTCTCTGGTGTGTTTGAATGTCACTGCGTCACAGTCGGGGGAGGGCAAGAAGGGATACTTGTGGCAGGGACCAGTGTTTTTCCACTGATGTGCCTGTTGGTCTGGGTGGAAAACTCAAAGGCTATTTGTGGGGATGTTGATGAATCAGGAAAATAGGAAAATCAGAAAAATTTACAATTCAAGATATTATGGCACGTCATTTCCCTTGGCAATGACCCACCAAAGAAGAACGAAAAAATGATGAGTCAAGAATGGAAATAATTCCATGAGCAAAGTCCTTGAGGAGCAGAGGGCAGTGGAATCCAGCAGAGTGGAGGTTTGGCCCTAGGATCTGGTGGAAGGCTAAGCGCATGGAGACTGAGGCCTGCACGTGCTGCATTTTGTAGAAAGATCCATTCTGATTTCTTCCATTTACAAATTGAATCCTTCAGCTGAGAGTGGGAAGCAGAGAGGAGTGGGTATTGAGGTTGGAAGCAAGAGAAGAGAATGTGAAAATGCTCCCTAGGTATATGGGTAAGCTGGGGCCCAGAACTGACAGGCAGCTCAAAACAAACTGAAGACCTTCACTGTCTTCGCATACACAGACTGCAAAGGGGACTAAAGTAGTAACATGGGGTATCTCTGTGGATTATTTCTTTTTTGCAGTTTTCTAATTTTCCAAATATTTCCCAATAGGCATATATTACTTCCATAATTAGTCTTTTTAAACTGTTATTGAGGAGTGAAAAGTAGGACATGTAATGTATGAGTGAGGGCACGTGATTTTGGGGAGGTGAGTGGGATATCAGAAAGAGAAAGGAGACATCACTCTGTTTGCCTTTAAAAGCAATGCCTGCATTAGACAAAGAGCAGTCCAATTTTCTGTAGAAAAGTACAAAATATCTTTGACCCTTTTTTCAAGCCATCCGATTTACTCCATTTCTAGGTCTGAGCCACCAGTTGTGTTTCTTAGTTGAGTTAGAGAGCTTGATAGGCCAAATAGTGGACGCTGTTCCCAGGTTGCACAACTAGGTGGGCTGCAATTCTGGGCTCTACAGTAGGTGATGTGCACTCTCATCCCTGTCTGTCTTCATGGGTGTTTTAGTGGGAAGCCCGGTGAGGGGTGACACTCCTTCAGGAACTGCGGAGACATCTCTTACACCAGAACCTCACTAATTTTTTAAAGTTTTCGTGCTTGTTTAATGGTTAAAAGTAAACATTAGAAGTTGAGATACTTTATGTCTGCTTTCAGAGTGTCTTAGTCACTCCCTACTTATGTTTTATTAACAGATTTTCCTGACATTTTTTTAAAAAAATTCAAATCAAGATCATTTTTCCAAAAGGGAATTTCAGAGATAATACATTGTTATGAAGGAATTGTTGCTAATTCCAAAATTTGTTCACCCTGTTAGACCCTGTAATATTAGCTCGTTTGTGCTTTTATTTTGATCCATCCATGATCAATGGGATAGTGAGTAGGGACTTTCAGGGCAACATTTTAAACCAAGTTCCTCTGAGTTATTTACCTTCATCTTTCGGCTGAAATCTTTATAGGGATCATAAATCTCAGCTCTCAGAACAAGATGTGGGAATTAGATCCTATGACTGTTAAAACACCACATGGTGCTCAGCTATGTGGACACAGAGGCGGTAACTCTGTGTGGGGTGTGAGGTAGGGTGTGTGTTTGGAATCCTCCTGATGGTGGTGAGTTAAAGATTTCAGAGCCAAGGGCAGCTGCAGAAGCCAAGTCCCAAGTTTTATGCTAGCAGAAGGGGGAATAGATTTTTCTCTTGTGGTGGAAATAATATTTAACTTAGCGATATGTATTTGGATTATGTCTCACTTCCTTCTTGAAATGTACAAACACTTTGATGAATTTCTTTCATCTTTAAACTCTTTCACAATGAATCTCTTACATAATAAATCTCTTTGATAAATTTATGCAGTCTTTGTATTCATATGCCAATGTAAATTCTTAAAAGGGCCACTAGAGTTATTCTAATATTAGTTTATATGTGATTGCTATTGAGAAAGAAGACACAATAGAAGAAGAGTACTGTGTAAGCACAGAGTCTGAGTTAAAAACATAACTTTGATGCTTGGATGATATTAATGGAGCTGTCTTCAAGTCAGTGGAAGGGGATTATTTGCAGTCAGGCATTTCGTTCTTTGAAGAAATGTCTATGACTTCCTAGTAAATAGCCTAAAGTGGGGAGGTGAGTTATTGTAGGTAAAAAGCTCAGGATAGGGTGGGGCCTGGTGGTATGAACTGTATTCACAGCTACTCGGGGGCTGGGGTGGGAGGATTACTTGAGTCTAGCAGTTTGAGGCTGTAGTGTGCTATGATCATGCCTGTGAATGGCCACTACACTCCAGCCTGGGCAACACAGTGACATCCTGTTTGTTAAAAAAAAAATTTAAAAACTTTTACCAAGAAAGCTCAGCATAAGTGTAGAAGCCAATTTTTCAGATCTCATGGGGAAGGCCTCAGAGAACAGTATGATCAGTAACCAGCTGGACAGTGATTAAAGCAGGGTTGCTTTGGAAGATGGTGAGCTAAAGAGAAGGAATTTTCCTTAAGGAACCCGAATCTCATTGCCTGGAACTCTTGGCAGGCAGGCAGATTGGTTGTCTTTGAGAAAAATCATTGTCTCATTTATCATATTTGTGCAATGAAAATAATACCTACATTATAAGTATGTGGAATTTAAATAAGAAAATGTTTTCTATAACTAGATAGCCCCTGGATATAATCTACTATATCCAGTACAGTTTGAAACATTGTCATTTATTATCCAGTTCTTGAGACACAGCATTGATGGCAAAAAAGTCACCAAAGCTAACTTTCGAATTGGATGACAACCCCAACTTTGTGGACAACATGTGGGTCTAAGCACCCGTAGCATCTGTCAGCTTGTCTTCTCCCCTTTCCCCAGTGGCAAAATGTGAATTCTGTTGTGACTGAAGGACCTTCTCTCCATGCCTGGAATCCTAGATGCTTTGAGACACCTGCATAGGAGTTGCAAATTTTTTTCAAACACCGATGGAATAAAAGACCATGGTGACCTCTCCTTTTCCATAGCTAGCATGGAAGATTGACGTCAGGCTTTTTCAGGGGTGGAGGTGGTGATCTTCATCCGAGGATGAGTCTGCATAAGTCATGGAGGACCTTGCCCATTTGGGTGGGGGATAACTTCAGGCCCTATGTGTCTGGTCGGGGAGTCTGTCGCTGGCTCCACTCCAGCCATCAAGCAGTCTGGCAGTTGAAGAGGATCACAGGGTGATCAGAAAGAGAACTGCAGAAGAGGAGGGTCAACTCAGCCTCTTCCAGATTTATTAAAGTCCCCTAAAGATTAATGACCTTTTTGCCTTAAGCAGATATAGGGAAAATTTTAGTTCATTGACCTTCAAATAGCTCTTTGGAAAGCTTTTGGTCATAAAAACTTGCAGTCCTTCCAAACACTTCAATGATGTTTATTATCTTAATAGCACCTGTCCTTTACCCTGCACACACACTCCAAAGAAAAGTTAACTAAAAGAGAGAATGATTAATTTTTTATCCTGATGTTTGCGTATGAGCACAGCTGTGGCCACTGCAGTGTCCAGTAAAGTATTTCTTTGGCAAGTGATTTAGGGAGGGGTGGAAAGTGGAATGGAAGAAGTCTCTGGAAAATCTTTAACACTGGGGCATATTTTCTCTCTATTTGACTCCAAGGAATTCCCACTCATGGAATCTGGCCTATCATAAATAACTTTTTTTTCTGTACTTGATTCAACTTAATAAATTATGTCAATGACTGTGGTGAATGATTAGTTTTCTTCACATCACAGAACAATAGCCTTCATAGTTGAAGTTCCAAAAGGGCAGGAATGTATCAGTTCCAGTTCTCTCCTGCTGTGCACAGTCTTCTAGATCCACTGGAGTTTCTTGTTCATGATTCCTTCCCTAGATACAGCTCTTCTCTTTTTTTCTGACCCCTGGGACGCCTGACATGTTCTCTTCTTCTAACTACCTTTGTTGGCCTATATTCTTAAATAACACCACTGAAATAACATCTCTATAAGATAAAGAAAGATGATATTTGTCATCAAAGAGGCACATCCTCAATGAGGTCAATTGGTCTTTTAAATAATCATGCCTAAACCAGCAAGACGTAAAAGACGCAGAGCTTTTCTACACTGTTAAAGGTAGATTTTAAAAAATCAGTTTGTCCCACTAAATTCACAGTGACTGACTTATGAGATGGTATGAAATTGATAAGTATTCCTTTTACTTATACCCACAATGGTTTGTGTGTTTGTTCTTCCAGCCGTATCACCTGTTGTCAAATCTTGGTGCACCATTGCATCTAATATTCCAAATATCTGAATTTTTCCTAAATAATCATTTTTCCAAAGTTCATAACTCTCTTTTTCTAAACTATATCTCTCCTGGAGTTTGTCCTCTCATAAAGATTCTCTCCCCATTTTCTTCTTCTAATAACTTTGTGCTTATTTTTGCTCCCTTCTAGTTACATCAACCATCATCTCCTACCTTGTTCTTCACAACCACTCGATCGTGGCCTTGGCAGCTTTGCTTTACTTCATATCTACCATTTCATTTCCCTTCCCACCGCCATCCCCTAGTGCAGATATACAGGCAGTCTTTGCTTTGCACGGTAATGAGGAACCACAACCATGACCGTGCAAACAGAAACCATGCAAAACATCTCACTGATCAAAGTGGAAAGTTATGATCGTTCTGTGACCTTTAAAAATATCTTGTCAAAATGTTAAAAACTTTTTTATTGTAGAATTGTATAGGGAAGTTTTAAAATATAGAAAAACTGATATTTGTTTCATGCACTGTAACTTCAAACATTAGAAACGTAAAGCAATAAAGTATCTGTATAAAAATCTCATTAAGCATAGTTTGAACAATGGTGGCCCTCTTTTCATTGCAGTACTTCCAGAATGGAGTGAGCATCTCGACTTTGCCATGGCAGGTAGTCATACTCCTTTATAAGTCTAGATCAGCTTCCAATTATTTATCCTTGTGCTTTCAATATCATGAAATTTCTCTGACAGTTGCTTTAATGTGATTTTTTTTTTTTTTTTGCCAATGTCACTTTTCTGAAAGATCTTCATCCTTTTCATCACAACCGTGTTCCTCATTTATGTCACTAAGTTCTTCTGGCTGCATGGCTGGAGTCTCACACTGTGTCAGTATGCGCACAGATAGCTATGTCTTCCATAACTCTACTTCCATTCAATTTGAATTTCACTTCCAGTGTGTACTAGTCAGGATTTTCCAGAGAAACAGAACCAGTAGTGTGCATGTATGTACATAATAAGTCTTCTGTATGTGAGAAGACTTATGAGAATTGGCTCACACAATTATAAAGGTTGAAAAGTTCCACAGTCTGCAATTTAGAGAACCAGGAAAGCCAATGGAGTAATTCAGTCTGAAGTCCAAGTCCAAAGGCCCAAGAACAAGTCTAAGGGCAGGAGAAGATGGATGTCCCAACTGAAACAGAGAGAGTAAATTTGCCCTTCCTCCACCTTCTTGTTCTATTAGATGAAGTCTTCCCACATTGGTCAGGGTGATCTGATCTTCACTCAGTCTATTGATTTATATTCTAATGTCTTCTGCAAACACTCTAACAGATATGCCAGAAATATTTTTACCAGCTATTTGGGCATCCCTTAGTCCAGTCAAGTTGACAAATAAAATTAGCCATTGTGCAGAGCTCTCTATTTTTGTTTCTTTGTTATGCTTTCATCATTGTGGCACTTCATCTGTTGCCCAATTTTCTCTTTTGATTAGTCATTTTGGAAAATGTTATGGAGGTTTATCACTGGAAGAAAAGGAAGCAACACAACTATATCTTGCTGTCAGTGTGTGAACTGAATAACAGCTGTGTGGTGACTGATCATAGACTTTGAAATGAGCGCCATGATTGGCCACTGATCATCGTGCCCATCTGTTATGTATGTAGATTGAAGATCTAGCATGAAGTTTCTGCTTTACGCAATTACTCTCAGTTAATATACCCTGCGAACTGAAATCTTAACTGTGTTGTTGGGGACTGACATCATTTAACTAAACTGTGGTAACTGATATCTGTGTATTATTGGAGTTGTTCTAAGCGAGGATGGATGGTCTGATTATTACTAGGACAATTCTCTGGCATCCCCTTTTACCTTCAGTGCTTCTAATTCATCTGAAATGTACTGGTCCAGATTTTCCTCCAGGATGACTATTGCTTTATTCATCCTTTAACCACTCAAGGACCTCACATTAACTTATATGTAGTTTTCACCCAAACCTCGGTATAACAGAATTAAAATCATCTTCCTGGTTGTCCTGAGCACCTATATGTACATCCTAAGATTTCATCTCTATTAAGCTCCAGGGGGTAATAAATGTTCATGAACCCTCTGCAGGATTAGAGAATTGAGGCTGCTTTGTGGCTGTTGTTCATGATAACTTCCATAGGAAATGGGTTAAAAGACTCCAGACCTTTTTCAAACCTGGTCTTTCTGGATGTGTTTTCTGAGTGGTACCCCTATGAGGAGCTGTCCTTTTTCTTTTCTTAGCATTCTTCACAAGACTTGTTCTGCAAATACTCCCATGTCTAGGAGATTGAATGCTGAGCTTCCAAGTGGAAACACATGGTTAGACTTCTCAAACTTGTAGTTTTGTAGGTAATAACAACAGAGATACTTCTGCCTGATGTTCTGTCTGCTATCTTCCCAATCAGAGTCTGGAAAGAGTAATCTTGCCTTCATTATTTACTCAAGGATACCCCTCTCCTTGGTACAGCTACAGTGAGATATCAATGCCTCCTCTTCACTGTTGTTCTTTTGGTCCCTAGGAAATAGAACAACATGTCTAAATGTTTCTTTGTATATACTATAAAACTTCCTTAAAGATAAGAGATGAATAAGCAGAGGATCTCCTGTATTTTTATTCTGATCCCCCAAAGGAAAACCTATAGTGCCAAGCAGGGAAGAGCTTTGTGATTATCTCTACCTATACAGTATAATTAAAGTGACACTATGTGCCTTCCAAGGCTAGATAATAAGAACACCTTGCACTTCTGCCTTACCTACTTAGGCATTTATTCTTGGAACCCAGATGTTATATATGCTGTGAGGAAAAACAAACAAACAAACAAAAAAACACCAACAACAAGAAAAACACAAAACAAAACCACGTGCAGAGGCTGTGCATAGGTGATCTGCCCAGTAGTTCAGCTGAGGTCCAGGCTAAAAATCAGCATCAACTACCAGACATGAGTGAAGATGCATCCAGATGATTTTTGCTCCCAGCTAAGTCACCCTCAGTCTTTGAGTCTTCCTAGTTAATGCTCCAGATGTGGTAAAGCAGACATATAAGCAGTCTGTCCTGTGTCCAGACTAAATTTCTGACTCACAAAATCTGTAAATACAAATGTTATTTTTAATACAATTGTATGTCACTGAAATAGGGGTGGTTTGTTATGAAGTAATAGTAATTAGAACAGGAGCACTTGACTCTGAAAGACAAACCACTCAGTGGTTTGACTCTGGCCCACCTTTCAGTTTTTGCATCTCATCTCCTGATTCTGTGTTTGAACTGATGTACTTAAAGGTTAAGGACCTTTCTGACCAAAGTCAAATGAGCCATTCAGAAGGTTCTGGCCCCCATAAGGATAGGAGACAGACTGAATAGCAAGTAAGGATCAATTCAACCATGAGTTCACCAAAGCCAAAACAGGCAGGAGTTGTTTGTTTCAACTAATGGAATTAAACGCATCATTGCAACTAGGCAATTATGAATACTTAATTTATCCCTAGCAAGTGAATGCAACTTACTTTTCCATCTTCTGGGGTAAAAAAAAAACAAAAAAACACTTGCCGTTTTCAGAATGGATTGAGCTGAGTTAGGAGGGGCCCCCACAACATTAGCAGAAAGCAAATTCTATAGTTAAGCCTCTCAACCATTAAAACTTTAACATTGTATTCTGGTGGTTTATCTTAGAAAAAATAAATAAGTATCACCCATGGGATAAACTGGAGGCCAAATTGTTAGTTCCTGCCTTTTTGTAATCTTAAAAGAGATAGTCTCTGAAAATCTAAAACAATTTTGTCTTGACCATTTTGGCATGAAATAGCTGAAGATTAAAGGGAAAAACAACAAGGCTCTTGGAGGAATAAAAAAATGAAAATAACCAAAATTACATCTTTGTTACATGAGTGGCCAAAAACAGAAATCTTCATACAAGGTTTTGTGTCTTGGCAGCAAGTATTGTCCTTACACCATCGAATGTCATTGTAATCATATGGTATCAATAACAAATGAATTATGGCCAGAACGTCTAAGGTCTCTTCTCGTCAACTTTAGATCTCAATTCGCCTTCTCACAAATCTCAAATGCATGTTCATTCTGAACTCTGGCCAGTTTTTTGAACTTTTTGCAGAACTGAAAGGGTTATATAGCTAGGGTAAGACTGAAACTAGTTCCTGGAACATCCCTCAGAGTGGCCAAAATAGTTTCTTTATGACTGTGAGGCAATTTTCAATTCACATTGCTTTCTGTAATATAGCTTTGTAGACTATTGAATTCTATATTATTTCCCAGTATAATCCTTTCGAATTTCAGTCTCAAAACTTGAGTTAGGCTGTTTTGGTCCCAGAGCCCAGAAATGGGAGCCCATGTCTATTATCTATATCATTTTTAGTAGTCTTTGTGGTCAGCATGGTCAAGACATAAAAGCTCTAACTAAGACGATAGGAATGGAGAAAAAAAATAATGAGAGGACTTGCTGACATTGTGAGAGTAGAGTGTAGTGGAAAAGGAAGCAAATTTGAC